>NC_139638.1:22542269-22672269 GCF_964638095.1 Poromitra crassiceps | reverse complement strand
AGTATTTTGATGGGCTTACTGTACATCAAATAGTTTTTTAAATAAAGATGTATTGCAACTATTATACTATGTATTTATTTCTATCTATCTATCTATCTATCTATCTATCTATCTATCTATCTATCTATCTATCTATCTATCTATCTATCTGTCTGTCTGTCTGTCTGTCTGTCTGTCTGTCTGTCTGTCTGTCTGTCTGTCTGTCTGTCTATATGTCTGTCTGTCTATATGTCTGTCTGTCTGTCTGTCTGTCTGTCTGTCTGTCTGTCTGTCTGTCTGTCTGTCTGGGACAAGTGCATCAGCTCAGCATCATCACCACACCAGCAAGCACCAGCAGCACCACCAGCACCAAAGTGAACTGCAGATAACCTCATGACGTGGCAGACATATGGAGAGCCCACCACTACTACGGTATATAAAATTCTCAGCGCCCTGCACATGTTTTATCTGCTGCCTGGTGGTCCACTCCTCCGAGCCGCTGATAGATAAGGCACGTTCAGTCTGGAGGTGAAGGATGAGCTTCTCAGACTACAGAGCCGTTGTCCACCCTGCTGCTGCTGCTGCTGCTGCTGCTCCCTCCTCGTCTCGTCGTGGTAAACTCTTGTGCACCCTCTGGTGCTTGCTAGTCTCCCAAACTTCTTTGTGTAGCCGGGCGCTTTGCAGATTGTCTTCCTTGTCTGTGTGGTTGCTGCTCATTATTCAGAGACAGACGGATCTCAGGTCATCTGCAGCTGCAGCAAAGGAGAAGCAGGGAAGATGGCGATCATCCATTAGAGCGACCAGCGGGCACACACGCATGAAATACGGAGGACAACTTTTTGGAAGACCGCTTGAGGAGAAGATTGTACCAGTGAGTTGTTTGGGTCTTATTATTATTATTTCCAGTTTCGGCCAAGATTGTAGTAGTGTAGCAGGGCTTTCAAGGTCTCTACAACGAGAACGTCGGGTATGGTAGAACATGGGATATAATTCGCTTTGGAGAGCTGCCTCGTGAATGACCTGGAAAGAAAGGAGAGAGGCTTCTTTTTACTTCAGGTCCAGCCCGACTTGGGGTTAGAGGAAGCCGGGGAGAGATTCAGAATAGCCGGGGTGGGTGTATGTTCCGGGGCTGGGGCACCATGTAGCCCAAAGTCAAGTGGGTCTTCTAGCTTCCAGCAGCAGTAATATCGCTTCCTTCTTTGCTAGTATGTCGCCTTTCGGTTTGTTGTCAAAGTGACACAAGCTGGGAATGGACGTGGTGGTTGCGTTAACGTTAGCTGCTGCTAACATATTTCAGCACCGGGGTTGGTCGGTGAGTGGTTTGTTATTGTGACATGTCTGGTTATGGTGTGGTGTGGTCAGTCTGGGGGTATTAGCCTAGGTGCATGTTGTTGTGCGCTGCTAGCTTCTTCATGGAGAAGCCATTGCACGGATTGCTCCTCCAGGCAGCCTCCATTAGCGACACAGGAGGAGGCAGTGTAGCTGGGCATTATAGCCGCCGCCACTGATCTGTGGACGTCCACGTCCAGTCACCACTTCACCATGTCCAGTGGAAGGCTACGTGCTCCCCCCTCCCTCCTCCCACAAGCACCACACTATTCAGGAGAGAAATGTCTGATTTGAGACGGTTCTCCACCGGCTTGGAGGAGCTGTATCTCGCTATCTCTGGTGGTGAAACGCATGTAAGCAGCGCAGTTTGGCTGCTGCTGGCTGCTGTCAGTGGTCTGAACTGGAGTCAGGTATGTCATACTAGAGTAGGGCTTCTTCTCCATATAAAATGGAGGAAGGCAGATGAGTCTCCAAGGAGAGCCCCAGAGAGAGAGGAGTCAGACAGGCAGGATCCCTGATGCCAGAACAAAGGTTGTCTCTATTCAAAGACATAGCTCAGTCACTGTGTTATCTGTGTGTCTTCTTCTGGCTTGATTTTTTTCCCTTTAGCTCGGAAGTTTGTCTGCTTATGGCTGCAGGAGAACTCAGGAAAGTGAGGTTAGATCATTTTAGAGGAGGACTGTGGAGTAAAAGTCAAGGTTAACTTACCTCCCCCCCCCCCCCCACACACACACATAATACATGTATTGATTTAATTTACATAATGATTAAACAGATTTTGACCTACCCCCCCCCCCCTCTTCCATGACATGTCATGCAACCTTTTAATGGAATATGAAAGATTGACTTCGTTAAGACCGTTTGTTGGACAGCGTCTGCGATGTGATGTCCGAGGGACACATGGAGATGAGATAGGAATTTTAATGCTGAATAATGCAGCGTTTTAGCCTGCAGGTAGTTAATGTTCAACAAAGTGGTCCTTACACACACACACACGCACGCACGCACGCACACACACACACACACACGCACACACACACACACACGCCGTGAGATTGTGTGAGATTGCTCTTGCAGAGATAGTTTCCTAAAGGAAGTTCTCAAGATGATTCTCCCCGGTTTGTTTTCGGATAAGTTTCTTGTGCGTGTGTCAGATTGGGGTTCAACTGCCGTTATCTACACGCTGTCTGGTGGATTTAATCTAAAAACTATAAGCTATTTTGATTTATATATTTTGTTTTTTTCATTTGTAGACCTTATTTGAGAAGTGGTGGTGGATACCTGGATATACACCTGTTCTGCTTTTTGGGCTCCATGCATGCGTACACACCTGTTATTACATGATAGTACCCCCCCCCCCCCCACACACACACACACACACCTCCTGTGGTGTTTTACAAGTTTTCTAATTGATTCAAAAGTGATTGAGACTAAGTGGATTTGGTTGTTGGTAGTTTATAAATGAGGTGTAATTTACAACACACTTAAGGTAATGATATAATGGCTACTGGACAGTGGTCAGCCATAGTGACTTTTTCATAAATTATATCCTGAAGGTCTCTGTGGAGACCTGACTGTCAGGAGAGTGAGGGAGGTAGGTGTGTTTCCACTGCTGTGTGCGTGGGAGTTGCTGTGTGTGTATGTGTGTGTGTGTGTGCCCGCGCGCGCCTGTTTGTGTG
This sequence comes from Poromitra crassiceps, assembly GCF_964638095.1. Taxonomy (NCBI): domain Eukaryota; kingdom Metazoa; phylum Chordata; class Actinopteri; order Beryciformes; family Melamphaidae; genus Poromitra; species Poromitra crassiceps. Next base: position 22,669,282 of record NC_139638.1, on the reverse strand, counting down.
TGTGCCCGCGCGCGAGTGTGTGTGTTTGTGTGTGTGGCTGTGCTCTGCAGTTCCCCTGGCCGCTGTGTGAAATCTTGCTGACAAGGAGACTGAGCTTGACACACACTGTGCTGCGACAACGCTGAGGGCTGAGGAGAAGAAGAGCAATCAAAATGGTGGCGATGCTCCTTCTCGCTGGCGTGGCAGCAGGGCAAACAGGTTCTCAAGGAGGAGCTGCTGAGAGGACGTCTGGGGCAGGAATCTGCTGTGGTCGGCGTTTGCTTCACAGACGGGTCGCTCTGGATGTGCTGCTCTGCTTTGAAGGATGTTCTGCGAATCAGAACCAGTGTTTTAAGGGCCGGGGATTTGATCAGCATGTTTTTAGATGAGGAGAAACCTCCTCCAAGCCAGCTCAGATTATCAGTAGGACACACACAGACTAGCAGACCTGTAATCTCAGTTTTGCACTTGCGTTTCCTATACTAACGGTCACAGACCTTACACAGCTAATTCTTGACTCTCCCAATCTTCAGAAAATATTTCATAGCTCATTCATGCGGCAGTCATGGATAATCTATGGGTATTTAAGTTCAACTCATCAGTTATGGTCATGTAGGCCCAGGCTGTTTGTTTTTCCTCCAGTAGCAGTGGTTAATTGAGCAGCAGTTTGTCTTATTGCTATTCAAATATTGATTTGTTCCAGTCTCTACAAGCTATAGGCTACATTTGTGAATGAGTTAATTTCTGAAGTAGAGGCAATAACATACTTTTTTTTTTACACAGTCATGTTGTTTATGCTCACACGTGTAGGTGTAATTGTATTTTTATGGTCTTGGTGTGTGACCGACTAATTTTTATTTTTATTATGTGCCACTCAGTCAATCCAAATCAACCTAGTTGAAATTGACCTTTTCCTGCATAAATATTTCATACATATTTTTGCTTTATTGCAGTTCAGGTCTAAGGTGACGGCACAGTTACTAAACTATGTGCTAGATACTTTAGGGCAAAGTTAGTGACATAACAGGATTTCTACAAAGCTATTTCAGGATCACGTACACTAAAAAGCAACCGTTTTGCTTGAAAGACAGAGGTAGAGAGGATGACACTAGAGACACTTCTGTGATGGTTTTGTATGCTGGAAGGAAGTGGTGGTGCCGTGGTGGTGCTCATCACTCTGATGCCTTTTCTCAGTCTCACACTCTCACACCCTCTCTCTCACACTCACTGTGTGATGCACTCCTTCATGCCAGTGGAGAAGGCAGAGTCTCACTCTCTCTGTGATGCACTCCTTCATGCCTCTGTACCTGGGGCAGTGGAGAAGGTCACCCTCTCTCACTCAGGGGCAGTTCTAGCCAGAGGCCAGGGGTGGCAGTGGCAACCTGCCCTGAAATCTAATTGGCCACCACCTCAGGTGCCACCCCAAAATCCTGAGGGTGCTGCTGGCATCTGGGGCCGACATGACTGTCTTTCAGAAGCTGTAGCAGGCTCATTTTTAAAGCTAGAGTGAAGGTACTGATATCATATTAAACTAGAAAACCTAAGGAATCCATTGCTACCAAACATGTTATTCTAGCCAGTTGGCAAGGGGGGTAAATAATGCTCCAAATTTTGCAGAGGGAAAACATTTCTACATCCTCCATAAATGCCGCACTCAGTGCCACCCTTGCTTGAGTCTGCGCCCCACCTGGGCCACCCCAGTCAAAATGGTCTGGACACACCACTGTCTCACTCTGTGATGCACTCCGTCATGCCTCTGTACCTGCAGGGCAGTGGAGAAGGTCACCCTCACTCACTCACTCACTCTTTGATGCACTCCTTCATGCCTCTGTTCCTGCAAGGCAGTGGAGAAGATCACCCTCTCTCACTCTCTCACTCTCTGTGATGCACTCCTTCATGCCTCTGTTCCTGCAGGGCAGTGGAGAAGGTCACCCTCTCTCACTCTCTCACTCTGTGATGCACTCCTTCATGCCTCTGTACCTGCAGGGCAGTGGAGAAGGTCTCCCTCTCTCACTCACTCTGTGATGCACTCCTTCATGCCTCTGTACCTGCAGGGCAGTGGAGAAGGTCACCCTCTCTCACTCTCTCACTCTGTGATGCACTCCTTCATGCCTCTGTTCCTGCAGGGCAGTGGAGAAGGTCACCCTCTCTCACTCACTCACTCACTCTGTGATGCACTCCTTCATGCCTCTGTTCCTGCAGGGCAGTGGAGAAGGTCACCCTCTCTCACTCACTCTCTCACTCTGTGATGCACTCCTTCATGCCTCTGTATCTGCAGGGCAGTGGAGAAGGTCACCCTCTCTCACTCACTCTGTGATGCACTCCTTCATGCCTCTGTACCTGCAGGGCAGTGGAGAAGGTCACCCTCTCTCACTCTCTCACTCTGTGATGCACTCCTTCATGCCTCTGTATCTGCAGGGCAGTGGAGAAGGTCTCCCTCTCTCACTCACTCTGTGATGCACTCCTTCATGCCTCTGTACCTGCAGGGCAGTGGAGAAGATCACCCTCTCTCACTCTCTCACTCTCTGTGATGCACTCCTTCATGCCTCTGTATCTGCAGGGCAGTGGAGAAGGTCTCCCTCTCTCACTCACTCTGTGATGCACTCCTTCATGCCTCTGTTCCTGCAGGGCAGAGGAGAAGGTCTCCCTCTCTCTCTCACTCTGTGATGCACTCCTTCATGCCTCTGTTCCTGCAGGGCAGAGGAGAAGGTCTCCCTCTCTCTCTCACTCTGTGATGCACTCCTTCATGCCTCTGTTCCTGCAGGGCAGTAGAGAAGGTCTCCCTCTCTCTCTCACTCTGTGATGCACTCCTTCATGCCTCTGTACCTGCAGGGCAGTGGAGAAGGTCACCCTCTCTCACTCTCTCACTCTGTGATGCACTCCTTCATGCCTCTGTTCCTGCAGGGCAGAGGAGAAGGCAGAGAGACACACACAGAAAGCCAATTGAAAGGCTCCACTGAGTGCTTTCTTGACATGATGCACGGCTCATGAGATGCAGCCTGGCTCCACTGCTACGCTCGTAAGTGTACAGAAACACTCGAGCTCCAAAAGTCATCGGATAGCAGAAAACATCCTCTCTGGCATTTTAACTGACCCGGACACACACTTCTCACACACCATACACACATTCCTTCATTTTCATCTCATTGGATTGCATTATCAAAACTGGGCATTGTTAGCAGCAGCCGCTGAATAATTAAACGGCGTATAACTAGGTGGGCCTGTTTGTTTGAAAAAATAAAAAGGCAACGGGCACTTAAAGGTTTCACTTCGACAATACAAGGAAGTGGCTGGTGGCTCGAGGAGGTGTCTTTCCAGTTTCTGTTGTCAGTTGCCACGTTACATACACCACTGCTAAACTGGTTCCTCCTCTTGGCTTTCAATCAGAACTTTAGCATTTCAACCTTGGCTTCTCTTGTTTGGAGAAGCAGCTGTGTTTGCAGCGCAGCAGATATAGCTCATCGCGCTTCTGTGATCTGTCTTCCATATTCCTTTCAACGTTCACACGGCAGACATACAGGGGGGGACCTGGTTTTGCCTGAAATGAAGATGATCTTTTGCTATTCTGTCAATTCGTCCAGTAAGATAAATCAAGCCATCACCACTGCACTGGCTTTCTCACAGGTTAGGACGGTGGTTCCCAACCTTAGGGTCGCGACCCTAAGTGGGGTCGTCTGGAATTCATATAGGGTCGCCTGTGTTTTTTTTTTTTTTTTTTTTTTTTTTTCTTACACCACACAATTTAACTCATTGAGTGCCAGCCACTTTTGGAGAACGGACGCTCCCAGTGCCAGAGTTTCAGAGCGTTTTCAGTGATTTCTCGAGGCCCACAGAATATTGTGTGATATTACTCTGTAAACACTGAACACACACAAAGAACGATGAGACTCTATTCTATCATCTGCAAAAAAAAGTTTATTGATCCCATTTTCCGTTCTTTAGTTATGAGCCGGAGAAGATAGCTTGATTCATCCAAAATCAGTAATTTTTTCCTAGAAGCTGAGATAATTGGCCTTTTGTGAAATTAAACATTTCAAGCACATCACTGACTCTGAAGCTAATCTTTTCTAATGTAGTCACACCTCAAAAATAATTTCCTTCAATAAAACAGTTTAGGCCAGGGAATTTTGTTTGGCAGAATAATATTTTTAGCTGCAACCATATATATATGGTTATTTTAGCTGGCCCCTGCGTGCGTTGCTGGTTGCAGCTTCTTGCTGCTGGTGGGCATCGGATATTCTGGCTTGCGTTTGCCAACCCTGTCCTGCTGCCTGGGTCTGTCTGGGTGTTGTGTGGCTGTGTGCTGCTCTCCCCCCCCCCCCCCCCCCCGCCCCGCCTCGCCTCGCCTCGCCTCAACTGCACACTCCTCCCTGTATGGGAGGTGGCTCTCTGCTGAGTTTGCTCTGACTGCACTGTGAAGGGTGCGCGGCGACATCCAGCTTTTTCCGCGTGTGTTTGTCACCGGCTACTACTGTATGCTTCCAGTTGAGAATAATAACGATGATCATGCGAATGGGCTGTCGCAGCAGTGGAGGACCTCAATTGTGGGAGCAGATTGGCTGCTGCCTGTTGCAGGCACATCTAACGTTAAAACGCTTCATGCATATCGATGCATACGGATGCGATGTGATTTCCGTTTCCTCAATGACTTATTCTCTGTTTTTCTCTGCCTTTCTGTTAACCTGGAGAGCACTGTCGCCACCTAAGGGTTCTGTAAAATAGGTTATAGACCTCCAATAGCTATAATATTTGTACAGGAGAGGCAGAAGGCTTTGATCGACGCCCCACCGTCAAAAAACGCAATTGACGAACATGTCCGTCCTTGGCACTCTACGTTACTAATTGAAATGACGAACATGTCCGTCCATGGCATTCAATGAGTTAATAGTAGCCTACCAAAGATGATTAGGTCACTTGCGATTTGTTTACTTAAAAAAAATCAAAAATCTTTCCTCCCTGTCCCCCCAGGGACAGGGATTGCAAATTAGCCTTGGCTAGATATCCTATATGCATCGCATATGTTTCATGTTCTTGTAACTTGATGACAATGATTCTTGCATTGTCCCTGACAAATAAACGAATAAAAAAAAAAAAAAAAAAAATCAACATTGTGAGTGACTGATTTTTTTTTTTTTTTTTTTTTAGATGAAAATCTTTGAGATTATAACTTTATCAGGATTTTGAGATTAAAGTCAGAATTCTCAGATTAAAGTCAGAATTCTGCGGGGGGGGGGGGGGGGGGGGATAAGCATACTATGTGACATCACTGATGAGGTCACTGGCGATATTATCGATGGTGTACCGGAATTTGAATGTCTCGGGGTCCCTAGATTTTTGTGACGTCAAAGTAGAGTCACAAGCCCAAAAAAGGTTGGGAACCCCTGGGTCAAGAAGCTACAGCATAGCTTCAATGCAGGCTTCATTCCTTCCTCTAATAAGACTGAGTGAAGCTGCTCTCTCTCAGCCTTGAGCTGCCTGTGGTGGAAAAATCCAGAATTCTTTGGAGACGCCCGTTCCTTGGGCAGTGTGGTGGTGCCAGTGGACAAGGCCTTCATTGAGCAGGAACAGGAGTGGTCTTGTAGAAGGGATCCACTGGCTCGGGCCTACCAGGCAACAGAGCTGTCCAAGGCGCATTAAATATTGAAGGGCTTGGAAAGGAGGTCTCAGTGGTAAGTTAATATTGATAGGTCTCTCATCTTTCCTTCTCAAACTTGTTGAGTCGCCTCGAGAGGCTGTGTCGGCCCGGGCGCACCTGGAGAGGAACCTGGCTCGTTCACCTCTAAGCTAAATACTCACACCAACAGCTTTCCCAAAGATCAACATCACAGAGTCTTTCTACCAACATTTCTACAAGAGTAAAACTCAGACTCAGAGTTTTCCACTGTTTGTCCATGCCTCCTCACTCTGTCTTGGTCAGTCTGAAATCCTCCATCCTGACTAGCCTGTAACCTCACCCACTCCCTGTAACTGTAGTAACTGCCATGTCAGGGTTAGAAGGAAGTCAGCAATGCAGCATTTTCTGGCAGTTGTCCACTGAACAGCATTTACAAGAAACCCTTCTGCGCATCTCATAGTCTTCTCTTGTAATATTTTTTTTTTATGACTTCAAATCAATATCACGATTATTTCACGTTTACCTCGATTACGATTAATGAACGATTATTTATTTTCTACGCTTTTTTGAAACACTGCCCTCATACGTCCCTGACAAGATCTGTTCTGTAGGTACTGTACTGTTCGCCTGTGTTTTCGCTCATGTCATCCTCCATGCTGACAGCTTTGTTCTGACGCCTGAACGCGGCCTAACGCTAGTTGGACGGGGCGTAGGCAGGCACACTGAACACAACATATATATATATTTTTAAGGGTACAGTTCATGAACACACACTTTGGGGAAAGTATTAACCGAATTAATTGACATGAGCAAGATTAAGTCAGTTGTTATAGGTTCTATAAATTTCGGTTTCGATACATTTTCGGTTAATTACCCAGCCCTACCTATTTTATAATAATGATAATATATATAATATTATTATTATTATTATTATTATTATTATTATTATTATTATTATTATTATTATTATTATTATTATTATTATTATTATTTTATATATTTTTTTTATTTTAGTTTTAGTTTTAGGGAACAGGGCAGATAAGAATTATATATATATATATATATATATATATATATATATATTAGACTTTTGGCAGAGATGTGAGAGGAGAGACAACCCTTCAATAGCTAATGTGCTTCATAGCCAGCAATAGAAAACATAGTTCCATTGGGGGGCCCTTTGCACGAGGACAGTTTCTGGAAGAAACGACACAATAGTGTTTACTTCACACCTTTTCCTTGTTTACATGAGCGCTGTTGAATTTTTAAAACGGTGTAATGTACATGCCAGGTCGCTAGGTGGCAGTGTGATGGTCAACGGGGCGTTGCTTGTCGCACGAGGGGCTCATGCACGAGCCCCAAGGAAACCGTCCTTGTGTAAAGGGCCCCTAAATCAGTGTTTCTCAACTGCTGGGTCCTGACCCAAAAGTGGTTCGCGGGTCCGTCTTGAGTGGCTCGCGGATGTGCGGTCGTTTCTCAGAGGCTGTAGCGGGCTCACTTGTAGCTAGAATGGCGATTCCGCTATCATGTGAAACTAGAAGACCTAAGGCGTCCATTGATACCAACCATTTCTTGCTATCTTGTCAGGAAGGGAGCTAAATAACGCTCCAAATGTAGGCTACATTTTGGCGAGGCCATTTTCAAAGGGGTCCAAATCTGAAATTTGGGTCATGACTTAAAAATTAAGGAAGAATTTCGGTTGTGAGGCTAGACCAGTTAAGAACCACTGCATTAAATCATTATTATAGTATTTACAGATCCATCATTTGAACTAGAAATATCATGCACTTTGCGCATTCATTTCTAGCATGCCTCGCACACTTGGCGTGCTCAGTTGCGCAGTTGAGCAGTTGAGCAAATGTGCGCCGAGCCGTTAGGGATGCAGTGGTATGAGTTTTTGACAGTATGATAACCTTGGACAAAAATACCACGGTATCGCGGTATTGCGGACCATTTGTGTTTTTTACAATAGCCGAAATATTCCCATACAGCCGACGTCGTCTTTTTAGATGGGGGAAAGTTCAGGGGGGTCCTTGCGGCTCCTCTCTACTGTGATCTAGTCTAGGTAGGCATGCAGCCAGGGGGAGGGGTAAGCTGCACTCTGCAAGCGACCTGGGCACTTTGTTTTGGGGAAACAGCTGATACCGTGGGGAAGGTATGGCGGCAAATCTTAGTGGTTTTGATACCGTGACGTTTTCAAACTGTGGTATACCTTCAAATGGTATACCACTGCATCCCTACGAGCCACACCATGCACCGCGCGGAACCCCTTGCCTTATTATAGTAATAGTAGTGAGATACAGGTCATGATGATATGAAGGAACGGTAATATACTGTAGAATATTGTATACAACAGTTATGCTAGTCACATCATACATTTCATAACAATACCTCATTTACTGACCACTAGTGATCTATTGACTTTGTAAAGTTTGGTACCTCGTGCAATGAATTTGCAGAGAGCAGACAATCTGTATAGTCTGTGTTATAATGTAGAATTGATAGGAAACTTACAAACATCAACAACATGTTCCCTGAGATAACTGTTAGTTTAGACAACAACAACAGGCGATCGGTTTACTTCAGGAAATAGTTCCCTAGGAGACACGGACTACATGCCTGCATGGAATGTAAGGTTTCCTGGGCCCCGTTCCAATACCCATACTTGTACTTCTTTCTTGTACTATGTACTGCCGCTGCCCTCACAAAGTATGGATTGTAGTGTGCAGCATGCATGCAAAATGCATACTATTGGGACACACTACATCTGTCGTCACGTGAGCTTCCTGAACTCCGACCTCTTGCTCACTTCCGCCGACGTCCGCAGCGCCACATTTGAGTTTTTTTTTTTTTTTTTTTTTTTTTTTAATTCAATAAACAAAGTCTGGCAGTAACAAACAGTACATTATACAAAAAATTCAGACTAAACATTTACAAAATTGGAACAGACAATCAAATAAACAAAATAAAATAAATAAAGCAAAAACATTAAGTCAGAGTTCTAAACAGGAATCAATATATGCATGTTTTGGTATACACCATGCTTGTTTGGTTTTAACATATTTCAAGGCTTTCTTAAAGTTAATTATCTCATTCATGAACACGCAGCTCAGTCAGTGCGACGTAACTCCAGTAGGTGGCGGTAATGCACAAAAAGTTGTTTGCCAACCGCCATATAACATTAGAAGAAGAAGAAGACATAACTTCCTGCTGCGCAAAGGATTGTGGGGAAGATTGGCTGGTGAAGCATGCATCGATGCATACTCCAAAATAGGAGCTGATGTAGTACAACATCCTGGTACTCTTGGCATACTGCATCTGACATACTATGTATTGGGACATACTAAATCTTTTTTTGCCTACTAAATAGTATGGAAGTATGGGTATTGGAACGGGGCCCTGGAGTAATTATCCTTGTGGAAAAACACTTCCTGGTTTCTCTCCAAGATCTGTCCTTGGACATCCTTCAGTTGCGTGTCTGTCTTTTCAATGGCATTTAGCTTGTCCAAGTCCATGGTTCTGTCTGCTTCCATGTGGGAGATGTGAATGGAAGATGTTTTCATCTTAAATCGTTCAGACTGTGAACATGTGAACCTCGTAATGTTGAATAGACTAGTAGCACACAAAGTCAGTTTCGTTTTACCCTACTTGTGTGTTTTCTTCTGAATTGCTCTTTCCAAGCTCAAGGGAAGATAACCTCTTGAGAAAACCAAATACATCTACCTATTCCTTCCCCCCATAAAATTGTTAAAATAATCATGCCTAAAGGCTTGCAATTAAAATGTGCACTTAATCATTTTCGGATGGGATATTTAATTAACCGTGTTGCTGAGGACCGCCCCGAGTTTTTATCTTGGTTCTTAATCTATAAATGGGATTTTATCTCTCTAGTGAAACTGTAAAATGTACGTAGAACCTGTTTTAAAACATGTTTGAGATGATTGAGTTAGAGCTGATAAAAGTGTGTTTTTACTTGAGTGTGTGTGCTCCTCCATGTTGTTGAACCTTTGCAGATGTCTCCTCCTGAAGCTCTGGTTTAAACCCACAGTATCTCAGGGGGGGGAAGTGAGTGAGTCAAAGCTCTATATTTGGAGGCATGATCCTCCTAGGATCTCTTTAGAACGTGGTCTTTAGCCCGGCGAGGAGCAGACAAGCTCCTCCACCGGTGGAACGTCTTTGCCACTGAGCACAAACACACGTCCCCACTTCTGCTTACTGCTGACAGCCATGACACTCCGCAGAGGAACCGGACAGGAGGGGAAGCTGCGTGCAACCAGGTCCAGTGTGCTCTGTGCTCTGAAAGCTAAACAGTTCCATCTGTGTAACAAGATAGCAGCGAGAGCTAGCAGAGGCTGCTCTCCAGTCAGCAGAGCAGGACAGTCAGGCTGCACAGACCTTGAGGAGCACAAAATGGTGGACGGCCAATGCCACTGATACTCCAGCGTGATTGGCTGCGTGTGTCTCCTTGGCCACAGTGGGGCTGCTGTGTGAAATGGAGTCCTCTGAGCATTGGCCCTGCCTCTGCCTCTGATGCAGAAGATAATTCTGTCAGCCCAGAGAGAGAGAGAGAGAGACAGAGAGAGTGAGTGAGTGAGCGAGAAGAGAGAGCGGCCAAGTGAGGTGACTGCGCTACCACAGGTTGAGCAATAGTCTTCAGAGAACCCTTGCCTTGCAAGTCTGTTTCGGTTCGGTAGCTCCCAGTCCTGCTTGCTAGTAGCCACACTAGGAAAGCTTCAGGGTTTGGTCTCATCCTTGGAAAAAAAATGTTACTTCCGTTATTATTTGTATTTGTCACGTGCACACAGTTCCACCTCAGTTCCATCTCACACAGACTGAGCTATTAAAACCCAACTATAAAAGGTTGGTTTTTGCTTGTGTGCTGGCATTTATGAAGAGAGTGACTATCTGAGGCTATTCATTATCTAACCTTCACACACGGCAGCAGCTTAGGGATTTACCAGCTCCACGTTTTGTTGCTTTGTGCGCACGGAGAAATGTAAAGCCCTGAAGGTCACAGACATATCTGAGAAGACTCACGACTGAAAGGTAAATGCAGGACAGATGCTGTTAATGCACGGAGGAAGGACTCTGCATTGTGAGTGGAGGAGACGTTTCTACCGAGCCGTACGGATAGAGTTTCTCACCATGACAACCCGAAGACGGCGCTCACGTGGTGGAGATGTCACCTCCTCCTGATCTTGCTTGGTCCTTATCTTCTCGCCCGCACAAAAGAACGGCCAGACGTCACGATCGAGTGCTCTGCGTTTTGCACTTAACAGCCGTCCGCTTTTAAGAAGCGACAATCTGAGGACTTTTGCAACGAACGAAAGGCTGACCTCGAAGCAAGGTTACGTGTTCTATGATGGTCTGCTCCTTTCTCTGTCTCTCTCTCTCTCTCTTTGTGTGGTGGTTCAGCTTGAGATATAAATATGAAATCAGCAAGCGAGATAATATATCTGTTTAATGCAGAAAGGAAATGCGTTGGTTTTGTAAAGAAAAGAAGAAGAGTGAGAGAGCAGCACTGATATGAGCTCCGCTAGTAAAGGCTGGGCTGACTGGCTGGGTGTGTGGGTGATGTCAGGTAACCATCTGTCAGAGAGAGGGAGGGAGTGGCTGACACAGGGCTCCTCTGTCTGACCTTGCAGTATGGACGACCCAGACATGAAATAGCAAATGATCGTCGTCGTCTCCCTGGGATTAGTGTAGAATTGCAACTAGAGGAACCCTTGCTAATGTGGTGTCTCTCTCTCTCTCTCTCTCCCCCTCCCCATCTTTGATCTGAAGACTTGCTTGAAGTCCTCAGTCAGCAGTATGTACGTTGAGGTCCAAAGATCAAAATCACCCCCCCCCCTCCTCTAGACTCTATTGCTTGTCCTTTATTACTGAGGTGACACATGTACATTTCAATTTTCATGTAAGGCATGAACGTCAATGTAGAATCTGATTGAATCTCAACAACAGTATTTATGTAAAACATTTTTCAACAATAACATTGTGAACATTAATGTAGTGGAAAGACACCTCCCAGGGGTTAAAACTCAGCTCGGTAGCTTCTTCTGTAAACCTATATTTAGCCGACATAACAGGATGTATATGCATCTCATAAACATGTCGTCCTTTACCCAGAATGCTTATGGTTTTTTCGCCCCGTCGCTGTGAAACACCTCGCTGTCTGTGGTGGTGGTGAGGTGTTTCTCTGCTGATGGTGACATTAGTGAAGGTCAGGTTGCAGACAGACAGATCAGAAAAGCTCTCTGGACTCTGCAGTGTCTGTCTGAGGAGCTCTGCACCTCCTGCATGTAGCAATCCTCTCACACAACCAGTTCAGATCTGGGATTTACTGGCCTGGATCCCTGTATGTCCACATTTTTGACACTCATTTGAATAGAACCAGCAAAAAAGCAAGGTAAAAACAAACGTCTGCTAATTTTGAACTGCTAATTTTGAACAAATGTCTATGTGTTTAAAGGTCCTTACACATCAAGAGCGATGCGAATATACGGCACGGAATTGCGATGCGAGTTTTGACCCACCTGTCAATCACAGCCACAGATGTGTACACGTCGGAAGCGAATTTCTGAAAAATCGACCGTGGTTCGAAAATATAAACGCCGCAATAACGCTCAGCGAAACTTCGCCGTCGGTATGCACGGTTGCATTGACTGATATAGGTTCGGAAAATATTATTGACGTGCGAATTAATCGCACGAAAAAAACGCTCCCGATGTGTAAGGACCTTAAGAATGGGAAAACTAAAACACCTTGTTTGCGCACGTGCACACATAGCGAATTTACCTCCATCTTAGATGAACTGAAATGACTCTGATTGGATCAAATACAAGTAGAACTTCACTCAATTGTCCATAGTGTATGACAGTGTGCACTGCAGAGGCTAGCATAGCACCTAACACAAGATGTTCAATATCTTGCCGTCAAAGGTTTCAGATGAGGAGGGTTCTGATACAGGAAGATGGTTAGATAGAAAGTGGGGCCTCCTCGCCTGGAAGATGAACGGCGGTGCAAAGAGGTGGCCTGTAAGGGAAGCTACCAGGAGGCCACCAGCAACCTTAAAATAGTAGATGGAGGCCACTTCTCACTGAGAAGGACATCACGCCCTGTCTTAATTAACATACAGTTAATCTCCTAAAACCATATGGGCAAAACATTTCCTCTGGTCTGATTAAATCAGGGTAGGACTTTTTGTTGTTGTTGTTAGATTTTTAGTTTTGTTCAGGGCCAATACAGGCCAACATCTTAACTCATTGAGTGCCAGCCACTTTTGGAGAACGGACGCTCCCAGTGCCAGAGTTTCAGAGCGTTTTCAGTGATTTCTCGAGGCCCACAGAATATTGTGTGATATTACTATGTAAACACCGAACACGCACAAAGAACGATGAGACTCTCTTCTATCATCTGCAAAAAAAAGTTTATTGATACCATTTTCCGTTCTTTAGTTATGAGCCGGAGAAGATAGGTTGTTTTGAGCAAAAAGACACGTTTCAAATTAGAAGCTGAGATATTCCGCCTTTTGTGAAATGAAGCATTTCAAGCACATTCACTGTGTCTGAAGCTAATATTTTCTGATGTAGTGACGTGGTGTAGTTGTGTGGTGCCCTGCGTGCCCCACCCCCCTCTCCCCCCCTCAGCTGCAAACTCCTCCCCACACTAAACACAGCCTAACACGCACCCAGTCTATTTTCGGAGCGCTCCGTTTTTGTGCGCCGGCTCCCAGCGCGACACGGAAATGCCAAACCGGACTGCTGAGAATGGTTTGGCCCTTCGGCGTCGGGTGCTGCCTTTCTGGCGGCTAATCGTGTGGAGAAACTATGCAGACAGACAGACAGAGGCAGAGGGGCTCAGTTGTGGGCGCGGATTGACTGCTGTTCGCAGCCAACGTCAGCTCCAGACAGAGCAATCTATATGGCTCTGGCTGCAGCATGAGCGGTTTCTCTTTCATCACGGGGCTTTTTCCTACTGTTTTCCGGACCTTTCTCTAATCTGGAGAGCACTGTCGCCACGTAATGTGTCCGTAAAATAGGTTATACACCTTCAATAGCTACAATATTTGTACAAGAGATGCCTGAGGCTTTGATCCACGTCCCACCGTCAAAAAACGCAATTGACGAACATACTCGTCCTTGGCACTCTACGTTAGTATCTGAATTGACGAACATACTCGTCCTTGGCACTCAATGTGTTAATAACACCGCCTATTGTTGAGTACAGTACGATGGTGGTGGCAGATTTCTATGGGGCTGTTTCTTTTTTGAATAGCTCCAGACACCAAAAGGTATTTTGGGGGGAAATCTGCTCTTCTCTGCAAAAACCTCGAGTTAAAGAAGAATGTCATCCTTCATCATCATGACAACGATAAAAATAAAATTCCCTAAATTCAGATGTGTCAATTTGGTAGAGACACTTACTGCCTATATCAGATGTAAATGTGCTTCTATTCAGTGTTAACTGAAGGGTAATGCACAACTAAAGCCTTTAACTTCTCCGTTTTTACTACATTGTTGGAAATGAGTGGTTTTACCTTGATTTTCGTGCTACTACTGCTGTATTCAAATGAACTCAATGGGGTTTTTATGTCGGGCCACAAAGCAGTAAAACTAGAAAGGCTCTGTAGACGTTTGATAACTGTAAATTGTAAAACTAATTGCAATTCAAAGTGTGTTACTCTGAGACAATAAATAAATGTTGGAGGAAAAAGACGTGGCCTTTCTCCAGAAGTGACCCGTTGATGCAGTCAAAGGGAGCAGTCTTATAGCGTCGGAGGGCCTGAAATTCGTTTTGCAAACTAGGGGGGGAATTCCCCCCTCATGTTCTTCAGATGGGGGGGATTTATACATTTTAGGGGGGATTTATAGACTTTGGCGGCGAGACACTAACCCAAGTTTAACTACGCGTCTTACATTGTCCTATTCTTCCCCCAGAGGTGGTGGCACCATGGCAGTACACAAATTCCAAGTAAAAGTGCAAATACTCAAAACTAAAAATAGACTCAGGTAGAAGTTGAAGTAAGGTTTCAAATCCTTTACTCAACTCAAATGATAAAAGTACAGAAGTTACAAAGTGTTTAATTCTAGCAGCTGAATTCACTCTGTAATTCTCTCTCGTTGCACACAATCACATCTGATTCTTCGTCAGTTGCTTATGGGATGGAAGGTGTCTGATGTGGAAAACAAAAACAATCTAAATCAGTTGATTTCCCAAGAGTAACACCAAGCCTGTTTTGAAAATGTAGTGAGTAGATACTTCAAAATGCTACTTATTTTTTTACTTTGTTACATCTTACCTGCATTGGTTCCACTCCTGGAACTGAAGGGATTCTCTGGTGGTTGTCTCTGTCTTCTCTTCTGTCTGATGTGGAAAACAAAAACAAGAAAAATCTAAAACAGTTGATTTCCCAAAAGTAACACGTCTGCTTTGAAAATGTAGTGAGTGGATACTTGAAAATCCTACTTACAATAGAATATTTACTTTGTTAGATCTTACCTGCTGCATTTGTCCCTCTCCTGGAACTTGAGGGATTCTCTGAACTATGCAGGTGGTTGTCTCTGTCTTCTCTTCTGTCTGATGTGGCTTTTTCCTTATTAACATTTACCGTTGTCGTTTGTCTCTGGATCGTTAATGTTCTCTGGATCATCAACCATGTATGATCATTCGGTACTCAACATCGTTATCGTCATCAGATTCATCATCGTCAAAAGCCGTATGCATATTATCAATTCAAAATATCCGGGAATTGCCAATATCCGGGAATTGCCGAAAATATGCGCGACACCCCGCAATCGCGCGGCGAATTTCAGGCCCTGGAGGGGCATTTTTTCGGTTTGGTTTAAAAAACTATTTGCACATTTTTTATTTTATATCCAATATTTCAGATGGATTTTAGGGCTTCACGATGAAGGAGCTCTAGGGCCAGAGGAGAGGAGCATCTCTGGTCAAGGCTATGTCAGCTGTTTAATGGTTGACCTAGTTCTTTTGGAGGCCATATGTTTCCTGAAACAGATTTGTTGTCAGATTAATGCCAGTGTTTTTGCTGATAATATCTCATCTTATTGTTGATGATTGTAGCCCCTTTCAGACATGGTTTGGACAATTAGTCCATCCATGGTGGGTTGATCTATTATACACGTTACAGTCTCAGTGTTACTGTGATTAGGACATGATTTGAACACGTTTCTGCACAGCGGGTGATGATTTAAGACTAAGTAGGGTCACTTAGTCTTAGGGTGCTCCTCTAATAAAGGGTGCTTTAGAGGAGAGGGATTGGTCACAATGCCACCCTGATGTTAGTGTCACAAAAAGCTTAATCCTAAAGTTGAATGGCAAAATGTATCACATTATTATTTCATATTTGTCCCTGTATATCAGCAGTTCTCAACGTGGGCTCCAGGGACCACCAGGGGTCATTGAGGGGGTTCCGAGGGGTCCCCAGCAAATTGATGAATTATTAAACTATACAATTATTTAATTTATAAGACATTAATTAGAGAAGGTAGAAGAATGACTACCGTAAATTCCGGACTATAAGCCGCACCTTTTTTCCCGTTTTTTGGCCTTTTTTGGCCCCTGCGGCTTATATAACGGTGCGGCTTATCTATGGATTTTTTCAAAAAAAAAAAAAAAAAAAAAAAAAAAAATCTCTCTTTTTTAGCACTCTTTCTAACTATAAATCCTATATAACTATAATAAGTTTTAATTTCCTCTCTTGCCCTCTTTTCACCACACTGTATGACACTGTATGACACTGTGTGCACTGTAAAAAACAACACAGGTGGTGTTGTGTTATGTTGTTTTGTTGAAATGTTAATAAATGGGAGCTTCCTCAAACAGCCATCTCTTTCCCGACAATCCCCTCTGTGCATGAACCCTTACATATGGTAATTAATAGGGATGTCCCGATCAGGTTTTTTTGCCCCCAAGTCCGAGTCCGAGTCCTTTGATTTGAGTATCTGCCGATACCGAGTCCCGATCCGATACTTTTATAATACATTTAAAAAATGAAGAGCGAAGAAAATTATCCAGGATGTCCCTTATTTTTATTATATTTTAACATGTAACACTTATCATGCACAACTGTGCATGCAAGTAGTGCAGTGTATTGTAAACTGAGCACTAGTTATGAGGTAGCTTGAACATTCTCAAGTCAGAACAGAAAAATTATTCTTCACATTAGAACTAGTGCAACATTAGAACTTAGTGCAACATCACAGACTCAATAGTCTAGTGTTAAAACAAACAGCAGCTTAACTTAAAATGCCAGTCAGGCATTAAAATAAAAAATAAATAAATAAAAATATCAAATAAAACAAATGAGCCAATATTCAAGCAGTGCAGTGTATTGTAAACTGAGCACTTATGAGGTAGCTTAAAGATTTTCAAGTCAGAATAGAAAAAATATTCTTCACATTAGAACTAGTGCAACATTAGAACTTAGTGCAATATCAGTGCCAGTGTGTCTGTGACGCTGCGCTGGGAAAGCAGGCCCTCGTGCACGACAAGTTGTAATGTGTGCGCTACACAGCCCACACTCTGTACTCCCATATCCAGCATGGCTTTCTTCATATTTGCAGCGTTATCGCGCAAAATGATATGGACTCGGTTCTTGTCTATTCCCCAGTTGTTCAGCATCCTCTCCATCGCCTGCTGGATGCGCTCTGCTGTGTGGGATCCACCAAATTCCTGTGCATGCAAAGTCGCACGGCTTAAAACAAAACTGGAGTTGATCCATTGCGCAGTGAGGCTTAGAAGGGCCATGAAAACACAGACGAACTCCAAATATCTGTGGTAAACGCGACATCAGGCACGTCTTTCAATAGGACAAGCAGCTTGTCGCTTATCTTTTTCTGGAGCGCTGGCAGAGCCTTTTCAGTGATATAGTGTCGAGAGGGCATGTCGTATCGTGGTTCCATGTACTCCATAAGCATGATAAAACCCGGGTCGTCTACCAGAGAGAGTGGCTGGTCACTCATTGCTATCATCTCGGCTATTTTTTCTGTGATCTTTTTCGCCTTTTCACTGTCGTTCTCGTCGTTCACTTTGAAATATTTCCACACAGCAGACATGATAGCGGCAGCGCGGCTCAGCTTCAAAACAAACTGGCGTGCTCTCTGCGCATGCGGTGCGGTGTTTTTGTGAGGCTGTCTGGCTGAGTGTCGTTTGACACAGACAAGGTCTGACTCTGTAAACGGTGGTAGTAATACTAATTTTATTCTAATTTATTTTGAATCACCAATAGCCCATATATAAAAAATCTGATAAAAATAATGACTCGGACATATGATCGGGTCATAATGTCCGAGTCCGGATCGAGTCTGCAGTCACGTGATCGGCCCCGATTTCCGATCACGTGATCGGATCGGGACAACCCTAGTAATTAAACATTAAAACACAAAAAAAAAAATACCATTAAAACACCCGCGGCTTATAGTCCGGTGCGGCTTATATAAGAAAAAAATAGTCAACTTTGCAGGTGCGGCTTATACACCGGTGCGGCTTATAGTCCGGAATTTACGGTATTTTGATCATAGCACTGTTATCTCTCTATACAATACAGATAGTCTTGAAATTTTGGACAAAATCACATTGAACAATAACAATATCCTCAGATTTGGGTAAAATAGACTCATAGACTGAATCTCATGAAATGGGGGTCCGTGGCTCTGATGTGGACGAACTTAGGGTCCTCGATATGAAAAAAAGGTTTGAGAATCACCGATATCATAAGAGGCAACATGCGGACCAACGTCTGCTGTATTCGATTCCATTCCAGGCCATTTCCATCTCTGTCATTCCATTCCAGTAGATGTCTGATGAATGTTATGACAAAACGTTTATACTGAACACTATTGATTTCTCACGTCTCCTCTGAATAGGCCGGGCCCATTGATCGGCCAGGTGGGATCGATGTCTCATCTCTGTGTATTCAGACTTCCTCAAATGAGCAGCTGCACCACGTGGCCTCACCTCCTCCGCTCTGACACCCAGAGAGGGAGGAGTGCAGAGGGAATGGAGGTTGTGGTCACTGTCCACCTCAATCTCGTCATCACATGCAGGCTGAACGTCAGTTGGAAATTCAGACTATCCATCAGCTGCAGGTGGTTAGATTGTGGTCATTTTTTTCATGACCTTTTTTAATGATGAAGATAAGCCATGCACACATCTACGCTTCATCACCTTGGATTGACAAGGGGTATCTTGAAGATGATGATATGTATTGATTGTTTTCACTTTGAGTTTGCATCGATATATCGATACGATATCGATCGATATATAGGGGTGTGATGATGATATTATTGATCTAGATCAGTGGTTCTCAAACTTTTTTGGGTTCAGTACCCCCTTTGCCTGATTTCTGAATCCAAGTACCCCGTTTTCCCGACTACATAATTTTGCTTAGAAAACTGCAAGAGAAAGCTATGGCATAATGATGCAATGAAGCAATGAATGAATGATAACCCACTTTTTGAAGAATATAACATTAGAAAATAGTGAAAGAGTTGCAATTAGTGCCTCCTGGCAAGATTTATTTTAACCTTTAATTCATTTTCATGATTTATTCTTACATTTGTCCATTTCCCCCTTTCTTTCTCAAGTACCCCCTGTAGTACCTCCACATACCCCTAGGGGTATGCGTACCCCAGTTGTTTGGGGAACCACTGATCTAGATCGATGTATCGTCATGTTACAGTGTTACCTGCTACAATGTTACAGTGTTACCTGCTACATTGTTACAGTGTTACCTGCTAAAATGTTACAGTGTTACCTGCTACAATGTTAGTGTTACCTGCTACAATGTTACAGTGTTACCTGCTACAATGTTACAGTGTTACCTGCTCCAATGCAGACTGATAAAAGCCCAACTGTGAGCCAACGGCAGTGTGAGCTGCATGCAGGCCGAACCATCGCTTCAAACGCGGAGACCGTTATTTGGGTTGACTTGCGTCACTTTTGGAGTGCTTCATTCCTAATCTGAACCAAAATAACTTCAGAAGTGTGCGTTAGGAATTGATTGGGAGATCCTTTTTAGGGAATGCCCTGTGACATATTCAGACCACCACGTGATTTAGAATGTTTAGAGAGCTGCATGTCAAAATCAGTGACAAAACAGTGGTTTTCTGTACTCGTGTGTGTGTGTGTGTGTGTGTGTGTGTCTGTCTGTGGCTGTGGCTGTGTGTGTGCTAGGGTTGTCAAAAGTATCGGTAGTATCGATAAAAGTCAATACTAAAAATTTGAAACGGATACAATACTCATTTGCAACTGAAAAATCATGATGACTAGAGCAGGTGTAATCTGCTGTGTTCTGATAGGCTGATGACTAGAGCAGGTGTAATCTGCTGTGTTCCGATTAGGGAATCGCTGAGTAGCTCACGATACGATATCGTCACGATACTTGGCCCTCGATAACGATATTATCACGATACAGCGATACTGCGATAATCGATATATTGGAAGACGATACATCACAATACCTGTGTAACTGAAGAGAAAAAAATACCCCTAAAAGGCAAGAAGCAGGTATTATGTATTTATTAGCAGAATTGACATGAACTCTCTCAGAGTTCACTCACTCACTCATACCATTTTCGATACCACGGAGGAAAAGTTACACATTGTCTTTTTATTATTATTATTAAAACAAGAAAACCTATATAACCTACCTATATAATTTCTAAAAGTAGATATTAATGATCAAACATTTCCATTCATGTAGCCTACAGTATTTATGTTTTTGTTTCAACTACAAACATAAATAAACGTCAACTTGAAACTATGTTTGAACTACCACACACAGCATAATATTTTAGCCTGTTTATTAAAAAAAATAAAATTAAATAAACATATCGATACTTGGTGCCAGTGTATCGATAACGTATCGCAAGTGGAAATATCGCGATACCGTGAGTATCGATATTTTGTCCCCCCCCTAGTTATGATAGGCTGATGACTAGAGCAGGTGTAATCTGCTGTGTTCTGATAGGCTGATGACTAGAGCAGGTGTAATCTGCTGTGTTCTGATAGGCTGATGTAATCTGCTGTGTTCTGATAGGCTGATGACTAGAGCAGGTGTAATCTGCTGTGTTCTGATAGGCTGATGACTAGAGCAGGTGTAATCTGGTGTGTTCTGATAGGCTGATGACTAGAGCAGGTGTAATCTGCTGTGTTCTGATAGGCTGATGAGTAGAGCAGGTGTAATCTGCTGTGTTATGATAGGCTGATGACTAGAGCAGGTGTAATCTGCTGTGTTCTGATAGGCTGATGAGTAGAGCAGGTGTAATCTGCTGTGTTATGATAGGCTGATGGCTAGAGCAGGTGTAATCTGCTGTGGTATGATAGGCTGATGACTAGAGCAGGTGTAATCTGCTGTGTTCTGATAGGCTGATGTAATCTGCCTGTGTTCTGATAGGCTGATGACTAGAGCAGGTGTAATCTGCTGTGTTCTGATAGGCTGATGACTAGAGCAGGTGTAATCTGCTGTGTTCTGATAGGCTGATGAGTAGAGCAGGTGTAATCTGCTGTGTTATGATAGGCTGATGGCTAGAGCAGGTGTAATCTGCTGTGGTATGATAGGCTGATGACTAGAGCAGGTGTAATCTGCTGTGTTATGATAGGCTGATGACTAGAGCAGGGGTAATCTGCTGTGTTCTGATAGGCTGATGACTAGAGCAGGTGTAATCTGCTGTGTTCCGATTAGGGGTGGGAATCGCTGAGTAGCTCACAATACGATATCGTCACGATACTTGGCCCTCGATAACGATATTATCACGATACAGCGATACTGCGATAATCGATATATTGGAAGACGATACATCACGATACCTGTGTAACTGAAGAGAAAAAAATACCCCTAAAAGGCAAGAAGCAGGTATTATGTATTTATTAGCAGAATTGACATGAACTCTCTCAGAGTTCACTCACTCACTCATACCATTTTCGATACCACGGAGGAAAAGTTACACATTAAGTCTTTTTATTATTATTATTAAAACAAGAAAACCTATATAACCTACCTACCTATATAATTTCTAAAAGTAGATATTAATGATCAAACATTTCCATTCATGTAGCCTACAGTATTTATGTTTTTGTTTCAACTACAAACATAAATAAACGTCAACTTGAAACTATGTTTGAACTACCACACACAGCATAATATTTTAGCCTGTTTATTAAAAAAAATAAAATTAAATAAACATATCGATACTTGGTGCCAGTGTATCGATAACGTATCGCAAGTGGAAATATCGCGATACCGTGAGTATCAATATTTTGTCCCCCCCCTAGTTATGATAGGCTGATGACTAGAGCAGGTGTAATCTGCTGTGTTCTGATAGGCTGATGTAATCTGCTGTGTTCTGATAGGCTGATGACTAGAGCAGGTGTAATCTGCTATGTTCTGATAGGCTGATGACTAGAGCAGGTGTAATCTGGTGTGTTCTGATAGGCTGATGACTAGAGCAGGTGTAATCTGCTGTGTTCTGATAGGCTGATGGCTAGAGCAGGTGTAATCTGCTGTGGTATGATAGGCTGATGACTAGAGCAGGTGTAATCTGCTGTGTTCTGATAGGCTGATGTAATCTGCTGTGTTCTGATAGGCTGATGACTAGAGCAGGTGTAATCTGCTGTGTTCTGATAGGCTGATGAGTAGAGCAGGTGTAATCTGCTGTGTTATGATAGGCTGATGGCTAGAGCAGGTGTAATCTGCTGTGGTATGATAGGCTGATGACTAGAGCAGGTGTAATCTGCTGTGTTATGATAGGCTGATGACTAGAGCAGGTGTAATCTGCTGTGTTCTGATAGGCTGATGACTAGAGCAGGGGTAATCTGCTGTGTTCTGATAGGCTGATGACTAGAGCAGGGGTAATCTGCTGTGTTCTGATAGGCTGATGACTAGAGCAGGGGTAATCTGCTGTGTTCTGATAGGCTGGTGACTAGAGCAGGTGTAATCTGCTGTGTTCTGATAGGCTGATGACTAGAGCACGGGTAATCTGCTGTGTTCTGATAGGCTGGTGACTAGAGCAGGGGTAATCTGCTGTGTTCTGATAGGCTGATGACTAGAGCAGGTGTAATCTGCTGTGTTCTGATAGGCTGGTGACTAGAGCAGGTGTAATCTGCTGTGTTCTGATAGGCTGATGACTAGAGCAGGTGTAATCTGCTGTGTAACGTCAAAGTTTTGAATGAGTTTTATCAGGCCTAGATTAGGAGAAGCGTGCATCTGTCCGTCCATCTGTCTTTGTTGATTTTTTTATGCCTCTTGAGTCTTGATGTGTTGTCATCCCGCCGCGTGGTATCGAAAATGGTATCGAGTATCGATATTTTCCTGGGTATCGGTATCGAAGTAGAAATTCTAGTATTGTGACATCCCTAAGTGTGCGCTCGCGTGCGTGTGCGCAGGTGTGTGCATGCACTGTATGTATGCTACATGCACATATGGATGCATTGTCGGGATACAATGCTACACAAACCTTAATTATGCTTCCTGGTTACCCTCTGGCATTGGGTTGAGGCCAGTAGCAGCACCGCGTCTGTTCACCATAAATAAGAATACAGTTGCAAATGTGCCTCTAATTATATCAGAAATGTGCCTCTAATTATATCAGAAATGTGGCTCAGTATGAAAAAAGCATCAGTTGATGTTTTTTGGTGTTATTATTATTGGTGGTGGGCACTGGTTCTGTTTATATGAAGACAATAGTCTGTGGGATCAACTTTACTGCACTGTTAAAGTGTTAGTGCGCCTCCCTTTCTTTTGGCTGAGAAGTCTTATTGTATGTTCCTTATTACTGTATTTCCACTTACAGATGTCTCATTAACAACTTCACAGCCTGTTTATTACTAAATATCTAAACCATAATTTCCATAGACGTTCATAAAACTTTAAAGTAACAGTTTGAGCACACTGCAGAGCGGCTGTGATAAAATCTAATGTCGCGGCTAAGTGGGAGGCTATAATGGTTGAGTGAGTTTTGCTGCAGCAGAAATGGAAAATGGTCAGTAAGATTCCCCACAGACGTGGAAAAGGAGTGAGTCAGTTGTGCTGCTGAGTCTGACCCTCACGTCAGTGTCTCTGGCGTCTCTCTCTATTTGCGACTCTCGTGTGCTCTGGATAGTAGTAGTGTCAGTCACTGGCTCGCTGTCGTTTAGCTCTTTTTGGTGTTTTGTTTTCTCTGAGCCAGTTTCACACCGGTTCAAGAAGTCTCGACTCACAAACTGTTCACTCTGAAGTCTGAACAGATTTAGATTCCTCCAGGAATCAGGATATCGTTTTTCTTATTGTTTTTGCAACAACAACAAAACGCTTGATGTTGTGATGTCTTCTTGCTTTAAAATTGTGGGAATTAGCAAAAGATTGTAAGTGAGTTTTTTCCCCACTAAATTAATGTTTTTATACTTTAGTTATCACCTGTTTTTTTGTTTTTGTTTTTGTTTGTGTTTTGTTTGTTTATTATTGTTGTTGTTGTTGTTGTTGTTGTTGTTGTTGTTGTTGTTGTGGTGGTGGTTGTTGTTGTTCTTGTACTGTAGTAGTAGTAGTAGTGGTACTAGCAGTAGTAGTAGTAGTAGCAGTGTTTCCCCTACCATTCTACAGCCCGCCAGGCCAGAAAAGAAATTGCAAAAAAAAAAAAAAAAATCCCCTGCTCTCCCCAAAATTTCAATAAACATTTATGGCATATTATTACAATACAACAATACTAGTGTTGACAGTAATAGAAGATGCCAAATCATTCAAAACAATAAGTATTTTCTTTGCTTTTAGGAGCATTGTGCCAGCGTGCAGCGCTGTTCCAAAACGTGTCAACGTGTGTCGTTGCCTGGGAAACGCACATCCCATAATACAACTGTTCGCATCGCATCCCATAATAGTACGATGATACTTGGGATGCCATTGCGAACATAGATGCGAACAGGTTAGCTAAAAGTTTAGCGTCGCCACTCGCCAGCGAGGGCCCCCACCGTTGCGGTCGGGGTACGTTTCGAAATCCCTCCAGGCCTGAAAGATTTTCTAGGGGAAACACTGAGTAGTAGTAGTAGTAGTAGTTTAAGTGTTACTTACCAAGTTATCAGATATTTACAGACATACATCCTACAGCCACTTAATACATGTGGGGGTTATAACAGTGTTGGTAGATAATCGGAAAGGCACCACAAGTCCATAGTCAAATTGCCATTGCCTACCTAGTACCTACTGATCTGCTGTTACAAACACCATGGCTTTAGATGACCATTTCTGGGACAACTGGCAATTTCTTGGTCGTCAAAGATCAGGTCCATTTCAAAGCTAATTCAAATAACATCAAATTCGGTTAGCTGGTTAAAAATACAAAATGTAAGGTATTGCGGCCCTTAGTCACTTGTCTTCTGTTGATATACTATCTGTGAAGATTTGAGAAAAACATGATATATGTATCTCTAGTGTACTAGATATTGTCTCTGTGGACACGGTCACTGATAAGCAGCGGAGCCTGAGTCATTCTGTTATTTGTAGTCACGTCTCTCTAGTCTCAGTAGAAAGGTCCACGCGGGTTTAGAGGTTTGCGAGCTGCAGTGAGTCAGCCCAGTGATGTTAAAGTACTGTGGTGACAGTGAGTCAGCCCAGTGACGTTAAAGTACTGTGGTGACAGTGACACACTGGTGTCAAGTGGTAGCTGGAAGGAAAATACACTGCAAAACAAAAGATTGCTTATTATCACCAATATTATCACACAGTTTATTTGTTAAACACCTAGTTTTCTAGGTGTTGTTCTGCCACGGGGAACAATGTTAAAAGAAATTGGTACGACTGTGACGCCAGGTTGCTCTACTTTGCTTGTCATCCAGAGAGGTTACGCTCGGTTCACACCAGAAGCATCCCGGAAGCAGCGCGTCGCGGTAGCGTCGAGCAGGCGCCTTGCCACTCACACCAGAAGCGCTCCGTTTTGCCCCTGCGCCTCGCTCTGTTTTGCCCCCGCGCCGGTCACAACTTGTATTGACTTCATGCCTGGCTGCACGCGTACTGAGGCAACGCGCTGCGGCCGGTGTGATCGGTCTCCCCTGTTGACAAGGGCGCCGAGATGAAACTCCTTCCGCATTGGACAGGCGTCTGGTGTGTTTGGAGCTGTTAGACCTCTCTGGATGATGCTGTGATTCACCACAGCGCTTTCCACACACAGCGTACCCATCATATCGTCATCGCAATATTGAACGATGTTTTCGGACATCGCACATTTTCCTCACATCGTGCGTCCCTACTTTGCTAATACTTGTTGCTTTTGGAAGAGTTAGTAAGGTATTCTGAGCCACAACTATCATTTAAATAATCAGAAGTCCCATGTATAATCCATTAATTTTTGATTATGGACACCACCGTTCTTCGTAAAAATGATCAACTTGTCAGCTTGGTTAGAATTTGGAAGATACTATTTTTTTTATTTCCTCTCAAATATGCAATTTTGTAACACACTTATTCCTAACACTACTAATTTGTGTTAATGTTGATTTAGAAAATTATTCCAAATATGCATTTGTCTATCAATTCTGTCAGCATTGGCATCAAGTTAGCTTGGTTACTAGGTGTGTGTGTGTGTGTGTAGTAGAGCTTAACCACGCTGTTATATTTATCTCGGCCTGTATAGCACATGTCGATCTGGCACGTCCGGTTCTCCAGGCTTCACTGACATGGGGATGGGAGTAACCGTCTTGATATCTCCACTCCAGCTTCTTTCTCTATCTGCTGTTTGAGCAAGAGGCCACGTTCTCTCTCCCCCCTGGTCCTGTGACGCAACCACTGCAGGGCGGCACAATGAGATCTTTCTCTGCTTGTCTTTCACCCTCCTCCTATCTCCTCGGCTCAGCCTCGCTCGGCCTGTGTGAGTCTGAAGAAACCTGCGGGTCAGGAACACCGCTGGGCTGAACAGATCAGAATTTGAAGCATTTTTTTTTAGGGTTGCCTTTTTGCACTTTACTTGAAACAAAAAAGAAAAAAAATATTGATTTTTCTCAGATGTTGTCATCTAATCTCTGCGGAAAATCCATTTGGGCCATGGCTCAGCTCGAGCTCGGGCTACCTGCTATTACACCGACGCTATATTTCTCCCTTTTTAAAAAAAGCAGGCTGTCATTTTCAATCAGTGGCTCATCAATTATTGAGGCTCCGCGAGTTGACAGGATGCACGCCCCGTCTTGTTTGCCAGATTAATTATCAGTGTGTGGCTGTGATTGCGCCGTCCGTACACAACACACTACTCTGTAACGTATATCCGTCGTAGCCCTTCCTCTCATGAGACGCTGGCACTATTACTAGATTTACTACCAACCAACGGTTAAGGACAAAAACCTCTGTGCTCCTCCTAATCAGCTTATTGCTGGGCTTATTCAAAAGACCTCTTTCAGACACAGCAGCTGCCGTCAGCCGGGTTTGAGAGTGGAGGGTGTGACTGCTGGCTGGCAGAGCAGGCCGTCCATGCAGAGAGACCGGTTGGTGATTAACGAAAATGTCAAGTAGACTTTGGATTCTGGGGGAGCCCAGTCTGATGGCTTCTTTGTCCTCTGAACTGCTGCTGCTGCTGCTGCTGCTGCTGCTGCTGCTCACCACCAGTGGAGGTGTCCCAGGTGGTGTGGTCATGCTCTCATGGTGCCTCTCTCTCTCTCTCTCTCTCTCTCTCTCTCTCTCTCTCTCTCTCTCTCTCTCTCTCTCTCTCTCTCTGATCCTCCCCACCCTGCAGGCCTGCTCTCTCTCCCCCCTTCTTCTGCTTCTCTCTCCTTCCCCTCTTCTGGTCGGTTCTTCAGGGTTGCAGAGCTCTGAGCGGGGAGAAGAAAAATGAAGTTCAGACATGCTTTGCATTTTTGGACCCCCTTGTGGAACGTAGTGGACCGTTCCTAAAAAACATATTTATTCCTCCTCTGGTTTTTTGAAGATGTGTTCTTCTGGATCTTCTGTCCCCCCCCTCCCCCACCATCCATCATTTTTCATGAAATCTCTTGATGTGTGAGAGATAGTGAAATGAAATATTAGGCAAAAGTCCGTCTGGCGCGCCGGCGAGCGCAAAGGTGTTTAGCGCTGCTGAGCTGTGTGGTGGGCAGGAGGAGGCTGCTCGCTCGGGCACAGCACACTGGTTAACATCTGCCAGATAGATTTCTGTCAGCGGCTCTCCAGTGACAGACAGCCCTGCCTCGCCTTTGAGGAAGAGGATCAGAGATGTGTGTGGGTCCATGTTGTGTGCTGGCTGCTGGCTGAAACACCTAAGCTACGCAGGCAGCTCCTAAAATGGCTGCCCTTGAAGCTCAGCTCAGAGGAGGATGTGAGCAGCTCAGTGAGCAGAGCCCCAGCTGACTTCAGATGAAAGCAGTTACACAACCTCCCCCCCCCCCATTAACTTGCTGTGGCACGGGGACCGCCTGGCTGAAGAGGCGAGGCGGCCTGCACTCGGGGGGCAAGATGGTGGTTGTGTTAGTAGGAGGCTATTTTCCCTCTTCTTCTCCTCCTCGGGCATTCCTCTCCCCTCCTTCTCCTAAAAGGATTCTCTCCATATCCCATGTCAAGGAACCTGGCATTAGAAGACCACTTTGTTCAGAACAGAGATGGAACTGCCAATGTGAGCAGGGTGGGGCCCCTTGGTGGGGCTGTAACCTGACCCTGGACAACAATGGAGCCCCTTGCTGCTCTGGGACACACGCGGGCAGCTTGGGCCCGCTCACATGGAGCTCTCTCTCGGACACACGCGGGCAGCTTGGCCCCCCTCACATGGAGCTCTCTCTGGGACACACGCGGGCAGCTTGGCCCCCCTCAACATGGAGCTCTCTCTGGGACACACGGGCAGCTTGGCCCCCTCAGGCCCTCACATGGAGCTCTCTCTGGGACACACGCGGGCAGCTTGGCCCCCCTCACATGGAGCTCTCTCTGGGACACACGCGGGCAGCTTGGCCCCCTCAGGCCCTCACATGGAGCTCTCTCTGGGACACACGCGGGCAGCTTGGCCCCCCTCACATTGAGCTCTCTCTGGGACACACGCGGGCAGCTTGGCCCCCCTCACATGGAGCTCTCTCTGGGACACACGCGGGCAGCTTGGCCCCCCTCACATGGAGCTCTCTCTGGGACACACGCGGGCAGCTTGGCCCCCTCACATGGAGCTCTCTCTGGGACACACACGGGCAGCTTGGCCCCCTCACATGGAGCTCTCTCTGGGACACACACGGGCAGCTTGGCCCCCTCACATGGAGCTCTCTCTGGGACACACACGGGCAGCTTGGCCCCCTCACATGGAGCTCTCTCTGGGACACACTCGCAGCTTGGCCCCCTCACATGGAGCTCTCTCTGGGACACACAGGCAGCTTTGGCCCCCTCACATGGAGCTCTCTCTGGGACACACACAGGCAGCTTGGCCCCCTCACATGGAGCTCTCTCTGGGACACACTGGCCCCCTCAACATGGAGCTCTCTCTGGGACACACTGGCCCCCTCACATGGAGCTCTCTCTGGGACACACACGGGCAGCTTGGCCCCCTCACATGGAGCTCTCTCTGGGACACACTCGCAGCTTGGCCCGCTCACATGGAGCTCTCTCTGGGACACACGGGCAGCTAGGCCCCCTCACATGGAGCTCTCTCTGGGACACACTCGCAGCTTGGCCCGCACACATGGAGCTCTCTCTGGGACACACTGGCCCCCTCAACATGGAGCTCTCTCTTGGACACACTGGCAGCTTGGCCCCCTCACATGGAGCTCTCTCTGGGACACACTGGCCCCCTCAACATGGAGCTCTCTCTTGGACACACTGGCAGCTTGGCCCCCTCACATGGAGCTCTCTCTGGGACACACTGGCAGCTTGGCCCCCTCACATGGAGCTCTCTCTGGACACACTGGCCCCCTCAACATGGAGCTCTCTCTTGGACACACTGGCAGCTTGGCGCGCTCACATGGAGCTCTCTCTGGGACACACTGGCCCCCTCAACATGGAGCTCTCTCTTGGACACACTGGCAGCTTGGCGCCCTCACATGGAGCTCTCTCTGGGACACACTGGCCCCCTCAACATGGAGCTCTCTCTTGGACACACTGGCAGCTTGGCGCGCTCACATGGAGCTCTCTCTGGGACACACGGGCAGCTTGGCCCACTCACATGGAGCTCTCCGCTGGCCGGCCAGCTGGGTGTGGGACCAACTCTCTCTAGGGCTGCCTATCTTTTGGAAATGTGCAGTACCGGTACCTTGAATTTGATACGGGCACTTTTTCATATCTAATTGTGTAATGCAATAACCTTTTTTACCTGTTGCATTATTTTTATTTTATTCACAAAAGAAGTAACATTTGAACTCTTAATTGTGATAGCAGATCAATATTATGTATTGTGGGCAAAAACAAACGTGGTTCAGCTAGAAGCCATCATCATCGTTTTTGCCCACAATAAATAAGAAGACTATTGATCTGTGAGTGCCAGTGTTGTGTTTGTTTTGATCCCCGCCACAACCATGCACCCGATCCGCTGTTTAAAGGAACTATCCACGGCTTTTGAACCTTATCTCTATCTATCCCAAATCTGGATATACAGTCGTGTGAAACACAACAGTAGTTGTTTTCTATGCTCTCTCTCTCTCTCTGTCTCTGGGGGGAGTGGCTTCAGGATCTGCTCTACTTCCTGGAACCAGTGATGTCACTGGTTCTAGGAGGAGGTAGAGCAGATCTACTTTGGATTTCACTGAAGGTTTCTTATTTGCTAAGTGTATGTCAGTGTGTGCAGAGGCTAGCATAGCAACAATAAGCTAACACCAAGATCTTCAAAATGTTGCTGTTGAAAGCTTCAGATTAGAACATACAGTATAGGATGGATACAAAAGGATTTCAAAGACCTTCAATATCTCCTAGAACAGTGGTTCTCAACTGGTGTAGCCTCAGGACCCACTATTTTCCTTGTCATGAAGTCGCGACCCAAATTTCAGATTTTTTTTTAAACCACTCAAATTTATTGCACAAAAAATAGCGCATTCATTTAATACACAATGCCTTCATGCACTGTTATAAACCTCAAATGAACAAAAAAGTGTAACAGAAGTGCAACTAGGCTAAAAACCAATTGAAATAAGGCAGAATTGAATTACAGGCAAGTCAAAACTGGTCATGCTCAGAAAGTCTTATTTGAACTGTATGAAATATGAAATAAAAGGCAGACTTATCTTGAATTACATGCCTATATGTTTTTAAACAAGTTAATAATAATAATAATAATAATAATAAAACAAGTTAACCTGGTCATAAATCCAGTTTCAATAGTCTGAATTTAACTAATATGAAATAAAAAGGCAGACTTTTTCTTGAATCACAGGCAGGCTATATGCTTTTTAGTTAAACTGGTCATAACGTTTAATTAAACTGGGGCCATGCTAATCCAGTTTCAATCATCTGAATTGAACTAAAATTAAATATGAAATGAAAAGGCAGACTTCTCTTGAATTACAGGCAGAGCATATGCTTCAGCTTGTTAAACAAGTAAAACTGGTCTGGCTAATCCAGTTTCAATAATCTGAATTTAACTCAAATGAAATATGATTTTTTTTTTTTTTTGTTGGGGGCCAATGTCCGCGACCCAATCAAAACGGCCCGCGACCCACCTTTGGGTCGCGACCCACCAGTTGAGAAACGCTGTCCTAGAACACAGTGGAGAACATGGCACCATCCTGACTTTGCCCATAGTTCAGGTCATCGCTCTAAGATGGATGAGGGTGCAAAGAGGTCGCCTGTAAGGGAAGCTACCAAGAGGTCACCAGCAACCTTAAAATAAATAACTGTCCACTCTATGCATGTAACAGTTGTGTGTTCTTCTCTACACTTCTGGGCTGAGGAGTAGCATGTTCAAGATGAAGTCCACTTCTCACTAAACAGGACATCCTTCCAGTCCCAGTTATGCAAGAAGATACAGTTAATCTCCCAACACATGTCTTTTGGCCTGATAAAAGCAGGGTAGAACTTTTTTCAAAAGATGCGTTTCGTTCAGAGCCAAAGGATGGCAGGCTGCATCCGATCACCTGCAGTCTGCCGATGTCCTTGAGAGTAGCAGCAGCACCAGCAGCGTACCAGACAGGGAGGGAGGAGGGATGGGACTCAACGATGGCGGTGTTGTAGAAGAAGTGCACCATCGTTGCTTTTGGCACTTTTGAATTTCTTCAGCTGCTGCCTGATGCAGGAAGTACATCCTCTGCTCTGCTGTGCAGGTCCCAGCTGATGATGGACGCCAGGAAGAGGAAGGACTCCACAGTGTTTGACTGGAGAGAGAGTCACCCAGAGTGACTGCATTCTTCCTGTTTCTTGTCTCTTACCTGCAATATTCGCATAAATACTTGTATCTTGCGTTGTCTTATTGTTTTACTGTCTGTGTGCAAATAAATACAAATAAAATATTCCACAACCATCTCCACTTAACTGCCCGCCACAGCATTCAATTAAATAGAAAATCCCCCAGTCCCCATACTGTTAGATATCAATCTGGGATGTTCAATGCATTCCAAAATGTTGTTGTGATCAAGTGCTGTATTTTGCTGTGTGTGTGTGTGTGTGTGTGTCTGTGTGCGTGCGTGCGTGCGTGTGTGTGTGTGTGTACGTGCGCGTGCGTGCGTGTGTGTGTGTGTGTCGTCCAACATCTACTTCTGCTTCAGTTAGTGATTTCTTATATATTTCCCCAAATGCCTTTTGACAACCTCCAGAGAATAGGCCTGAACTTGTTGCAGTCAGCCATTGGTCCTTCCTTCCTGTAGGGGGCGAGAGTAGTGAGAGTGATGACATTAAGCAATATAATAAGAGCAAGAGAGTGAGTTTGTTCAGGTTGAGAAAGCAAGAGAGAAGAAGACCAGAGCCAGGGTGGACCTGCTGGTAAAGCCTCTGTGTGATGGGAAATACTGTCACACCCTCCTTACTGTGCTGTGCTGTGGGTTTACAATGATGAGTGTAAGTAAGTAATTAAGTCAAGTCAGTAAGTAAGTGTGTAGTCAGTTGACTGCAAAAACTCCTGCTTTAGGTGTCCTGTGAGATGGTTTAGTAGTGATGATGTGAGATAACAGAAGAATGGACCTGTACGAGAACCAAACTAATCATGGAATTGATCAGAAAAGAGGCTATAATGAGCCCAGGGCTCCAAACTCACTTTTTTCACCATCGTCCCTGAACCGTCCCACAATACAATCTAAGCCGTCCCGAAATCAAAGTGGCCGCCCCGAATGTAAAATCTTTGTTTTTTTTCTACATTATTATTAGTTAAAATCATTCAAAGTGACCTTTAACATAAATAAAACATACAAATGATTAGATGTCAATCATCAACTTTTTTATTGAAAATCACCTGTAAAGGGAAATTTCAGTTTCTATTGATCAATCGAATCGATCGATCTGTCCTATCTATCTATCTATATCCATCCATCCATATATCTATCACTGTCTGTCTATCTATCTATCTATCTATCTATCTATCTATCTATCTATCTATCTGTCTGTCTATCTATCTCTCTATCTATCTATATATCTATCTATCAGCCTATCTATCTATCTATCTCTCTCTCTATCTATCTATATATCTATCTATCTAGCCTATCTATCTATCTATCTATATACTGTATCTATCTATCTAGCCTATCTATCTATCTATCTATCTATCTATCTATCTATCTATCTATCTAGCCTATCTATCTATCTATCTATCTATCTATCTATCTATCTACAGTATCTATCTATCTATTAGATATATTATATCTATATATTTATCGTTAAAATAAAGAGAGAGGAAAAAAACGTTACAATTGGTAGAAACCAGTGGTCCGTGTTTAGGATGATGGCCCGTTGTACAGACCACTGAAATGGTATACAACTGCTGCTGGGAGATGATCTGCATCAGGGAAGTTTAACGTTGACTTCACTTGTGTTAATGAACCCAGCGTTCATCAATTAAACGTGGGCTTGCGCAGCTGTGTCTTTTCTGTGGAGTGATCAAAAGTCTCGAGCGCACTAGCATAAACCATCAATTAACGTTAGTCTCGCATATATCCAGACAGACGCATCTCCACGCTTCGTTTGAGCGCTGGTCTCTCGTGACGGTGGAGAAAGTGCACAATTCGTTCACCTTTGTCTCGCAAAGGTAATTAATACATTATTGAGTCATTTAATCAAAACATGTTTGCTCTCATAGCCTCGACGCGCCTCATAGAATGAAGGCTTGCTGTCTCGCGTCGAAGCTAAACTAAAAACAGATAGCCTAGCTAGTAGCTACATTGATGTAGTGAGTGCCCATACGGCTCATGATTGCGTGTGTGTGTGTGCGTGTGTGTGTGTGTGTGTGTGTGTGCGCGCGCGCGCGCGTGTGTGCGTGCGTGCATGCGTGCGCGCGCGCTTGTGTGTGTGTGTATGTGTGTGTGTGTGTGTGTGTGTTTGTGTGCGTGTGCGTGTGTGTGAGTGTGTGAGAGAGAGAGAGAGAGAGAGAGAGAGAGGCAGGGTGGGATTACCTACTGTGGCAATAAAAGTGATTTGGATTCTGTTAAGCAACCAAAATTGCCACAAATAGCCTTTCTTTATTAGGCTACTTGAGACTTTGTTGGTTACTGTATCCAAGTGAAAGTGTGAAATAGTGCTGGGTAATAAATCGATATTATATCAATATCATGAGATGAGATGAGATATCATCTTACATTTTGGATCTCGTGATACGGCAGAAGTCTTAGTGATGTAATTTTCTGACCTCACCACACTGTTCTATTATTTGCCTTTAGCTAATTAGTAATTATATCCAAATTACTGAACTGATGATTATTTATCCAAAAAATCTCATTGTGTAAATATTTTGTGACTAGTGTGTAAAAAAGTCACATTAGCTGGCTTTAGATTTCAAGCCTCAAGGTTCAAAATGGTGAGCGTTAACGACCTATCTAAAAACCAATGTGAACCATCACAGGCTTATGCTATTTATTTAATATGGTTGTTGAGATATAATGACACTATTACAATGCCTTGATGAGCATGCTGTGAAGTGATGGCCATATCATCAGCTTGTGTTTTTCTGCCCAGCTCCAAACTACAAAATTGCCCCAAAGACATATAATAATAATAAAGCCTTCATCTCTCTGTTGACTCATTCAATCTGATTTGAGAGCGGTTGAGACAATGGATCTGACACAATAGTCTGCTGTCAATACTGAGCTGTGGAGCTGCTCTCCAGCTGTTGCTTATCCCAAGGTAATACAAATCAGACCATAATCCCTCCTCAGACCCTCCATTGTTCTTGGACTGATGCTATGAGGGTGGTGGGGGGGGGTGGTGGTGGGGGGGGGGGGGGTCGTCTTAGCATTCTTAGCACCATCAGCATCTGCAGGATTCTGCTGTCTGACCTGCTGTACCGGTTTGCTGATAATTCGCTAAAATTATATTAATCAAAAGCATCTAATGTCTTTGAGATATTTTGAGCAGTAATGCACAATACATTATGGCTATATTTATTACTTCCTCCAAGGAGGTTTATGGGCTACATTAAATTTTGAATTTTCTGGATCTGGATTTGCATATCATAGCAGACTGGACTATAGAGAGGCAAAGTGGAACGTCACTTCCTGCTTCAGCACTGTACCAGATTTTCATCCGCCGTTTATTTTCCCATAGACATTTCGTAAAATGTTTATAAAATAGTTGTACGTCGTCGAACCAAACGGTTCAGCTAACGCTATAATCGGGAGAGACCATAGAACATTTCACTCGGACCAACAAAAAAAAAACATTGAAAAAATATTTTCTTTAAACCTGCATTTTTTTTTTAACGTTTTGGTCCCAGTGAAATGTTATGTGATCTCTCCTGTTTCTAAATATATCTATCTGTACCGTTTGGTTTGAACCAGTACAACTATTTGTATACGCATTACGAAATGTCTATGGGAAAATAAATGGCGGATGAAAATCTCTGGTACAGTGCTGAAGCAGGAAGTAGGCGATCACTTTGCCTCTCTATTGGCCTTGGCAGAGGTCTACACTCTGTGTGCACTTCTCAAACACAAATATTCGTTTTTCATCAATATTTTGCCATCCTTATGTGTGCTCCTCTCAGGTAGACTAGCTTTATATTGACTTTGGTGTGTCAGGCGCTGATGATCAGGTAGACTACCTTTATGTGTCAGGCGCTGATGATCAGGTAGACTACTTGGTGACTAACTTACAGAACTTTTGACTGCCTGAGTCTTTCAAGAAGGCTACTCTTTTGTGGATTCCTCTGAATCTTTCAGACAACAACCTCGGGGCTTTGGGTCGCTCTGAAGCAGAGGTGAAGGAACTGCTCACTATCTGAGATATATACAGGGGTCAATCTGACTCCGCTCATGGTTTTTGTATTATCTGGTCTGCGTGTGGCTCTGACTTTCTGCAGGTATTTGCTGGGGGACAGTATTGATATAGCTTTTCATAAAAAAAAAACTCATCCCCAGGTACAAAGTGACACACCACTTCTCTTGATGTCTCTGCCAAAGACCAGTAGTAGCTTAGTATGCATGACAGAGTGCAGAGTAATCTGCAATAACCAAGCGCTCCCTCTCACCTTACATCCTCTTCATTTTCTTCTTAACGGTCCGACCTGCTTGATCAGCCAATATATGTGATCGTTAAAAGATGCTGAAGGCAAATGTAAAAAAAAAAAAAAAAAAAAACATTAATTCAAACTAGGGATGTCACGATACTAGAATTTCTACTTCGATACCGATACCCAGGAAATTATCGATACTCGATACCATTTTGATACCACAGGAAGGGGGGGATAACGACACATCAAGAGGCATAAAGATAAAGTTAGATAGATGGAAGGACAGACGCACACTTCTCCATAATCTAGGCCTGATCAAACTTTGAACTTAGACAGCAGATTAGCCCTGCTCTATAGCCATCAGAACAGGTTTAGCTTGTTGAAGCAACAGATACCCAAATGATAGTGATTTTTCATTAAAAGAAAGCACTGATGGTATCAAAACTGTTCCAAATGAGTATTGTATCCATTTCAAAATCTTTGTATTGATACTTTCGATACTATCGATACCTGTTGCAAATGAGTATTGTATCCGATTCAAATTTTCAGTGTTGATACTTTTCGATGCTATCGATACTTTTGACAACCCTAATTCAAACTGTACGCTATGCAACTGGCATTTGTTCTTCTCGCCCGCATTTGAAGCTCTGAAGCACAATTGTTGCATGAGTAGTTGCCATATTCACCGGATACACACATATCCATTTAGTATAGGGAGGGGTGGGAGGGGGGTGTCCACTTTAGCCACAGCCCACATGTTGAATTTGAGGATTCCCTGGACATGACCACCACGGTTGTGCTGTAATCATGCTGCAGCAGACTGCACCGCTCTGTAGATGTCTGTTGGCTGTCCTCTCTCTCCACATCTTGCTCCATTTGTGGCAGAGATGCCCTTACCAGGCCCTTGATGCTGCTGGTGGGACTGCTGCTGCAACAACTTGGTCAGTGGAGGAGTGCACTCATGCCTTGTGCAGGAATAGCCATTTGAATACATCCATATTTGAATTTGAAATGCTGGGTGAAGATGAGGCTCTGCAAGGCTAGCAAATGAGGCCGTACTAACAGAAGGCTAGGCTATCCTTTGAGCACACGTGCAATGCTCATGGACATTTTGAAAGTGTCAGGTAGAGACACTGCGGAGCGCGTCATCATTCAGAAACCACGCCCCAAAACGGGAAAAACTCCCCCCCAAATCCTGGCATTCTCTGTTGCACACAAAGATCATATATACGGAAGATGAACACTCCATCTTACTTGCTTGACAGCTAGATCCAATTCTCAATGGCTTCCTTGTTTTGCTTGGGAGTACAAAAAAACTTTAATTGGAGATTTTTTTTTACATTTGTTGTCTGCGCAGCCCACCACACAACAGCTTTTAGCTATGTTTAATTCAAGGAAAATTACGCTGGTGTATGGAAGTGAATGGAGGGCTTTTCCCCCGTGATGGGCGTGGCCTATTTCATGCAGTGTCTCTCTATCTTTTGCTGCTATCTTTCCTTCATCACCATCTCAGCTGACTTCAGTCCTTTCGGATGCTTCTTATTTACAGACGGTAGAGACTCTCCTTCCTTGCTGCAGTATATCCCTGCTGCTCTTCTAGTGTAATTGGCAGCTGGCAGAGTAGAGAGGTTGGGGAGGAGGTGGAGCAGTAACCCTTAGTAGGCCTGGAGCTGCTGCTGGAGCTCAGTTGTGTGTGAGTTGGATCTGGAGCCGCTAACAAGCTTTGATCCGAGTATCAATTGTGTGAACTCCCTTGGCATTGATTCACTTTCTGTCCCAGGTAGCGAACCTCTTCACTGAGCAATGGGCAAAATGGTTCTCTTTTCTTGCCAGTAGTTTATTTACAATCGGCTCTTCAAGTGTGTGACTCCCTGGTTGTCCTGATAACTAGAATAACTAGGGGCTGAAAATGTTCCAAATAGTAACCTGCATATGAATGTCCCTTGGCGTGTTAATAATCCTGTATTTTTTGGAGTCCTCATCATGGTGGATATAATAATATTTGCGACTTCTGCCAGCCAATGTTGCCAATAAATATTCCCGCTTTGGATATGGAGTTCTGCTCTAGGTTAGAATTTTTTGTTTGTTATTTGTAGTGTATGATCTACACTCAGATCTTGGCCTGTGAGTGTGAAAGTGGGATAGTCGTATCAGCAGTTACATCACAGTGGTCATTTTGAAACCTTTTAAGGTCCTGGCGTGATCTTTGAACACACGCTCATGCTTTGAGAGCACTTGGTGTCAGGGTCTCAGTATTCGTTTTTTTATCCACTGGGTTTGTGCACAAACTAGGGTTTGATCCCACCCTTGTCAGTGATGGCAAATACTTATGGATGCAGGACTCCACCATGTAAGTCACAAGTGAAACATGTCTTACAGTGTTACATGATTCAGTACACATGCATACTGAGTAACACAACGTAGTTATGGATCTTATATCATACTGCTACTGTAGGTGACTAATATCATATGATTCTCAAGAATCTCAGAATTACGTTTAAGTTACAAAAGACTTTGATCATCCAAAGTCTCTTGCACAGCTGAGAAGTCTTGTGGCAGGTGCGTAGGTGGAGTAGATGCACTTAGAGGAAGAAGCGACACCCGCACACTGTCTTCACTTGCTCAAAATGGAAATTGAATACGCTTTCGGTACAAGACCTTTTTCAAGTATATGTTTATATACTTGAAAAAGTTACAAAGACTTTAGAATTACCGTAACCGTTTAACCTGGCATGTGCTAATAAGATACCCCCCCCCCCATTTTTTTCTCCCCCTCTGCAGGTTTCCCTGATTTTCCAGGGAGTGCGCCCCCTTCTGAATGATGGAGGTGTTGCAGTGTGATGGGTGTGACTTCCGTGCCGAGTCATATGAAGACCTGAAGACCCACATTGAGGAAGTACACACTGCTTTCCTGCAGCCTGCAGATGCAGATGAGTCTGACTCTTTGAAAGATGAAGATGAAGACGAGGAAGAGGAAGGAGAAGAGGAGGAAGATGAGGACAAGGAAGACACGGATTATACGCCTCCTAAAGTTGGAATGAGTATGGCCACCATATTATTTTAGAGATTAGAGTTTGTTGAGGTTTGGAAAATAATTTTTTTTTTCTGTTTCAAAGAATTCTTCAGACTACGATGTTCACATTATAATTGACTGATTATTACATTACATTACATTAACAAAATTAATCTATTTAGATTTGGAGCTACCATTTGCTATGTCAATAAGTACAATCTAAATAATTTCACAAAGTTGTTATTTTTTGTCTTATATTGTACAAAGAATATGACAGGTTTCATGCTGTTATACTATTTTCCAGCGAAATCCTCACATATTTTCTCTTCCTTTTTAGGCCCCAAATCCACTGACGTTTCCTCCCAACCGTTACAAAGAGAGCGAGAGGAGAGAGCCGAATCCCCGTTTTACCAGTGCAAGTTCTGTGTCCGTTACTTCAGATCCAAGTCCCTTTTGAGAAACCACACCAAAAAGGTGCACAGTGTTGCTGAGGAAGATTCTGATGCAAGTAACTCCTCAGAGACATCTAAACATCCCAGCTACACCATCATAACGCACAACGACCATTCAAAAGTGTATTCCTGTCAGTATTGCACATACAAGTCTCCACGAAGAGCAAGGATAGTGAAACACCAAATAATGTATCATAACAAAGTTCCTTCAGAAGGCACGGGAGATCCTTCAGAATTTGCAGAAACCGGAGAGGAATCTGATTCAACCAGCGGATTGCCCAAGGGAACACTTTCCTGTGAATGGTGTGACTATCAGACTGACGAGAAGGACAGCTTGACTACTCATGTAGTGAAGGAGCACAATGACAAGGTGAAGATTGTCTCCAATGCTGAGGAGCTGGAAGGGGAGGCAAGCTCTCCCAAACCAGATTCCCCGTCCTCTTCCAGAAGCCCACCGACATCAAAGATAACTTCCAGTGATGTAAGTGGAAATGAGGGGTCCACAGGGGAAGCACCAGAAGACACGTTGGGGAAATCAGCTGCTGCGATCTCATCCTTTCCATATGCACAGATCAATGCAGTAACACCAAACAGTACCGGTTCCTCCATTTTGTCAAAGAGGTTTGCTGCGTCTGATGTTTCCAATGCTGATGGCAGCTTACTCAACGAAGAAGACTCTAGGAGCAGCTTGGAAGATGATGACGAAGAGGATATAGATGATGCCAACTATACTGGCACCATGTCAGCTGATGCAAGTCAACTTTTAAGTGATGAAGATAACAAATTACTGGAGACTAAAGGGATACCATTCAGGAAGTACATGAACCGCTTTCAGTGCCCCTTCTGCTCGTTCCTTACCATGCATCGGCGGAGCATCTCGCGCCACATCGAGAACATTCACCTTTCTGGTAAAACCACAGTGTTCAAATGTGACAAATGTCCATTCATTTGCACCAGCCCTCTCAAACTAGGCACACACAAACAGAGCCACGGCTCCTCAGACTTGGACACCATGGACCTAACGAGCGATAGTCCAGAAGCCCAGAATGACACTGCTGCAGAACCAGTGAATGGGGGTAATAATGTAGGTTCCAAAGTCAATGGGAAAAAGTCAACCAGCACAGTCAACGACCAGCAGAACCCTCACCGCTGCACACTCTGCAGCTTCTCCACCACCACACTGAAAGGCCTGAGGGTTCACCAGCAGCATAAGCACTCCTACTGTGATGACCTACAGCCCACCGGCTTTGAAAGCCCACCGACTGACCAGCCGGACTCTGAGGTGGACGCCTC
Organism: Poromitra crassiceps; assembly: GCF_964638095.1. NCBI lineage: Eukaryota > Metazoa > Chordata > Actinopteri > Beryciformes > Melamphaidae > Poromitra > Poromitra crassiceps. Next base: position 22,628,422 of record NC_139638.1, on the reverse strand, counting down.
TCCGGCTTTTCTGCAAAAAACCCAGACCTCCATTCTAGGACTTGCCAGCAAAAAGCCCTTGGTGACGGGAAAAAGAGCCAGGAAGTCAATTAATGACTTGCCTTTGGATTTATCCTCGGTTAAGAAGAGAACGAGAATTGATGAAATTGCCAGCAACCTTCAGAGTAAGATAAGCCAAAGCCAACAGGACATGATCATCAATCTGGACGAAATGGACGAGGAAGAAATGGGAGAACATCACGCTAGCATTGATCGAGAGGGCAACAACCACGATGGTACAAACACCATCTTCACTTACAACACACAGCAACATGTAAGAGAGTTGACCATATCGCACGAAGGAGGTAGGATAGGGAAAAGGAAAAGTAACCCCAAGTCAAAACCTAGGAACATTCCTATTGCACTGACTCTCTCGGATGACAGTGAAAATATCTCCGCTGACCATAATGACCTCCAAGACCAGAGTAACCAAGACAGTAGGGACACTTTCCAGGAGCATGCAGAATATTCAGAGGAACCGGGCGCTGCACGTTTCTATTGTAAACACTGTGATTACCACAACAAGTCAGCCCGTAGTGTCAGCACCCATTACCAGCGAATGCACCCTTACATCAAGTTCAGCTTTAAGTACATCCTGGATCCTGAGGACCAGAGCGCTGTCTTCCGGTGTCTGGAGTGCTACATTGAATACACAAATTACAACGATCTACACCAACACTACATGGACCACCACCCTGAAGCAAGCAATGTGCTCAACTTTAACCAGCCCAATCTGGTCTACATGTGCCGCTTCTGTTCATACACAAGCCCCAATGTCAGGAGCCTGATGCCCCATTACCAAAGAATGCATCCCACAGTCAAAATCAACAATGCCATGATCTTCTCCAGCTATGTGGTGGACCAATCCCATAAGACTGGTGAATCACAAACACTGAGGGAAATATTGAACTCTGGCCCCAAGAATTTCAATTCGGCCACCTCCACCCCCAGATCCTCCTCCAGCCCAGCGCTGAAACCAACCTCCAAGACCCCCGAAGCCAGTGCTGAGACAGAGGCTCTGAAAGAAGCCATGGCTGGTAATGTTGTGGTCTATGACTGCGACGTCTGTTCCTTTGCTAGCCCCAACATGCACTCTGTTTTGGTCCACTATCAGAAGAAGCACCCCGAGCAAAAGGCGTCTTATTTCCGCATCCAGAAAACCATGAAGGTCCTCTCAGTGGACCGGTCGCAACCTGCTGCCACCAACTCTTCCTTTAACCTCAGTATCGCCACACCAACATCTACAAAGTCGTCGAGTGCGTCGGTGTTTGGATCCGACGAGGAGATCTTCTACTGTAAGCACTGCGTGTACAGCAACAGGTCTGTGGTCGGTGTATTGGTCCATTATCAAAAGAGACACCCGGAAGTCAAAGTGACGGCGAAATACATCAAGCATGGTGCCCCCACCCCTGCGTTGATGAAGTTAATGGACGAATTGCAAATCGCAGCTCCCAAACAGTTTCTGAAGCAGTTTCACAATAACGGATACGACGGATCGCATAACTCAAGTCCTAAAGCTGGAAATGGAGAGAAAGGCGAGGCGGAGATGCTGTTCTTTTGTCAGCACTGTGATTATGGCAACCGTACTGTAAAAGGAGTGCTTATTCATTACCAGAAGAAGCATCGGGACACCAAGGCCAACGCTGACCTTGTACGCCGCCACACCGCCGTTGTCCGGAGTCAACGCGAGCGCGCTCAGATGGTTCAGTCTGGCGGCAGTGTCTCGACTGCCGTGGCGCCAGCAGCCCCTCCCGACCCGGAGAACTCCGAAACTCTCCGTTCGCTAAAGTGCAGACACTGTTCCTACACGTCCCCCTATGTCTACGCCCTGAAGAAACATCTGAAGAAAGAGCACCCTACTGTGAAGGCCACGGCCATGACCATATTACACTGGGCCTACCAAGATGGCGTCTTGGAGGCTGGCTACCACTGTGAGTGGTGCATCTACTCCCACGCGGAGCCCCAGGGCCTGCTGCTCCATTACCAAAGACGCCATCCAGAGCACAATGTAGATTATACCTACATGGCCAGCAAGCTATGGGCCGGGCCGGAGACTACCCAGCAAGGGGGCAACATGGACACTAAGCATTACCGGTGCAGAGACTGTGCCTTTGAGGCCTGTACCATATGGGATATCACCAGTCACTACCAAGCAGTCCACCCCTGGGCCATCAAAGGGGACGAGTCTGTACTTTTGGATATCATCAAAGGGAATAGGTCACCTGAGAAGGTCCACCAGTTGATGGCCAACGAACACGCAGCTTTCAATTACCAGGCTATTGAAGACGACGGCGCATTGGTCATTGCTACCCCGCCACCAGAAAGCAACACCTATCATTCCCACCCACGTCTTTCCATCTCCAACAATCCATATCAGTGTACTGTGTGTCTGTCAGAGTACAACAGTCTCCACGGCCTCCTCACTCACTATGGCAAGAAGCACCCGGGCATGAAAGTAAAAGCTGCAGATTTTGCACAGGAGGCCGACATCAACCCCAGTTCTGTTTACAAGTGTCGTCACTGTCCGTATGTGAACTCTCGCATCCACGGGGTCCTGACTCACTATCAGAAACGGCATCCGTTAGTGAAAGTCACCGCGGAAGACTTTGCGGACGATATAGAGCAAATTCCCGACTTAAGTGAAGGAGACGACAAGTGCAAAACTCAAAGGCAGGGCTATGGTGCGTACAGATGCAAAATCTGCCCGTACACACATGGGACGATGGAAAAACTCAAAATCCATTACGAACGATATCACAATCAACCAGCTTCCGATATATTCACTCCGACTTTCATCAGTTTCGCCGCCAGCATTGAACCAGAGCCAGTAGCCGAATGCAGCGCCAGTAGTATATTATCGAGTGCTCCGGAACCAGAAGTCCGGCGGGAGGTCAGCGAATTCGAACTTGCCCTCGCCCAGTTCCCCATCAATAAGACGGAGAAACACGCCGTCTTCAAGTGTCAACTCTGCAAGTACTTTTGCTCCACCAGGAAGGGCATCGCCCGCCACTACCGCATCAAGCACAATAACGTGCGTGCTCAGCCCGAGGGTAAAAACAACGTCTTCAAGTGTGCTCTGTGCGCGTACACCAACCCTATACGCAAAGGCCTGGCGGCGCACTACCAGAAGCGCCACGACATCGACGCCTATTACACCCACTGTTTGGCCGCTTCCAAGATGATGACCGATAAGCCTCCCAAAGTGATGGCGGCACCCCCGCCGCCATCGGAAGGAGACTCCTCGGAAATGAGCGAAGACCTACGTTTGGCCGTGGAGAGGCGAAAGTGTTCTCTTTGCAGCTTCCAGGCCTTCAGCAGGAAAAGCATCGTCTCGCACTACATTAAACGCCACCCAGGTGTCTTCCCCAAGAAGCAGCAGGCTAGCAAGCTCAGCCGCTACTTCACCATTATCTATGCCAAAGAACAAGAGAAGAGCACTGCTGTCAGCGGAACGGTGGAGGACGACAAGGAGGAGTTGGAGGTTGAGCTTGAGCCTGGGCAGGACCGCATGCTCGAATGGCTGCCGTTCAAGTGTCTCAAATGCTTCCGGCTGTCCTTCGGCACGGTCGAGCTGCTTTCTATGCACTACAATGACCACCACAGCCACGAACTGAAGAGAGACTTTGTGGTGTCGCCCGGTCCGGGGGAGGACGGTTCAGAGTTCTACCAGTGTTCCCACTGTGAGCTGAGGTTCCTGGCTCTCCCGGTGCTGGCCAAGCATCTGATGAACCACAACGAGGAGTTTGAGAAGAGGGCCATGAGGCAGGAGAGGAGGAGGCAGCTTCTCAGCAAACAGAAGGCCACAGAACTACCAGAGACCAAGCCTGAGAAGGTAAATACAGATGACATTTCATAGAATGACTTCTCAGAAACTTAAAAATGTTAAATAATCTAAAAGAAAAATAAACATCATGTTCAATGCTCCTACACTTCTTGAAAGGAGGTAACAATTAGTCAAGTATATAACATGTTTGTGTCAATTCCCTTTCTGTTAACAGGAGAACCCTGCAAATAACGCCCCCATAGGATACAGGTGTAACTTCTGTGTGGAGGTGCACCCCACCCTCCGAGCCATCTGCAACCACCTTAGGAAGCACGTCCAGTACGGAGAGGTCAAAGAGGGACATGTCAAGGTAAGCAGAGTACACATGTTTTAGGCAATGCTTGTCTTATTTGTTGTATATTTGGTCTCAAATAATCTTGTTATTTACAGTATATAAATTATTCCATAATATATTATTGTTAAACAAGACTAGACTAACAACCGAGTTAAGCCGGACCTGCTGCTGCTGCGGCTCAACACTCACGCATGCGTGTTTCAGCAATGATGAGTCAGTCAGTCATTAAGCCCCTGAGAAGTTTCTTGGCCGTCAAAAAAATAAAAAAGATTGAAAATTAATCTTAATTCATGTGGACATTTTACTTGACATATTACACATATATATATTATATAACACATTTTGTTTAGAACATATGTGTTCCCTGTGTAGAGGCATATGTTGTTCACTGTGACTTCAGTAGGTTGCATCTAGCTTACATTCACAAGATATTTGAGTTTGAGATGTTAGACGGTGTGTAAAACGTATAGACACATCATGTAGCAGCTACATTGTTGGGCAGATCAAGGCAAATCTAAAGTATTCAATTATACATAATTAAATAATTTCTTAAATGTGTATCCCACCCTCATTTAATACAAACAGATCTGAGCTAATTTAAGGCCCACTTGTTCTACCCTCGCTGACTCAGGCTTGCACACTAACTCCCACCTTTCAGACAGATCTACTGGAGCTCTGCAGCGGACTGTTTTACTCAACCTGAGTTCTGTTTCCCATTTTGTTTATTACTAACACGGAGGCTCCTGGGTAGAGCGTCTGTCAACGTCCCCTAGAGAAAAGCAGCCATGTTGTCCCGTCGCAGGAGAGGGGGGAGGAGTGGAAGACAGAGTGGCAAGCCATAACTTTTAGGGCAGCGGCGGGTAACCATTAGTATGCCACTGAGGCCGCCAGTGTCTAAGAGAACAGAAGAACCAAGGATCCAAATGGAGGCCGGGTTCTTCCACCAGACACTCAATCTATCTGGGACCAGTATACAACAACAATGTTGATTGTTTTATCTGTATGTTGTTTTATTGTTATCTCAACCTTTGGACAAAATAGTTTTCCTATGTAGCTCAATAGTGTCGGTGCCACTTACCCTGCCCAAGTTAATTACTATAAAGAGCCAGAGTAGAACGTCACTTCCTGCTTCAGCACTGTACCAGAGATTTTCGACCGCCATTTATTTTCCCATAGACATTTCGTCAAAATGCTTATAAAAATAGTTTTACTTGTTCAAACCAAACTGTACAGATATATTTAGAAACCGGAGAGAGATCGCATAACATTTCACTCGGACCAAAACGTTAAAAAAAATGCGGGTTTAAAGACAATATTTTTTCAATGTTGTTTTTTTAGTTTTGGTCCGAGTGAAATGTTCTATGGTCTCTCCCGATTCTAAATATATCTGAACCGTTTGGTTTGACCAAGTAAAACTATTTGTATACGCATTTTACGAAATGTCTATGGGAAAATAAACTGCGATAGAAAATCTCTGGTACAGTGCTGAAGCAGGAAGTGACGTTCACTTTGCCTCTCTATAAGCAGCACTCATGGTCTCCAGGACCAAGGTTTATTTGATGAAATGCATCTAACCAACTGGAATATATGTTTTAAAAGCTTAGAGAAGCTGACAAATTATTGTTGGATTTCACAATCTGAAGAAGACACTTTTAATTGCAGTTGCTAGAAGCTGGAGTGGTTTGTTGTAGCGCTCGGTGAGGAATGGGCTGACAGGGCAGACAGGATGGCAGGGCTGGGCCTGTGGATGCCACATCTTATTTATGGATGTATGAAGTGCAGGGTCAGGTCCTTCCACAGAAAGAATGAGCTTCCTACTGGCAATAAAAAGTCATGGTGTTTCTCTGTCTACTGATGGCAGGAACCAGCCTGTACGCCTAGTACAGATGAAGGAGATGTGTGGTCTGCAGTGCACTAGTGAGGAATAGATGGAGAGAGGTCTAGTCAATGCTAGTAGCCACCTGCCCTAGTGAGAGAGAGAGAAGTGAAGAGAGAGGAAAGAGTTAATGAATTTTTTTTAATAGCCTCATGAAGATCTGTTTTAGCTGAGACTGGAGTGGAGTGTCCAAAATTCAGCCCACTATTTTGTCTTTTTGCAAATTGCAATATACCTCGTTGATTACATTGTGCCAATGTAATAATTCGTTTCTTTGTGAGCTACTACTGATGGGGCAAAAACAAACCAGAAATCTCTTTAAGTTGCTAAAAACAGCTTTTGTTTTTCGGTTGCACCTGTTTCACAGTGTCAAATTTTACTTCACCGCTTCAACTAGTTAAAATGGAAAGAGGTTAAACTTAGAACCGTCTTGATGACTAGCTATGTTGATGTTTGTTATTATAACCCAGTCAAATACAACTAAGTAATAAATGATTTTTGTTTTGCCTCATATCGTTGCTGGTAGATGTGTGCATTTTAATAGGCACATCAGATCTTCTATTGGATGGAATAGATTGATAGTTGTCCTCTCCTTTCCTTTATTTTGGATTAAGCATTCGGTAATCATCAGCTAGTAAATCAGACCTTTCTGTAGTTAATGGTGAGCCTGCCTGTTTTTATTCATTCATTTTATTAATCAGTTATAATAAGAGCTGATGGATCAGCATTAGATAGGGCTTGGTGCTTATTAATATGATACACCTTTTTTGGCAGTATTTTATGGCATTTCTACCGTATTGTATCCACCTTATTTCTAGCTGCCATGATGCCTGATGGGTGCTTCTTCCGCTTCCGGTGTTAGAAGCTGTGTTTCCATTACAGTTTTTCGCAAAATAATTGCGATATTTCTACAACTTCGACAATGTACAATTGCGACTTGTAGGCGTTTCCATTGAAGTTTAGTTTGAGTGATGGCGCACACACCTGAACGCAAATCCCCGTTGCAGCAGCTCCCACAGTGATTACGCACGGGGATCTGCCCCAAATCCCGTCCCCTGCATGCTCAAATCTAACCAATGGTCAATGCAAATCACAACATGAAGTTACAACGCATATAAACGAGCCTGATTATCAATTCAAAAGAACATGTTGCTGGCTGCGGTGAATGCAGTGAGCGCGAGAGGCAGAGGAAAAAAGGTAGCCTACAACTGCGCGCACACAGACAGGCAGCCTGTCACCATGGACCGATTTCTGTCATTAAACATGATCTTTTTTCCCCAGCTCCGCTTTTGCACAACACTCGTCTTTCTGCTAGGTTGCTGCAGAGGTTTTGCCACGGCTTATCGAACCCTTTCTCCCTCATTTTCCGCTCCTTTTCCAAATGCGGAAAAGTGTGTTTCCATTACACTTTTGCGATAAACTGCTATATCGACACGTCTGAAAAACCACCTCATGAGAGCGCAAAAACTTTTTGCGATATTTGGGAGGTTTTTCGAAATTTACGTGTTTCCATTACCCACTTTCTATTGCGATATTTAGATTTTGCGCATTTCTGATGGTAATGGAAACACGACTATAGACTGTTTTAACTTGACAAAAAAAAAACATCTGAGGATTTTACAGCAGAGCCATTCTGCTCTACAGCCGTTTTGTTCGGGTGCTGGGATAACGTAATGCATTGTGCGTAGTCGGCTACTGTGGCTAATGCTAGCGGCTAGCGTAATAGTTACTTTACATGGCAGTAAAACGCCACTGAATGACCAAATAAGTAACACTGTTTCCATACTTACCCCCAGCGTTGGTTAGTTGTTTATAACGTGACTATATTTATAACTTTTATAACGTACTCCAGTTTCCGGTTTATAATTCGGGTCTGCAGCCGAGTATAAGAATGGAAATGGCAAGCTGCAACAATAAGTCACGTTAAACCGGAACTTGTACGCACGATTATTTTTTACAGTGGGGCATTCAAAAATAAGGTGGATAGAGTAGTTTTATAGTGGAGGCAGACTGGAGAGAGAGAGAGAGAGAGAGAGAGAGAGAGAGAGAGAGAGAGAGAGAGAGAGAGAGAGAGAGAGAGAGAGAGAGAGAGAGAGAGAGAGAGAGAGAGAGAGAGAGAGAGAGAGAGAGAGAGAGAGAGAGAGAGAGAGAGAGAGAGAGAGAGAGAGAGAGAGACTGAAGGATGGACGACATGCGACAAAAGTCCAAGACCAGATGACACAACTACATGGTGGTATGAACCAACTGAGCCACCATAACGCCCCCTAGACCACATGCTCATGGCTGTAGTGGACTACTACTGTACATGGGCAGGTGGTGCAGGTAGGTTACTGATGATCCGAACCTCCTCCTCTTTGTTTTGCAGCAGGAGGTCAGCGAGGTCCCCCTGACCCTCCCCTCAGAGACCATCACTAATGGCGACGGGCTGGACGGGAACGAAGCGGCTGCTGCGGAATGCGACGGCCTGGAGACCGGTGACGACGCCGCGACCGTGGGCCCGCCATTGCTCTCCACCACCGGCCCCGGGGGTGTTGTTGTCGCCGTTGCCATGGAGACGATGGCGATGGAAGCGCACGCGGCGGACAGCGGAGGAGGAGGAGGAGGAGGAGGAGGAAGGGCTGCGGCCCTGGTGGCGGCGGCGAGGGCGGTGGCTTCGGGGAGCCAGCTGAAGCAGCGGCTAGCGGCCGGGGGTCACCCGTGCGCCCAGTGTGACCGAGTCTTCATGTCCATGCAAGGCCTGAGGTCCCACGAGCGGAGCCACTCGGCCATGGCCCTGTTCAGCAGAGAGGACAAATATAGCTGCCAGTACTGCCAGTTCGTCTCGCCCTTCAGACACAAGTGAGTGGAGGGGAGAGCGAGTCTATGAGTGACAGTTTTTTACACTACTGTGGTGTCCTCTGTATGCACATTAACACATGGTGATATGTAACAGACTGTGTGCAATAGGTCGTCCTGGTAGGACTTGATTTCTCAACCTTAACATTTCTTACCAAATCAGCTGGATGTTAAACCCCTTTTGTACAGAACTCATTTGTACATCATATATGAAAATTCCTTTTAATCTTTTTACAGATTTCCTAGCCCCCTAGGAGACAGTGGTTCTCAAATGGGGTTCCGGGGACCCCCAGGGGTCCATGGCACTTTGCCAGGGGGGTCCACGAAAAGTTTTCAGGAAAATAAAAATAAAACATATTTTTTTATGCAAAAGCTTCATAGTTCAACGGAAATATGTTATGCTTTAAATCTAAAATGGTTCATGGATTTATACATTCTAATCTAACAAACCTATCAATTTAAAAGTCAAGCACGTTACCGTGGAAACAATTAAGCTTAGCCCAAAATCACAAATCAGAACGAGGGGGTCCCCGGGAATATTTTCTATCTTGTAAGGGGTCCTTGGCTGAAAAAACATTTGAGAACCTCTGCCCTAGGAGACAGGCAGAATAAGACAAACAATAATAGCAAGGCAGACATTTTTGGTAGTGTGATTTGTTTGATCCATCGTAGAGAGAGATAGAGAAAGAGATAGAGAGATAGAGAAAGAGAGAGAGAGAGAGAGAGAGAGAGAGAGGGAGAGAGAGAGAGAGAAAGAGGGAGAGAGACCTCATCTCCTCTCTGCTCCTGGGTGTAATCCCTCTGTACTGTATGTGCCCTGACCCAGAAAGGAGTCGCATTCCCATGCCACCCTAGGAGCCTGGCATTAAAAACACTGCCGCCCGCCCGCTGTCCCCACAGGCACTCGCACACTCACTCCCCCACCAGGGGATTGTGGGTAGATGAGTTCACCACACGGTTCCCTGCTCTAATCTGTAGTCATTGGAAAATGTGCTGTTGTTTTGTCGTGAGTGTAAACAACAGAATCGGGCGCCTACATGCCCGATGAAAATCCTGCTGTTGGAAATCGTCAAAGTGGTTGTTTTGGGACATTAGTAGAACCCCCCCCCCCCTCTCTCTCTCTCTTTCTCTCTCTCACTCTCTCTCTCTCTCTCTCTCTCCTCTATTCTTGTCGCTGTCTCTTTCCCTTTGTCTTCTCTCTTTATCTGCCATCCTTTTGTCCGTGTCTTTCATCTTGTCTTTCTTCTTGTTATCCCCTTATCTCCCGTCTTCCTCCCTTTCACTGCCTCTCGTTTCTTTTTGTGTTTTCTCTCGTCTCCCCACAGTCTGGACCGGCACGTGCAGTCTCACCACGGCCACCACAAGCCCTTCAAGTGCAAGTTCTGCCCCTTTAAGTCTGCCTACCTGAGTCGCCTGAAGAGCCACCTGCATAAGGCACATGCAGGTACAGTAAACACACACACGCACACGCACGCACGCGCGCGCACGCACACACACACACACACACATTAAATCACTTCTTACAGCTCTCTCTATGACTAACAAGGCAGTCGTGGGGCCAGAATAGCAGCCCTGTTCTGTTCTGTTCCACATAATGATGCCATGCTTATCCAGCACAATGCAACCAGTGTAACATCTCACACCCGAGCCGCACCGTGTACAAATTAAGCACATCCAAAGGAATCGCATCAAAGTAGCTATGATGTGTTTTTGACTATAGGAAAATGGTAAAAAATGATATTCCCCAGATACTAAATAAGCCATAATATTTTTATTTTATTTCAAAGGATTTTGTTTAAGGGATATGATGATCATTTTTCGGCCTGCTGTGAAGTTGAATGCATGTGCTTTGTTTGATGTCATGTGATTTCTTGCCTCAGATGGCTTCAGTTTCTGAAGGAACCAGATGGGAGAGATTGATCCAAAGACAGACACGGAGACATACGCTATGAGAGAGAGAGAGAGAGAGAGAGAGAGAGAGAGAGAGAGAGAGAGAGAAAGAGAGAGGGGGGGAGAGAGAGAGAGAGAGAGAAAGAGAGAGGGGGGGGGGGGGAGAGAGAGAGAGAGAGAGAGAGAGAAAGAGAGAGGGGGAGAGAGAGCGAGAGAGAGAGAAAGAGAGAGGGAGAGAGAGAGAGAGAGAGAGAGAGAGAGTACGGTAGATACAATATGAGAGACAGAGTCAATCTTTACAAATGATAAATACAGAAGAGCCAATTTTCAAAAAGCAGTTATGAATACTCTCATCTTTCTGATTGGAGAAGAGATAGCATTCACATTTAACAATAGCTGCGGATAATCGACACAAGCCAAGATCAATTTGGAGTTGTGATGATTACCTTTTGGAAAGTGGGGTTTGATGTTTTTATAGGCATGTTGCCTCTGTTGCACGTTGAGTCTCATCACCGTGTCTCAGACCGCTGCCTTTGTGTGTTTGATTGTAGGCAGAGTAACAGTGTTGGGGGTAACTCATTACAAAAGTAACATTACATGTAATATATTACTTTTAGCAGTAACTCAGTAATATAACTTATTACTTATAGGATTTCAGTAATATTATACCAGTTACTTTGTCAAGTAACTCGAGTTACAAATTGAGTTACATTTTATTAAATCAAAGCACATATTTAAAAAAGATACAATCATTTCCTAATCAAACAGTGTGTTCTTATGCAAATAAGCACTATAGATGACAATAACAAAGGAAAATAATAACATTTAGAATTTTGGATTGTTTACACTGACTTCAAGGCGGTTGAAATTATTTTTCGGGATGGTTCCGGGGCGGCGATGTCATTCTGCTGCTGCTGTTGTTTTGGTAAAAGTAATGCAAAAGTAGTGTAATAAGTAATGCGTTACTCTACACAGAAAGTAATATTGTAAAGTAACTTATTACTATCAAATGAAAGTAACTACCAATATGTAGTATATTACATTTTGAAAGTAACTTGCCCAACACTGAGGCAGAGTAATAGGTTGAGGACGGCTTTGTAGTATGCTATTGCTATGGAATCTATATAGGCCATGTCATGTGAATGCTGCTTCTGTCGATTAGGTGTTGAAGTCATTCACAGGTAGAGCGTTAGAAACATGATTGGCAGTGTCTCTCTTTTCAGACTACTTGCTGAAGAATGTTTGTAGCTGGACTGTTCGGGCGGCTATCAAGGCAATCAGTTTGCCCTTGAACGAGCCCCCTGACTGCTCATTATGTACGTGTCAAAAACAGACAGATTGCTCATGTTTTTGCAGCCTGAGCCACGGCTGGCTCTCGTATTCAATCATCTGGCTTGGTGCACCGATATCAGGGATTATTCTGATTCCAAAATGGAGTTGTTTCCGATACCGATACCAGTATCGGAAATGCTTCCGATACGGCCTAAAGTGCCGGATAGGGTATCGGCGAGTACACCAGTCTATGTACCGATCCGATACCACGTAATTCATTAGCTCTGGGAGAAAAAAAATTCACCTGGATAAAATGGCCATTTTCCCAGAAATCATCTGTATCGGCTGATTCGCTAGTTCAGGTATCGGAATCGGTGTTGGGAAGGAAAAAATGGTACCGGAACATGGGTAGTAGTCAGCCGCTTCTTTTCACCTGACAGGCGAAGCTTCACCGGTAGGACATAGCACGTGGGAGCATCACGCTATTCCAACCAGTTCCCCTCCCTCCGAACAGGCGCCCCCGAACGACCAGAGGAGGCACCACTTAAGCGACCAGGATATTGCATGTTTGGTGAGGGGTTCCTATATGAAGGAAACCCCCAGGGGGCACAGGGAGAACATGCAAACTCCACACAGAAAGGCCCTTTTTGACCACCCCACCCGGGCGGTGGGCACTCGAGGACATGCTGACGTACACGCACTCCTTCAGCGCTCACAGTGTCCCAGGTGGAAATCGAACCCAGGACCTTCTAGCTGTGAGGCGACAGCGCTTACCACTGTGCCACCATCCCCCCCTGTACTGGAACATCTCTAAATCCAAACAACCTTTTCTTGTCAGTGGTGGTTCAATCAGGAAACCATCTTTTTTTCTTTTATTTCGTAAGACAGTATTACAATCATATTTGGTGGTAAACTTGCTCTGCTCTTCAGGGTGCTCCCTGCATTAAACAAAACGTGCTCCAGAGTAGCGGGAAGCAAAATTCCATAAACCCCCCGCGGGCGCGTACAAAACTGAAGCGAACTGTTTGCCAGCGGCGCACAGTGGCAGCAGCATGAGCAGTCAGCAGCATACACACAGTGTAGAAGCAGGTCAGCATAAATCAATCCCCCAATATTCATGTGCTGATTTGTCAATTCTGAGAGTCAGGCTAGTCTCTTATGACGTTGAATCGCTGCGCTCCGCATACTACATAAGTGAGTCTGTGCCACTTCACAGCCACTGCTGGTTTTTGAAGGCGGGTTGAAATTGAATGAGTGACAGGTCGTAGCACCGATGAGAGAGCCGTTCGAAAAATGGGCCTGCGCCTCCCGTGTCGTCTGATCGCAAAGTCGTTACTGATTGGAGAGGACTGAATCCATCACTGGCATATGACTGGCCAAGTGAACGGTTCCCTCCCATAACCAGCCGGCTTGGGGGGAAGCGTCCCAAACCCAGAGAGAGATCTGCAGCATGCAGTAACGTAGTGTACCAGCGTAAGAACTCTCATGGGTCTGGTGTTGAGAGACTAGGGATCAGCTGCAATACCGCCTCTCTCCATCATGGCTCTGTGAGTTTTCGTGATATTCCGCTTATCATTTAAGTTGGTCTCTATATGTGGGTTTATACCGATACACTGAAATCATAATAGTATCCCTTAGTGGCATACTGTCCATTTTGATTGGATGAATACAAAGTCATTATCCACTTCCTAACGCATTTCAAGTTGTAAACCCGCCCCCATGAGGAAAGTGTTGAAAGGCTATAGATTGGTCTTCTTCGTTGGTTTGTTGATGCATCTCACCACTCATTCTGCTTTCTCTTCAAAATTACACTGATTGGGGACATGGGGACAATTACAAGTCAAAACAAGGTGACAGAGTGGCTTCATTTGTGGGGAGCGAGTGGGGAGTGTTTCCTCTTCACTTGTTTTTCTATTTTTATTTTTTATTTAACCTTTATTTATACAGGGAAGAGCCCTTGAGAGCAAGCTCTCATTTTCAAGGGAGCCCTGTTACAGTGAGAACATTTACAATAGTTACAATATTACAGACAACTTACAAATACAAATATGACACTATATAGAAATCTATGTATGTGTCTGCTATCGTTTGTAATATCCTCATCACGATAAACCCCTTTGAGCGTTTGATAAAGAGTAGTCAAAACAAGTAAACCGTGATTCCTGACATGGCCCGTCTTCCCTTCAGGTGAACACACGTACAAGTGCTTATTGTGCCCCTTCTCCTCGATGACCATCAGCCAGCTGAGAGAGCACTCTCTGAGGGACCACAACGAGGCGCTGACCCTCCCCAAGCTGCGAGCCGCAACCCAGGCTGCCCACGCCGCCACCGCCCCCAAGCCCCCCAAGCTGGACAGTGACACAGAGCAGACTCCCCTGGCCCCAGATGGTAAGAGATCTTTGCATAATGTCATTTTAATAGGCCAAAAATTGAAATGGAGTTTCATCCAAAGGGGGCTGTCTTATAGTTCACCACTCTCCTCCTAGACATAAGATGGTATGATATCATGATGGGCTTATCAGGTCAGATTTGTCGCAGCTTGATTGAATGTTAAAGCAGAAATCAATGTGAATACAGAATTCCATATGCCTTGAATGGCTTTTTGAGTGGTTCAATCTGTGATGGCATCAAGCAAGACTCTTTAGAGCTGCTCCAGATGGGCTACATTTGGGAGGCTGACTTTGGATTTTCTGGTGGGCTTTTACACCCAATAGTTTTAATTTCATACATTTATTTCAGACGAAAATTGGATCTGTATCCCTGGAAAATCACGTTACCATCAGTGTCAACACGGTGGCTCAGTGGTTAGTACTGTTGCCTCACAGCAAGAAGGTCCCGGGTTCGAACCCCGGTCCGTCCCAGTGGAGTTTGCATGTTCTCCCTGTGTTCGTGTGGGTTTTCTCCGGGTGCTCCGGTTTCCTCCCACCATCAAAGAAAGACATGTATATTAGGGTTAATACTCCTGTCAGTGCCCCTGACCAAGGTACTGGCAAAAGAACTGGAGTTGGTCCCCAGGCGCTGCACTGTCTGCAGCTGCCCACTGCTCCTAGTTCTAGGAAGGTTCCTAGTAGAGGATGGGTCAAATGCAGAGGATGAATTTCCCCATGGGGATAAATAAGGGATAACTTAACTTAACTTAACTTAACAAAGACTGTGTCCTGTTCACTTACTTACATCCAGCTTTGGGAGAGGGTTGCACTTGTTCATATGCACAGTTTGAATTAATTGTCCGAGACAGCAGGTGTTACCATAAGGGAATTCTGTCTCATGGCAGACAAATGCTTATGCATTATTCCTAGGTAAATATATTATAACATGAGTAATTATGTGCACCTCTGCTAGGGGGCATGCAAGATTCCCACAGGTGTTTAATGCGGGGGTCCGGGGACCAGCAGGGCCCTTGAGGAGGTCCCAGGGGATCTCTAGCAAATTGATGAATTATTAAACTTCTCTATATTATTTAATTTGCAAGAAGTTAACACAATTAGAGAATGTAGAAGACTATTTACTGTCACTGTTATCTCTCTTTCTACAAAGAGGCGGCTGTAGCTCAGGAGGTAGAGCGGGTCGTCCGCTAATCGCTTTGGATAAAAGAGGTCGGTGGTTCGATTCCCGGCTCCTCCAGTCTGCATGTCAAAGTGTCCCTGGGCAAGACACTGAACCCCAAATTGCTCCCGTTGGTCTGCCAGCACCCTGCGTGGCAGCCTGCCGCCGTCGGTGTATGAATGGGTGAATGTACCTACTGACTGTAAAGCGCTTTGGATAAAAGCGCTATATAAATGCAGGCCATTTACCATTTACCAATATATGGTCATGGGATTCTGGAAAAAATCATCAGATTTTCAGATTTGGGCTCTGAGAGACAAAATCGTCAAATTGGGCTCCGCGGCTCTAAACGTGGACTAAATCAGGGGGTCCTTGATGTGAAAAAGGTTGAAACCGGTTTAAAAGTATCTGTCAAAGTATTTTATTTTTTCCTGCAACCACTCCGAGCTAGTCTATCAAAGATTTGACACCTTCTTTCATGTTCTACTACACCACTACAGTGAAGTGTATATTTGATTAGGTAGCTTTGTTTGCAGTCGAGCAGGCGCCTTCCTTCACTTTAGTCTTAGTGTAGCAGTTAACTCCTTTAGATGTGGTGCCATGCATTTTAGCTTTGACGTCTGTGCTGCTGCTGCTGCTGCTGCTCCAGATTCCAGCAGGTTCTTGGCAGTAGCTGTCACCTTGCTGCTGCTGCTGGAGCTGTGGAATCTTCCCCTGGAGGTGAAGCAGGGCAGCATTCCTCAATGCACCAACCACCACTGTCAGCCGTGCCCTTCCCCACCAAGACAAATGAAGCATTGAGAAATAGCAGGCAGGCATATAGAATGTCTCTCTATCTCGTCAAACTAGCTACCTTGAGTTTGAAAGTCTGAAGCTCCACGATATTCGGATATTTGCGGTCCAAAAAGGAGTTTATCATACTTTTTTTATTTTTTATGAAAAGGTCATTACTTGCTTACTTCCGATTAGCAGCAGGTGTTTACTTAGATTCATTGAAGGATGGTTAGGTAACACTTTATATGGAGAGTCCATCCACCGACAGGGAGTCTACAGATTTTGTAACATTTCAACAGGTTGACATTCAACAAATGGACTGTTTCACTTTTGTCTGTAGATGTTTAAAGCTGTGTTCATACCGACCTATTAAAGTTTTCGCTGGCATCGAGTTTACATACAAAGTCAATGCAAACGAGCGATTGAGCGTATATTCGCCCGGGAGAAAAATCGCTGGGCGTCCGAGCGACAGAGACAGAGCGATAGGGAGAAAATTCGCTCGTCGCCCGAGGTGAAATATCCCAACTCGAGCGAAATTACACTGGCATCAGTCGCTCGCTGTTCAACGCTGATTGGCTGCCGTGTGAGAGTGAGTCAAGGATCACACTGGCTTGGAACAAACCGCGGGTTTATTGTGTGGCAACAAACCGCATTGACAGCTGATTGACAGGCTGAGAGCTGACATGAAGTGAAGTCTGTACTACCGGTATAGAGCTTGCGTTAGGAGTACACTGATAGGCTTAGCTTGTAAACAACTACGGTGGCTCGTAGTGGACAAATATCATGACATTGCGTAACGTTATAGCCCCCAGATGTCCAATTATTGTGCCTGTTGACGAGCGATTCAAACACAGCGACAGAGCGATTCCAAAGGTTTGTATCGAGCGACAGAGAGAAAAATAAATATCTCGGTGTGAACACAGCTTTAACAGATTATCTGTAGATTATATGTGACAATTCAGCACATACCTGCATACCCGTATTCCCAGAATAATTTAGTAACTCAGGTGATGAGAATCAGGTGTGTGTTAAACATCTACAGCAGTGTTCCCCTAGAAAACATTTCAGGCCTGGAGGGATTTTGAAACGTACCCCGACCGCAACGGTGGGGGCTCCTCGCTGGCGACGCTAAACCTTTAGCTAACCTGTTCACATCTATGTTGGCAATGGCATCCCAAGTAATCATCATACTATTATGGGATGCGATGCGAACAGTTGCATTATGGGATGTGCGTTTCCCAGGCAACCACACATGTTTTGGAACAGCGCCGCACGCTGGCACAATGCTCCTAAAAGCAAAATGCTTATTGTTTTAAATGATTTGGCATCTTCTATTACTGTCCACACTGTCAACGCCAGTATTGTTGTGTTGTAATAATATGCCATAAAGGTTTATTGAAGTTTTGGGGAGAGCAGGAGGGGGGAGGATGAAATGCATTTTTTTTTTATGGCCTGGTGGGGGCGTCGTTGGCCTGGCGGGCCCGCCAGGCCTGTAGAATGGTAGGGGAAACACTGATCTACAGACAAACACCTACAGACAAACACCTACAGACAAAAGCGAAACAGTTGAATTGTTGAACGTCAACTAATAAGCTGTTGGAATGTTACAAATTCTCTGTAGGCGGACTATCCAAATAAAGTGTTACCGATGGTTGAAATGTAGTTGCAATTATTTGTGCTCTGAGACAAATCCAGTCCTCACTGTTTTTTTACGCTTCTTTCCTTGGCCCCTTAAAATATTTAAAAAAGCAGGCTTTGTTCTTCAACTTCTAATAATAGTATTCCACCTCATTTCTGTGCCTTTTTCATATCAGCGCCATCCTACAGAATTCTGCCTCCATCCGCCCATCTCATCTTCATACATCTCCACTGTACAGAGAGGATATTACCAGCATGAATCAACCGTGTCATTGTTTAATTCATACGGATTCTCCTGCCTCCTCTGCAAAACTGAGGAATTGAATCACAAGCATTTTAAAAAGTCACAGAAAAGTATTTTCTCCTCTCTCTTTCCTCGCCTCCTCTCGGTGCTGAATGGGGCATTTTTCACACGGATAGATATTGTATTAGTGTCACTGTGGTTTATTTATTGATGTGGTTGGTGGGGGCTCAGAAGTAGGACGAGAAGATGAGCTGGCTCACTGATATTATAGACTGTTGAGAAGGAGAGATGATACGCGTTACAGTAGGACGAGAAGATGATATTATAGACTGTTGAGAAGGAGAGATGATACGCGTTACAGTAGGACGAGAAGATGATATTATAGACTGTTGAGAAGGAGAGATGATACGCGTTACAGTAGGACGAGAAGATGATATTATAGACTGTTGAGAAGGAGAGATGATACGCGTTACAGTAGGACGAGAAGATGATATTATAGACTGTTGAGAAGGAGAGATGATACGCGTTACAGTTGCACTTCTTTTCCTGTGAGGAGTGAGGGGACATGGTCTGTGATCACAACAAAATCCCCAATAGGCCAGGAGTCTCCTTTAGAGAGGCAAGGTTCATATGATGTCTACCACAAAATGGATGGAAAGGATGACCTCCCTCTTTTATATATATATATATATATATATATATATATATATATATATATATATATATATATATATATATACATATAGTGTCATGTCATGGTTATGAGAGTGTCATGTCATGGTTATGACTAGGGGTGGGAATCACCAGATGCCCACGATACGATACTAAAACGATACTTGAGTCACGATACGATAGTATTGCGATATCGCCGATATTGCGATATATAGAATATTGCGATATATTGAATATTGCAATATTGCGATTAGGGATGTTCATTTTGAAAATTTTCCAAAATCGATAATCGGTGAGAATTAACGATCAATTATCGATTATCGATTTTATTAATACTTAGAAAATTTTCAATATTTTCAATTTTTTTTTTTTTTTTTTTTTTTTTTTTTTAACAAAATGAATGCCTATGGCAGAAAATACGAAAGACAACGTGTTCTCCTCAATGAACTCTTTATTTCAATGTGTCTCCTCTCCAACACTGCTGTCCCCGGCGCATGCCGGTGTGAATTTCTCATGTTTAAAACAGTTTTGTTGGCACAAAGGCCCGTGCCCAGCCAGAAAACTAGAGACTATATGAAGCTCCACCTCACGTTAGTCGGCTGTGCAATGGAGTGGGGCGAGGAGGAACGATTTCCACCCAAACCTAGTCCAAAAAAAAAAAAAAAAAAAAAAATTTTTTTTTTTTTTTTTTTTTTTTATAATTAAAAAATCGATCCAAATGCCACAGGATCGATTCCAATCCTTAACGATCGATTATCGATTTTCGATAATTGATGAACATCCCTAATTGCGATATATTGTCTAACTTCTTTTCCTACCTTTTCCTTGACCTTGCCGGAAGTAAAACATGCAGTGTTTTTTTGTTTTGTTTTTGCCCCACATGTAGGCTACATTATTAAGCTTCTCTGGACTCAATATGCCACTGCAGGCGTGGACTGCACCATCGGGCACTTCGGGCAGATGCCCGGTGGCCTGCCATGGCATGGCCTGCAAAAATGGTGTATCGATTTTTTCCTCCACCCCTAGTTATGACAGTGTCATGTCATGTGTGATGTCATGGTTATGACAGTGTGATGTCGTGGTTATGACAGTGTCATGTCACGTTTATGAGAGTGTCATGTCATGGTTATGAGAGTGTCATGTCATGGTTATGACAGTGTGATGTCATGGTTATGACAGTGTGATGTCGTGGTTATGACAGCGTCATGTCACGTTTATGAGAGTGTCATGTCATGGTTATGAGAGTGTCATGTCATGGTTATGAGAGTCTCATGTCATGGTTATGACAGTGTCATGTCATGGTTAGGACAGTGTCATGTCAGTCTTCTTACTGCACCTTCAAGTAAAGTGTTACAGTGTTTTCTTTTCTTTTTGATGTCATATTTAGACAGCTTGCATAAATCAAAGAAACGGGTGAATAGATTTGGAGATGAACCATAATGTAGATTAATCTCCAGCCTGCTGTGTAGAAATGTCAGCAGCTTGACTACTACACTATGCATTGGAAAGACTTCAGTATAGGATGCACAGTGGCTCCTGTGTGTTGAAATCCCACGGCCAAATCCTCTCCAAAGCGTGAAAACTACACAGCTGCTCTTGCTGTCCTAAGATATTATTCTTATTTCTATGTAAGAAAGTAATTCTAAAAGAGGAACATTGTCATTTTAACTAGCATATATTGTGCTATCCCAATAGTATTCCTTGACTCATGTCAACGTATGCATTTACTGGCCTTGTATACACAAATCAATCCAGCATGTTCTAAATCACAAGTCTGTCTCTCTCCCACTGCCCCCCTCACAGACCCGGCGTACCTGGAGCCGGTGGACGTTCGTCAGCAGCTGAGCCATTACCAGCTGGCCTCCCGTAGTCACATGTCTTCCGGCTCAACACCTGGCGGCTCCGCGGTCGCCGACGGTCGTCCAGACACCATCCTCACCTGTGAGTTCTGCGAGTTCAGCTCCGGCTATATGCAGAGCCTCCGCCGGCACTACAGGGACCGCCACGGCGGGAAGAAGCTCTTCAAATGCAAAGACTGTTCCTTTTTCACCTGCTACAAGTAAGGAGGCATTTCACTTGGTGATCGCAACGGCAACGGTTGAAATACATGCGGAGTACCGCAGGGGTGACGTCTTTTTGTAGGCCAACCCGGAAGTTAGCATCGCGTTGGGTTCCCCCGTATGGAAGTCAATGAGATTTTTTTTTATGAGGGTTTTGGTTAGATGCCTGAAATAAGGTGTTAGTTTTAACAAACTTTATGAAACTGAGACCTCTCGTAACGGACAAGCCCGTCTTTTATTGTCACACGAACACCACAACACATGCATGCGGCCACAACACACTCATGCTGACGGTGGCCGGTGAAAAGTGTCCTCTGCATTTAACCCATCCAAGCATGTCCTTTCCTCCGGGGGGGCAGGCCAGGAGCAGTGGTCGCTTTCTCGTACAGCGCCCGGGGACCAACTTCGGATGTTGTCGTCACTGGTCGGATGACGATGACGATCTGATCTTCTGCATGTTTTTAGTGGGGGGGGGGGGGGGGGTTATATACGGAGGAACCCCCTGGGGGGAGCATGGGGAGAACATGCAAACTCCACACAGAGAGAAAGGCCCTTACGACGAGATACCCCACCTGGGCAGTAGGCACTGAAGATATGGGGGGGAACACAACCACAGCGCCCACAGTGTCCCAGGCGAGAATCGAACTCAGGACCTTCTGACTGTGAGGCGACAGCGCTACCGACTGCGCCACCGTACTTTGTGTTCAGCAAGATAATCTTCACAAATGAACACCTCTTTTATGATTTTTGAAGAGTGAATATGATCGTCAAAAATCATGATCTGATTTTGATCACTATGATCAAAATCATAGAAATGGTATTAATTTGTGAAGATTATCTTGCTGAACACAAAGGTCTCTGTTTCACAAACTTTTGTTTACCGCAGACCTTATTTCAAGCATCTAACCAAAATCCCCATACAAAAACCCCATTGACTTCCATACGGGCGAACCATGCGATGCCAACTTCCTGGTTTTAGGACTCATACCTGCGGCACTCTATTCAGGGAAATGTATTATTGTATTCACGCATCCCGAGCAGTGTTCAGCCATGCAAAGTACGCTGGAGAAATAAATGGTTCTGGCAGCGCAATGATTCCCCCGGTCCTGTGTGTGAATCTCCTGCAGGAACACCTTCAACATGCACGTGGAGGCAGGGCACAACATCAGCGTCCCCGACGAGGGTCCCAAAGACCTGCGCTGCCCCCTCTGTCTCTACCACACCAAACACAAGAGCAACATGATCGACCACATCGTCCTGCATCGAGGTAATCATCCCTTGGAGATTTAAAACAAGGTTGTTTTTATTCATGTTTTTTTTTGAGTGATATGCATCTAGCATTTCACAATAATAAATGTTATATGGCACACAGTGTATACAGGTTAGGTAGGGTCAGGCCATTCGAAATATCGGATGGTTCACGATGCCATTTATGGTGATATTGACCAGTTTGAAGGATTATACTTCAAGACGGAATGTCAAGCCAGCACAGAGCAATGGAACTGCTGTAATAAGTCAATAAAAGTAATTTGGGTTGTTGTTGTTGTTTTTATCATTTGGCTTTTCTCAATTTCCTAGAGAAAGTGTTTGATAGAGTGCTGTCCCCGACAAATTGAGAAAGTGACAAAAACATCAAAAGGGTAATGTGTTGGGGAGTCACTGTTTTTTTTTTTTTTTTTTTTTTAGACAAGTCATCTGATATCACCTCTATTGTTTCACCCCATCTCTCCTTCCCATTCTGTGCTTCTGTCCTGCTTTTCCTCCCAATACCTCCTCTTCTTCCTCATTCTCTCTTCCTCCTCCTCCTCCTCCTTTCTTTCTCTCCCCTCTCTTCCACCCGTTCCATCCATCCTTTCTCTAACCACCTCCTCTCTCTCCTCTCGCCCCCTTGTCAGAGGAGCGCGTGGTTCCTCTGGAGGTGAGCCGCTCCAAGCTCTCGCGGCATCTCCAGGGCCTGGTGTTCCGCTGCCACAAATGCACCTTCACATGCTCCAGTGACCAGGCCCTGCAGCTGCACCTGCAGAAGCACGCGGAGCTCAAGCCCTATCACTGCCAGCTCTGCTACTACGACAGCAGCCGCCGCAGCCAGCTGGAGGAGCATCTCCGCCTCGAGCACAAGGTCAGTTGGTGTCCAGATAATGCACCAAAGAGTCTTTGGCCTGGAAGTTACCCCCTATAGTTCCATTTTCACCAGGTACTTCTATCTGTTTACAGTATCTAAACACATAATATAACAGAGTTTAAAGTGTCCTATGGAATGGGCTTCGGGCAAATATAATTTCTAAAATCCAATGCAGAATGAATGTGACCACGATTGTTGTACAGGGGCCTCATTCAGTGGATTGAGAGATGTTCTGACTTATTGTGTAATGAATGTGGTCTACTACTGTACCACAGGTGCACCTTCTGACTATTTGTTGTAACCTGAGATGTTTTCAACTCACACAAATGAATGTGATGTCAAACTGCTCAACTGATGCTGATGATGATATGTCCCTTGTTGGTCTTCTGGGAGTTAAGTGTTCACTTAACCCATTGATACCTGATGCAGCATTTGCGTGTATATCCCTCATTTGTGTGTGTTTCCCTTTAAGACCGCGAAACGCATCACGCGGTTCGCGGTCTTAAAGGGATACACACACAAATGCTGCATCAGGTATCAATGGGTTAAGATCTCAAACATCGTACAAAAAGGACCGGAATAAATGTGTAACTGCATGCCTGTAGTCCTCAATAATCAGCCAGTGGACTGGATGAAACAACAACAGTGGACAATAAAGTTAATACAATATAATATAATTTTGTCGTGGTACACAAGGTATGTGGACACACAGCATTTTGTGTCTGCCCCCTCACGCATCTCGGCTCTTCCCAACCCCTTTTTCCAACCTATCACCCTTTATCTTCCTTTTATGTGAATATTAACATGGAATCTCCTGCATTTCTGATGCTGTTTCACTCACACACACACAAGGCTGCAAATGACAATGCAATATTGCTCCACACAGTTATAAAACCCCAAATTACTTTTGCTTCAGTACTGCACAGTACAATTCACCTTGACAGATAAGGAGATAGGGAGAAAAAGAAGTCAGTGAAATGTGTATTGAATGATACAGTGGAATAAGATCACTAGATGCATACATATCAGATAGCTAAAGCTTCTCTCCATTCCGACCACATCCAGAAGAGAAGAGGTTTCATCTCTCACTCTCCCCCTAATGGGGATAATGCATGAGAGGCTGTGAGAGGGCACATGGTCTTTTTGGAGGTTGAAGTATACATTAAACTTCAAAGGGCACCCCACTTATCCCAACTGCTTTTTAACGGGCAGCAAGTAGCGTTACTCTTTCCCAGTAGCATTGATCATTTTGATGGGCAGCACTAACTTACAGAGAACTTAGCAGAGAAGAAATAACACGATAGTCATCTACAAATTTGACGAGGAGGAAGGAGGAAAATGAGGAATAAATATACTTTGCAAGCAGCCATTAGTGCATTGTGTGAGCCCATTGGTTAAACAGCAGCAACAGAATGGTCAAATATCACACATTTTGGAACCCTTTCCAAATTATGTATGTTAAAGTCGAGCTGAACCCCAAAATGACTTTTATTTTATTTTAGTTCAAATACCTGGGTATGCAGTGCACCTATTTAATAATGTATGCCAAACAAATCACAACAATCTAATTTCTTTAGCTTTTCACACTTTTTCACATCAAAAGTTCATTTTTCAAGATTTCATTGATAACAGTAATGTACAGTTTGCTGACGTCACCTAGTACTATCAAATTTCTACCCCATTTCAACCAATCATATCGCGACATGCAGCTGTCAATCAAATCTTCATTTCAGGATAATTTTCTCTTCCAAATGAAGTAGAAAATGGCACCTAGTGCCTGTCATCTGGCAGAATTCCTATCCCATAAACTAACTACTAACTTGGCCAATTGTTAGAAACATGAACAAAAAACAAAAACTATAATCTCTAAGAAAGCAAAGAAATGTAACTGGCTCGTTAAAACGCTCATTCCAGGGATATCGTATTTACAGCAGCGATAATGGCGCGCGCATCCGAGAGCTTGGTTGTCAGGGGTCGCACTTCGGCGATTCCAGGCTGACGTGCTGCACACTCCGCTCGGCAACAACGAAGGCAGCTGGCTGCCTGCGGCTCCCACTAACCTCGCGTCAGCAGGCTCTTCCCGAGGGGAGCGCCACAACACACTGAATCCCACTCGATTTGGAGGCGCGGAACACACCAGGATTGACCAAAGCCAAATCGAGTCCCCAGAATTGTCAAATAAAATCATCGACATGATACTATGACCCGCCTCTCAACCTGTCATCTTAGACAAACTATGTGTTCAGTCTGAAACGGACTCATTATGCACGTGACGAACGGGTTCAGTTCGACTTTAAGTTTGATTAGTGTAGCATTAAATGTTTTGCTGCCTGTCATTTCTATTATTGTGTCCTGACCAAATGCTTAAATTTTCTGGAATATGATGTAGGCAGCTGAAATAATATATGTGTGTAAGATTTGGTGGAGATTGAGTCATCTCTGTAGGAAGGTTGCAAGGTTGGCCTGATGGTGTCACTGTGGAGCATGACCTGCATGTGGTCTACACTTTAGTCTCGATCCCTCCCAAACCCATGTGTGAAGTTTGCTCATGTATTTGCCGTGCATCGACTTTGTTGCATCAGACCTGGAAACTCAGGCAATCTGAGGTCTGAGGGAGGGACTTGATATTTGGAGCTCGGGGGGGGGGGGGGAGGAGCGACCTGGCATCTCTGGGAAATGGGCGGAGAAATGTGGGATTCTCTGAATGAGTGGAGGAGGGATCTGGCATGTTTGAAGGTAGGGAGCCCCCAACGTCTTCCGGGAGGAGAGCGGAGGAAAACCGGGCATTCCTTGGTGAGGGGTGAGAGAGAGCCATGATTCTGTGAGGGATGGGAAAATGCAGCTGCTGCTCTTGGAGATGCTCCTGGTTTGCAAGTCCTGGCATCTATAGAAAGGGAGGATGAATTCCAGAGTTCATTCAAAGTGGAGAAGACTTCTGTCAGTGAGAAGACGATGAATGAACTTCAGAAACCCTAATATTATTTTGACAACTTAATGTGTGTGTGTGTGTGTGTGTGCGTGTGTGTGTGTGTGTGTGTGTGCGTGTGTGTGCGTGTGAGCGTGTGTGTTTTAATCTGGGTCTCAGTCAGGATATTAGTAAAGAGTTAAAGTGCCCTCTTCATTCGATGCGCAACATCAAATTATGATATGAAGATGAACAACAAGAAACCGGAAGACAGCAAAGTAGAGACAAGATACATCTGAGCTGCCTCGAGCGTGAATTCTGCCATTTCAGCGGCCCTAAGCGAACTTTTTAAGCTTTAAATCTTTAACTCCGCAGTATATGATATCTTTAGTACCGCTCGGTTTAGAGATCATT
The DNA here is from genome assembly GCF_964638095.1 of Poromitra crassiceps. Classification (NCBI taxonomy): domain Eukaryota; kingdom Metazoa; phylum Chordata; class Actinopteri; order Beryciformes; family Melamphaidae; genus Poromitra; species Poromitra crassiceps. The sequence continues at coordinate 22,602,017 of NC_139638.1, read as the reverse complement.
TCTCGTAGCACTCGGAGTTGCGGGTCTTAATTTGCACACTTGGAATCATGCAAATGGGAAGAGGAGAGAGTGAGAGAGCAGGCCTCCTTAAGGGTGGGAAGAGAAGCAGCTTGAGGAGTGTGACTCTGGCATATTGGTGGTAGGAAGAGGCGCTGGACGGACACGGTCACTGCCGAGAAGAACACAGAGTCCTCATTGAAAGTGAAATGAGTTGTGCGAAGGCGGTTCTGGTAATGCGCTCATGGTCTCCCTCATCTCATCGCCCAAACTCTTTCCTGACAGCCACACAAGCTCTGTCATCATGTCTGTCCTCTCTCCCATCTTCTTTGTGAAAAACACTTTTGTTTCAGAGAGTTCCGGTTTGAATCCTCACATAATTCTAAATTAATTATTCGTCTGCTTACAATACATATAAATAGCTCTCGCTTGAGAGACGATTGAGTCTCAAGCAAAAGGTTTTTATGACAGATTCTTTACTTCAGACCATAGAGATACTTTCAAACTTGTTTGCTTGTTTTTGGTATTCCTAAATATATAAATTGTCTAGACAAGGCATGGTTCTCTATGTGAAACTGAGCATAGATAATAAAATCATAGATAGGCATGTATCAAGAATCAAAATAGTCGTTTTATTTTGAATTTGTTCATCAGTATATGATCGGCAAACACAGGATTCAGATTTTATCTCTGTTGCTTGAGTGGGACTACAGATCACAATTGATTGCTTTTCTAGTATAAATGACAGAAATGGTAAATAACAATTTCAAAAAATAGATGAAAAATGATTAAAACACTAAATAAACTGCACCTTCCCTGCCTCTGTCCTCTCTTAATCAGTCTTGATTGCAGATCGTGTAGATATGAGATGCATTATTTTGGAAAGATGTAGTGTGGTCTCTTTCATTACGCTAACATTTTTTAAGGCTTCACTAAGTTGTAGTAGAATTAAAAAAAAAACGTACACCATGTTTATATAAGTTTAAATTACATTAATTACAAAATGTCCTAGGTTTCCCAGATTAATAACCGCTCAAAACAAACTATGAACTATACCAAACTGAAAAGCACCTCCTGTCTTTGATCAGGTTGTCCGCAACTTTGAGCTGATGGGCCGGGTCAACCTGGACCAACTGGAGAGGATGAAGGAACGCGGGAGCAGCGCAGAGGAAGAAGAGGAGAGAGACATGATGGACATGGCTGTGGACGGAAGAGTCGCTACGGAGGACGAGGACGAAGACATGGACATGATGGAAAATGACGTGGAGGAACAGAGAGAGATGGACGATGAAGACCTGCTGGAAGAATTCAAACAGGAAGAGGTGGAGGAGGAAGAAGAAGAAGAAGAGGAAGCCGTGGAGGTGGAGGCGGAGGCAGAGAAGCCTGCCCCACCAGGTAAATGCAGACGATCAATACATTAATAAAACGAATAATTTAGTTGAATACTAATCTGTGGCTTTCTTTGGGTGTGGTACATATGGTCCTAACGAGCCTGCCGGCCAATCACAGGATGAGATTGAGATATTAAAGCATATTAGAATCCCTTCTCTACTTTTTCTCATAGGCTGGCCTCCATCATGGTATATTGGTAGGAGTCATGAGGATCAGAGCGAAAAAGTCTGCTCACCACTGGGTGTATTTTATTTTATTTTAATACTATAATACTAATTCTATGAACAGGAAAATGATTGCTTCAAAATAATAGCTTAGATTCAAACAGTCTTCGAGATGGTGATGTCAAAGTACAACTGAAGTCTCTTGGGGGACAAGTGAAAGAATTATGAATTATGAAAGACGTATGATATTTCACACTCAGAAAGCACTACTGGAGCGGACTGTTTGACTGCTGGATTCGCCCATTACACAACGCATTTCATTATAGCACGTAATGCATTACACTGAATGGGTATCTGCAGAAGAACAATTTTTGTGCTATTCTCAGTATTTTTGATGAAAGAAATACATCCGTCTTTTCAATCCAAATCCAAATAATTTAGTCATCTCATCAGTCAGAAACTGTTCGTGCTTCCAAAACGGAACATTTTGATCTTCAGAATATTTTGAAAACTATAGCATACTTTGTTGCACTCAGCAAATGAGCTTGAAGAGAACCAGGGGGAAATGCTGGCATTGCTATTTTGGATCAATGACATGTTTGTTTTTTTAGATACCTCGTATTTACATAAGATTTATGCCTTCCAATTCTCAACTGATTTCCTCTTTTCATTCTTGTATAAATCACTGAATCTGCTCAACTGGTGTTGGATGCACATGAAAGGAAAATGTAGTTCTTGTGTTACGAACCGGCATGCAACACAACAGTGCCCCTACTCTTCCCTCTCAAGAATGGCCAGCTGAACCAGGATCAGAAGTTCACAAAGTAGTTTATTTTTATTCAAATACCCAACACAACAAACAAAGTAATCCTCAAGTATAAACTTAACTAACAAAAGAAAAGGATGGGTTAAAAAAAAGAGGCAGAACTCTAACCTAAACTTCTAACAACAAAATAGGAGAAAATGGGTTTAAAAAAAACCTCTCTCCTACATACTGCTACTTTGTTACAAGTCTACATTTACACAAATTAAAATGTACCTGGTCAGTTCAACCACTAAAGTCAGGTTTACACTAAAACCCTAGAGTCATTAACACACAGCAAGAGGTTCAGCATGGTGTCCTCCTCCATTGTCGGGAATGAGGAGAGCAAGGGGCAGAAGGATGGCCTCAGCTGGCTTAAATCGGCTGCAGCAGCCAATCAGCCATCAGCAATCCAGTCACCTGACCAGCCCAATCAGGGGGAACACCACCTGCATCTCATCACTCATTAACACACTGAATACACACACACACCCGCGCACGCGCACGCACACACACACACACACACACACACACACTGAGGAGGAAATGATAGATGTTGGCACACATGACAACAAATGAGCCTGGGTCATAACACATGCCAAACAACTCTTGCCCACCACAGGTTTACATAGCAGCCAACATGAAGGGTTGTGATATACATGAAGCATTGTACATGCTGATTCATATATCATTACTGGTATAACGTATATCAATGGCATTAAACATTAATGGTGTATTATAATGCACTTTATATGTATAGGACGAATCAGCGTGACGTCTCTTGCCACCCAGAAATGCAGAACGGCAGTTAATAGTATGAGTTGTGCCAAACAAACGTTAATATCTCAAAAACTATACATGACATCGCTTATATTTTGACATGGTGAGCGAGAGCAGAAGTAGCTCAAGAGTTTGATGTATAATATATGCATGTGTTGTTAAAGTTGTGTGAACTGTCGCAGTTTTTAAAATGTAAACAGAGTTAACTGGCTAGAGTCAGACACTCACGCCTCGTGGCACTTGTGCTCCATAGGGTTCCATTGCCGTTGCCACCCAGTGACGCGGTTTGTTTACCAAAATGCTGCTCGGCTGATCCCTCGCATACCATAGTATTTGTTTGTTTTCAAATTTAGTATCAAAGTGTTTTTTTTTACAGACAATAAAGTAATAGTAAAGTCCATCATATAAAGTAAATGTAAATAAAACTGCTATACAATACAAGAATTAAATCCATACAAAATCATATTCAATGAGATGAGAAAGGCCGAAGTGTTGTGAGGCCAGAGATCTGCTCGGCCTGTTTTCTGCTTCACTATTGTGCATGTGTGAGATTGACTAATCACTTGTACTCCATTTCCCAGAAGTCCTTGCGTCTCCCAGCAGCAGCAGCAGCAGCAGCAGCAGCAGCGTGGGTTCGAGCGGTGTAGAGAAGCGTCTGCCCTGTGAGTTCTGTGGTCGCTGCTTCACCAACAGCACCGAGTGGGAGCGACATGTCCAGCGACACGGCATGTTAGTATTTTATTTTTCCTATACTAGGGTATCGGCCAAAACCCTGTAGGTCTGCCGCCGTGCGGCCTCGCCCACAGCATGACATCACTGTCACTGATGATGTCACAATGCCTATGACATCACTGATGATGTCACAATGCCTATGACATCATCAGTGATGTCATAAGATGATTTTGGTCAATAATGATGTCACTGATGGCGCAGCCTCGCCCGCAGCTCAGCTGCTGCGTGGCCTCGCCTGCCCTATTGGCGTGCGCAGCGCAATTGCACTGATGACATCACTGTTTATTTTGTTATACAGTATGTTGTCATATGTCGGAACCATGTCACTGTGCTGCTGCCTGTCTTGGCCAGGACTTTCTTGTAAAAGAGATTTTTAATCTCAATGAGTTCCCCTTCCTGGTTAAATAAAGGTCAAATAAAATAAAATAAAAAACTGTCACTGATGATGTCACAATGCCTATGACATCACTAATGATGTCACAATGCCTATGACATCATCAGTGTCTATGTCAAGGTGCTTATGCACCAATGCAGGGGTTTTCACGCCCGCCCGCCCCGCTTCCACAAAATCATACGCTTGTGGGAGGGCTCGATTTTGTTGGGGGCTGTCCTCCACGGTTTGGGGCAGAGAAAAAACATGGTGGCCAATTCTAAACTTTTTCTTCCTATTATGAAAACCACTCGGGAAGCCTGCCCCACACTTGATTGCGCCGCTGTCTCCAATACACAATGAATGAGACACGTGAAAACCCCCACGTTGGTTCACTCCCCCCCCCCATACCTCACTCTGGCATGCTCCTCCCCCCCCCCCCACACCTCACTCTGGCATGCTCCTCCCCCCCACACCTCAATCTGGCATGCTCCTCCCCCCCCACACCTCACTCTGGCATGCTCCTCCCCCCCACACCTCACTCTGGCATGCTCCTCCCCCCACACCTCACTCTGGCATGCTCCGCCCCCCACACCTCACTCTGGCATGCTCCTCCCCCCCCCACACCTCACTCTGGCATGCTCCTCCCCCCCACACCTCACTCTGGCATGCTCCTCCCCCCCACACCTCACTCTGGCATGCTCCTCCCCCCCACACCTCACTCTGGCATGCTCTTCTGCCCCCACACCTCACTCTGGCATGCTCCTCCCCCCCCCACACCTCACTCTGGCATGCTCCTAACTCACACCACAGCCTTCTTTACCTGTCTTTCTGGTATTTGTCTCTGGACAAACAAAAAGCACAGATCCTGTACAGGCCCACGGCGCATTTTTCCGCCCTCTAGAGGTCATCTGACGAAGCACATCACCTCATTAAAGGGATAGTTCACATCTTTTAAAGTCTACCTCTATTTGCGGGGGGTACGGTGGTGCAGTGGTAAGCGCTGTCGCCTCACAGCTCGAAGGCCCTGGGTTCGATTCCCACCTGGGACGCTGTGAACGCTGAGGGAATGCGTGCCCGTCCGCATGTCCTCGAGCGGCCACCGCCCGGGTGGGGTCGTCAAAAGGGCCCTTCTGTGTGGAGTTTGCATGTTCTCCCCGTGCCTCCCGGGGGTTTCCTTCATATAGGAACCCCTTCACCAAAACATGCAATATCCTGCTTGCTGAAGTGGTGCCTCCTCTGGTCGCTAAGGGCGCCTGTTCAGAGGGAGGGGAACTGGTTGGAATAGCGTGAACCTCCCACGTGCTATGTCCTACCGGTGAAGCTTCCCCTGTCAGGTGAAAAGAAGCGGCTGGCTAACTGCCCATGTCTCGGAGGAAGCATGGAGCCAGTTTCGGCTCTCCCCAGATCGGCAGAGGGCGGAGCAGCAACCAGGATAAATAAATTAAGTTAGCACTAATTGGGGATAAAAATTTGATAAAAAATTGTGAAAAAAAAAAAATATGTCTAGCTCTATTTGTTACTTACTGTACCAATGATGGTGTTGATTGGTAGAGTTCTTTCTCAGCACAATCCATCCTGTTCCTCACAGTAGCTCTGGAAAGTTGGGCAAAAACAAATGCAAGGTCAACGGGGTCACGCTCCTGTATGTACAAGCTGACAGGCTCACTAACGTTTCATCCACAGTACATTTCAGTGAGCTTTACTCAGCTTGTACATACAGGAGCGTGACAGCCCTCACTAGAGGAATTTCCCACTAGGACTATGACGATGCTCCGGCACTGCAACTTTGGCGATGTAGTTGGATCCTAGACATCCTGACAGTGAGTACGGCTCAGGAAACCTCACCACATTCAAAGAGTTCTCTTATTTGTGTAAGATAACTGTCTGTCTGTTGCTGGTAAAGCTTTAAAATATGTGGAGAAGGCTGAAGGCATTCGGATCTTACATATTTCTATGTCAGCTGAACCGCTAGCTGTCACTTTCTGCAACCAGTTCGGCTCCGCCCACAAAATACGTAATCGCTGTTTACAAACATAAAAGTGATCTATAGAGCTAGACTTTAAAAGATGTGAACTATCCGTAAAAGTGTTACCTGACTGACTGACTGACTGACTGACTGACTGACTGACTGACTAACCTGAATTTGGCTTATGATGACCTCGACTGCGCCGTGGGACAAATTTTTTACAGAAATTCCCATACCTGCCAACATTAGGCTCAGAAAAACAAGGAGATTTTCTGGGGCAATCCTTCAGGTCCGTCGAAACTCCGTCATACCCTATCAAAGAAATTCTACCTTTCTACCTTATCTTGAGGTGAGAGGTCAAGGGTCCCCTTTGAAATAATTGTTCCCTGGCCAAAAATTTGCCTAAGGCGCCCTTTACACGAGGACAGTTTCTGGAAGAAACGACACAATAGCGTTTCCTTCACACCTTTTCCTTCACACCTTCTCCCTATTTACATGAGCGCTGTTGAATTTTTAAAATGCCGTAATGTACATGCCAGGTCACTAGGTGGCAGTGTGATCACCTTATTCTTTGCCCATACAAGGATGCTTCTGCATGATGTCATTTCGTAATCGTTTTTCCGGTTTTAAACCCGGAAGTAGAGTACGCCTACCGCAGTCATTTAGACTTGCCAGAAAGCTGTTTTCAAGCTAAAATAAACCCCAAACTGTTTTAAAGTTTTAATATTTGTCGTATTTCGTATTTCTGTCAAACCCTACTTCTACTGGCAGTGAGAAAACACTGTCGACGTGCTTTTGTAACTAACGTTAAATGCCGACCGGGTACAGCCATCGGCTCCTCGCAGCAGTAACGTTATGAACATGTAACTGAAGTTGGCCGCAGTGTAGCTTAATTCTGAATGTTGCCAAACTTCATTCATACTGACGTTTTCTTTTGAAAATGGTTGCCAACTCGCACACGGCTATTGCGTAATCGCGTGTGTCGCGTCTGCAGGCACGTCAGAGTTCCTGAAATGAGCCGTCTTCAAGCGATTACATGGAGCCCTCAGCGGGAAGCGTCTCAAAGAATTCCACTCTGGAAGGTGGTTTCAGAATGTGTCGTTTCCTAAGCCCAAATTCGCCGTCGCCGTCTAACAGGGAGGCACTAACGATAAAATAATTCCCCGTCACCATAGGAAACCGTCCTCGTGTAAAGTGCCCCTAAATGTATATGATACCAGACATTTTAGATAATATCTGGCTTTAAAACTAAGCCCGCTACAGCTATTACTATCGCGATGGAATCGGGAGATTATCAGGAGAAATTACCAATCAGGAGCACAGCAGGAGAAAAAGCAAAAATTTCAGCGTTACACGTGGGGGAAAATGAATCTCGGGGTGGGAAAGTATGCCGAATATTCCATAGCTCCAAAGCAGTGTGCACATCTCTACATAGCAGGAATAGTTTCCTCTGTTCTTTTCAGTGTTCCACTTGTTCATATCTTGTCCCTCCACCCTTGTTGAAAATCACACGTCTTGGCCCTCTCTCCTCCTCTGGCAGGATGGTGAACAGCAGTCAGATGGACAACAGCACCACCCCCGAGACGGAGGCCTCCGCGCCGCCTGACGTAGGCTCATCCGTCTCCATGGACGCAGGACTGGAGCTGTCCAGCAGCAACGGCACGGAGGAGGGAGGAGGGTACCCCACCGACCTGTCCCACACAAGTCCAAACCTGTAAGACAAAGAATCGCTTGAGACCAAAAAGGACCGACAGTTTGGTTGAAAAGAGTTGAGGCCTATCAGGATGTCGTCCTAGGAAGTCGTAACGCGGTAGGATCAACACTGAGTTGAGGATCTTATCGGGATATTGTGCGAGGAAATCACAAAATGTTAAGATCAACACTCAGTTGGATAATAAAGTAGGATGCTAAAGGAAAATTGGGGGGGGGGGAGTGAATCGTGATAAGTTGGCGCGTTATTAGAATTTATGTGTTACATATTAGAAGTATTAGGTTGTGTGCTGCATCCTACTTGTTTTCAAAATGGCTGAGCTCTTTGAACGGGCGGTCCCCTAGGACAGATCTTAATATATTGGTAACCAATAGTGAACAGAACTCTTATTGCTGACATTCTGGTCAAATCTACAGTGAAAGCCCTACCTAGATAAGAAGAAAAAAAACTACTAAGCTATTTATCGAGATTGTTGTCCAAACGGATTAGTCAATTGAAGCGTTTATTATTATTTCAAGCACCTTTTACAACCTCCCTGCACGTCCAAATCAGGGCTACCTTTACCTAAAGGAACCGATGACGTATGAAAGCATTATACCCCTGGCCCACTGTAGAGTACAGAGTACCTTTTCTTGGTTTTATTGTTGTTGTTTTGTTTGTTTGTTTGTTTGTTTTTTGCATCTTAGCCTTGTGCTAACTGTGTAGAAGTATTCCTTGACGAATAGTTGCACCTTATCTATTCTAGTTACATCGCAAATCCTTTTTTTCTTCATTGATAGAAAAAATGACAATTCCCCCAATGATTATAGCAAATTGCTATATTTTAGGTCCCTTGATATTATTATACTACGTATAAGCCTTCAGCCTTTGGCGCCCTTAGCATTTCCACTGTCCTACTTTGTTGTTGTCCAGTAATTTCATTGATGATGGAAGTAAAGGGATTATTTTTACGTCTACGTTCTCCCATCAAGCCGTATGTTGTTTGTACGGTATTCCAGGGGCCGGATTCACCAATGCGTTCTTAAATTACAAGAATACATTTTAGGAAGTTCTTAAGAAGACTCTTAAGTGCAATTCATATGTTCTTAGTAACAGTCACATTTTAGGCTAGGAGGCAACCCAAACTGCTTCCATCTACAAAACAATTAGAGCAACTAGAGCGAAGATTTAAACATTGTTGCTGTTGGTATCTGTATAAAGAAAAGAAAAAAACTGGCTAACTTATTTTTCAATAAACATGTGACAGAGGCCTATTGATTTGGCCCCACACCAAATAAAGCTTTAGAATAAATGTTCCTCTTAATGTTATTTGTTGAACTATAACCAACTTGGATACAATTTGTTTAGTATGATATTAGAGACTTAAGGGGAAACAATCAAGATCAAATTTGAGAACTTTAATTTCAAGAACACCATTTATTCCTAAGACTTTTTCTTAGGAAGAAACATGAGAAGAAAGCAAAGAAAATATATAGGAAATGTTTTTGAGAATATAACCCCCCCCTCCCCTAAAACTAAAGTTAAGGGGAAAAGTGGCATTTTAGTTGTTGTTTTTTAAAGTTTTATTTATTTGTTTATCTTATTTATTCAGGGGAGTTTAGCTGAGAGCAATGCTCTCTTTTTCAGGAATGCCATGATCACATTCACTACTGGAAGCTGACCAGTACAACCGCAGTCTGATCTGCTGGCCACTGAGCAGCTCCACTGGAGCAGTTTGGGTTAAGGGAATTGCTCAAGGGCACCTCAGTAGTGGTCATGAGGGAGGGGCAAGCGCTGCTTCTTCTTCTTTTTCTTTCCTTCGTTTTCTTTTCTTTTTTCCCCACACCGACGACCTTCAAGCTCACTTCTCCAACATTGAGGCCACCACTTTTGAAGGTGTTGTGAATCCGACCCCTGGTTACCTCTATCACAGTTGACCTGTGCACTCAGCAGATCTACATAACATTACAGAGATATGTTTCATGTGTCATGCCTGTATCAAGATGATATTTATAGAAGCGAGGGTTACCCTGGAACACAATTCCAGGAGGAATGGTTAGTAGGTGTGTTATCTTCTCTCATCATCGACAGACTTTTCTGAAAACCATTTTGTTTCGCATAATACTGTATGTGTGCTACTGGGGGCCTGTTATGCGCAGATGGAACCTTTGAAGGGTGTCTTAATAAGTCAAGTTCCCCAACTTGAAATCCTATATTACCATTGTGTCGAGACAACTGTCAGAGCCTGCATTTATGTGCTTCTTTTTAGACAAAGCTGTATTATTATTGTTGTTTTTATTATTGACAAAAAGGCAGAGATTGTATTTGTTGGAAGTTGCTGCTTGAACGCCCCAAAGCCTTATAAGAAGTGAATAGCAATTAAGTCCAACCTTCATGTCCAATTCCAATAAGACCAATAAGCAACATTTAACAGTCTGAAATGAGTGACTAATAGCTCTCTCGAGCTATGGAATTTGTAAAGGAACACAATCATCATACACTTGTGTCCTTGGTACCAAAATGTTTAGCAAGCTAGCTATGTTTGCCGTGATTGTCTTTCCTGAGCAGTGAACCATTGATGGACATAGGAAATCGGGGGTGGAGCTATAGAACTTCAGAATCAGATTTCCGAGGTCTATGGTGGAACCCAGGTGATCTACATGTTTGCAGCCAGTGTATAGAAAACAAAAAATACTCGTTAAGTGTTTGAACTGTGGTGTTTCAGAAAGGATACTTTAACCCTTTTTCCTTTTAGATGTTGTTCTCATAAAAGAAAATGCAAAAAAAATAAATCAAAATATGATAGATAACCCTTAGGGGCTTTTTGAGTCCCCAATCCAATGTTATTACGCTGTTGTACAATGTCTGGTTACAATAAATAAAAAAAATCTCCTTTTTGTACTGTAACGGGAATGAACAGTAAGAGCAGTGTGGTTGTATAATAATTAAATACGTTGAAGGCAAAGCAATGCAGTTTTCCTGAAAAGTAGAACTGTTAGAAAACCGTTATTGTGGAAACAAGTGTTGCAGGTGCAGCTTGTTGCCCGGCAATCAGAACCAGGGGATAAATCGGGACATTTCCAGGTAATGAAGCTGTTCACCCACATTTGGTTGTTGTGATTATTTGAATCGAAATCACTCTAATTCCTCACTGTGTGTACTGTCAGTCTCGCCAGACTGCAGTACTCTCACACCTCCCCATTTCCCCCGCGTTTAGCCCCCTGCTGACGACACACTGGATACTGTATATATGTTGAGTTTTGTTTCCATTGCGTTTCTCTTTTCTCTTCAGACTGTTCTCTCCATAGTTTGACACTAGGATCTCTCCTTCTTGCCTTTCTTCCCATATAAATCTGATTACCTGATGGTGGGTTGTGATGTTGCCTAGAATGATTGTTTACAATTTTATTCCATTTATCTCTGGATATTCTGTAAATATTGTAATTCATTGTCTTTTTTTAACTTGATAATAAAGTTATCAGATAACAATTCATTATGTGTATTTTGTCCTCTCGGGAAACGCAGTAGCCTAGTCAGTGTCTCGCTTACAGTATAATAATTTGATCATATAATGGGACGTTTATTCGCTTGGTCACCTGAAGATGTTGACGGATAATAGGATCAAGCCTTGTGACGATCGTTTAAATGCAGATTCATTTATTTTTATTTTTATTTTTATTTTTATTTTTTTGGGAGGGAGGGGTCACTAAAAGCATTTCAAGGACAGAATGTGGTGATACTTAACTCTAGTCTTCAAAAATTCCAATACAAGTGTTTTCTTTCTCCGACGTGTAATCAGCTCACCTTGTGGGTGCTTATCCTTTTAATGACTCATAATCCTTATCAAACTGGTCAAATGGTAAGTATTAGGCTACATGTCTTTTATTATGATTATGATTATTATTTTAACCTAGCGTGTTCACACATCCTTCAGTCAGTCAGTCAGTGTGGGACAAAATGATAGGTTAGCATTGAGAAGCTGCTCCATCTTGGTCAGAGATTTTTTTTTTAAGTGATTGGTCAGATAAAAAAAAAAGTGAGATGCAATAACTGAGGTACCAACGCTTGGCTCCATTTGTGTCTGCAGCCTCCCATCTATCCACGGGCCTACAAACAGCTGACTGGCTTGTTTTAGTTCTAGTAGGACCCTGTTTTTTCATTGCAAGTGTGCTTTTGGGGAACCCAGACTTGAGGATGCTCTGTAGGAGACACCGACTTTCAGGCAAGAAATGGTCTTGGACTTTGTATGTTATTTATTGGTCTGCATAAATACTCACGCTACAATAGTTCAGAGCACAAAGTTCATCTGATATCCTTAAATGTCTCTAGTAGTCTGCAGAGAATAGTACTACTGATGGATAATAACCGCTCTTCATAGAGTGCTGTTAAGTGCTTGTCTCTCTTTTGTGTGAGACATTTCCCATCCTCAGTGACCTATAGGATTTCCTTTTGAATCCGGTCCCTTGGAGGAACCAATAATAGTCCCCACAGCTTGTCCACAGGAAATAGCTGCAGGGTGAGGAGGCATCCCAGTGGCCTTCAGTCTGCGTTACACCCTTCCACTCCCCCCCCCTCGCCTCTCTCTGTGTCTGTCTGTATAGTCCACACCCTGCTGCAACAGCTCTGCTGACCAAAACCACAAGCCCAGAGAATGCCAGTGTGTGTTTGTGTATATCCTGTGTGAGTCTGTGTGCGCCGCTCGACGACCACCTCAGATTCTGCAGACATCACCGCGGCTTCACAGTGCTAACTGCTAGCTCTCATCTTTGTGAAAACCGCATGTTTCACTGTGGTTCCCCTTTACTTTGTCAGTCAACAAGTCTAACATCTCTCTCTGGGAGTAGTCTCTCATGTGTCTGCATATTCAAACTCTCTGTCTCTCTCTCACCCTCTCTCTCTCTCACACACACACACACACACACACACACACACACACACTGCGTCTCCTCTGCTGCCTATTTCGGAGGGGGGGCACCTCGTTATTTCACAGGTCTAACATCATCTTTCTAAAATATCTCCAAGTCGCCGGGGGATCAGACGGTAATCTCCGCGGCTCACCACTGACTTCAGACGGGGCCGACGGCAGACTGATGACCCCTGGAGACGGGAGGAAGAGGAGCGTCCACACAGTGGAGAGAGAGAGAGGAAAGGAGGACACTGCTGCTGCTGCTGCTGCTGCTGCTGAACAACACAGGGAATGCCTGATGAGCACGTCCCCTACTGTAGGAGGGGAGAGAGAGAGAACGGGCCCTGGGTAGAGAGCCTACTGTCTGTAGGAGGGGAGAGAGAGAACGGGCCCTGGGCAGAGAGACTACTGTAGGAGGGGAGAGAGAGAGAACGGGCCCTGGGTAGAGAGAGAATGGGCCCTGGGCAGAGAGACTACTGTAGGAGGGGAGAGAGAGAATGGGCCCTGGGCAGAGAGACTACTGTAGGAGGGGAGAGAGAGAGAACGGGCCCTGGGTAGAGGGCCTACTGTCTGTAGGAGGGGAGAGAGAGAGAACGGGCTCTGGGCAGAGAGACTACTGTCTGTAGGAGGGGAGAGAGAGAGAACGAGCCCTGGGTAGAGAGCCTACTGTCTGTAGGAGGGGAGAGAGAGAGAATGAGCCCTGGGTAGAGAGACTACTGTAGGAGGGGAGAGAGAGAACGAGCCCTGGGTAGAGAGTCTACTGTCGGTAGGAGGGGAGAGAGAGAGAATGAGCCCTGGGTAGAGAGACTACTGTAGGAGGGGAGAGAGAGAACGAGCCCTGGGTAGAGAGCCTACTGTCTGTAGGAGGGGAGATAGAGAACGGGCCCTGGGAGAGACTACTGTAGGAGGGGAGAGAGAGAACGGGCCCTGGGTAGAGAGACTACTGTAGGAGGGGAGAGAGAGAGAACGGGCCCTGGGTAGAGAGACTACTGTAGGAGGGGAGAGAGAGAGAACGGGCCCTGGGTAGAGAGACTACTGTAGGAGGGGAGATAGAGAACGGGCCCTGGGTAGAGATACTACTGTAGGAGGGGAGAGAGAGAACGGGCCCTGGGCAGAGAGACTACTGTAGGAGGGGAGAGAGAGAACGGGCCCTGGGTAGAGAGACTACTGTAGGAGGGGAGAGGGAGAACGGGCCCTGGGTAGAGAGACTACTGTAGGAGGGGAGAGGGAGAACAAGCCCTGGGTAGAGAGTCTACTGTCTGTAGGAGGGGAGAGAGAGAACAGGCCCTGGGAGAGACTACTGTAGGAGGAGAGAGAGAACGGGCCCTGGGAGAGACTACTGTAGGAGGGGGAGAGAGAGAGAGAACGAGCCCTGGGTAGAGAGACTACTGTAGGAGGGGGAGAGAGAGAGAGAACGAGCCCTGGGCAGAGAGACTACTGTAGGAGGGGAGAGAGAGAACGGGCCCTGGGCAGAGAGACTACTGTAGGAGGGGAGAGAGAGAACGGGCCCTGGGTAGAGAGCCTACTGTCTGTAGGAGGAGAGAGAGAGAACGGGCCCTGGGCAGAGAGACTACTGTAGGAGGGGAGAGAGAGAGAAAGAGCCCTGGGTAGAGAGCCTACTGTAGGAGGAGAGAGAGAGAACGAGCCCTGGGCAGAGGGCCTACTGTAGGAGGAGAGAGAGAGAACAGGCCCTGGGCAGAGAGACTACTGTAGGAGGGGAGAGAGAGAGAACGGGCCCTGGGCAGAGAGACTACTGTAGGAGGAGAGAGAGAGAACGGGCCCTGGGCAGAGAGCTCTTTGAGCTGCAGTGTATCATCTCACATTCAGCAGCTCTCTGAAAGTCAGAGCAGGGACACAGCGGCCTGCGAGACACAAGTCACTGAAGCCTCTGAATACTGAGCGCCGGACGGACGAGAGCCATCACATTGAAATTCCCCCATGCTTGAAAGGCCTGGGAGGATTGTTGAGACTGATAATAAAAAAAGGCGATAGAAAGCTTCAGGTTTATTCCAAATTCGTGTGATGATGAAAGATGTTATGGGAGTTCTGGGATTTACAGCCATTGAGAAGACCGTGTTAATTTTCCAGTCGATTGTATTCAGTTTTGTGTGCCTTGCACTACTTTAGGTAAAGGTAAAGTCAAAACGATTGTCACACACCTGAGTGTGTGAAATTTGTTCTCCGCATTTGACCCATCCCCTGGGGGAGCGTTGAGCAGCAGCAGTGCCGCGCTCATGGATCATTGGGTGATCTAACCCCCCAATTCCAACCCTTTGATGCCAAGTGCCAAGCAGGGAGCCAAATGGGTCCTATTTTTATAGTCTTTGCTATGATTCGGCCGGGGATCGAACTCACAACCTCCCAGTCTCAGGGCACACACTCAAACCACAAGGCCACTTAATCTGTGAAATGATTGCACTTGTGATATGACTCTGTTCTGCATCACTTATTCATTTCTTTTTCCTGCCTCCTACTTATTTACACAAGTAGCCTAGCTTTGAGGAGTTATTAGCGATCCCAACAATCTGAAGATGGCATTGCATTATACTGATTATCACAGATTCTTAAAAACTGGAACAAACTGGAAATAACCGCCTCGCGGTTGTACGTCTCCGCCAACAAGTCAAGTCAGCAGTCTACATCCATGTCTGTCCAGAGTCACACAAGCACAAATACCTTGAAGCCCACAGTGCAGTGGTGTGGGACCATTCAGCCTTATATATGGCACATCAGGAAACGTACATCAACAACATGGCTAATCATTTTCAACATGGAAAATGGTCCTACCCCTATTCACCTTATGTAGCCCCGCCCACTTGACCCAGTTGTGTTATGACTTCCTGTTCAAAACACCGTCTGTTTTACCTGCTCACTAGTACTGTACTGTCACAGGAAGTGTCAACACAATAGGAAGTAATTGGCTGACCCCTGTGTTGACCCCTTGAACCGCGACTCTCTATGACCTCCCTATCCCCTAGCTACGGCCTCTTTACCCTAGCCCCACCCCCTTCCCTCACCACGCCCCCTCCCACATCCCCCTAGCAACTCCCCCTATACCCATCCCTCGGACGCCAACTCTCTATCATCCTCTCCCTAGCTAGTGCCCGTTTTCCCTAGACCCGCCCCCTTACTGATCATGCCCCCTCCCAGCACCCACATCCCACCTAGCCACTCCCCCTACTACCCACCCCTCGAATCCCGACTCTACGACCTTCCTACCCCTAGCTAGCTATGGCCCCTTTTACCAAGCCCCGCCCCTTTCCTTGATGGGACGGGCGTGAGGTCACAGCGACCTTGAACTTTGACCTTTGACCCCCAAAATCGAATCAGTTCATCCTCGAGTCCAAGTATGAATGAGCATCAGACGGATGTACGTACATGATACACGGATGGACGGACAACCCGAAGACATAACGCCTGCGGCCACGGCTGTCGCCAGAGGCATAAAGAGGTTTTGAAATAGCTCATGCTTATAGCTATAGGTCCGTCGAAACTCCGTCATACCCTATCAAAGAAATTCTACCTTTCTACCTTATCTTGAGGTGAGAGGTCAAGGGTCCCCTTTGAAATAATTGTTCCCTGGCCAAAAATTTGCCTAAGGCGCCCTTTACACGAGGACAGTTTCTGGAAGAAACGACACAATAGCGTTTCCTTCACACCTTTTCCTTCACACCTTCTCCCTATTTACATGAGCGCTGTTGAATTTTTAAAATGCCGTAATGTACATGCCAGGTCACTAGGTGGCAGTGTGATCACCTTATTCTTTGCCCATACAAGGATGCTTCTGCATGATGTCATTTCGTAATCGTTTTTCCGGTTTTAAACCCGGAAGTAGAGTACGCCTACCGCAGTCATTTAGACTTGCCAGAAAGCTGTTTTCAAGCTAAAATAAACCCCAAACTGTTTTAAAGTTTTAATATTTGTCGTATTTCGTATTTCTGTCAAACCCTACTTCTACTGGCAGTGAGAAAACACTGTCGACGTGCTTTTGTAACTAACGTTAAATGCCGACCGGGTACAGCCATCGGCTCCTCGCAGCAGTAACGTTATGAACATGTAACTGAAGTTGGCCGCAGTGTAGCTTAATTCTGAATGTTGCCAAACTTCATTCATACTGACGTTTTCTTTTGAAAATGGTTGCCAACTCGCACACGGCTATTGCGTAATCGCGTGTGTCGCGTCTGCAGGCACGTCAGAGTTCCTGAAATGAGCCGTCTTCAAGCGATTACATGGAGCCCTCAGCGGGAAGCGTCTCAAAGAATTCCACTCTGGAAGGTGGTTTCAGAATGTGTCGTTTCCTAAGCCCAAATTCGCCGTCGCCGTCTAACAGGGAGGCACTAACGATAAAATAATTCCCCGTCACCATAGGAAACCGTCCTCGTGTAAAGTGCCCCTAAATGTATATGATACCAGACATTTTAGATAATATCTGGCTTTAAAACTAAGCCCGCTACAGCTATTACTATCGCGATGGAATCGGGAGATTATCAGGAGAAATTACCAATCAGGAGCACAGCAGGAGAAAAAGCAAAAATTTCAGCGTTACACGTGGGGGAAAATGAATCTCGGGGTGGGAAAGTATGCCGAATATTCCATAGCTCCAAAGCAGTGTGCACATCTCTACATAGCAGGAATAGTTTCCTCTGTTCTTTTCAGTGTTCCACTTGTTCATATCTTGTCCCTCCACCCTTGTTGAAAATCACACGTCTTGGCCCTCTCTCCTCCTCTGGCAGGATGGTGAACAGCAGTCAGATGGACAACAGCACCACCCCCGAGACGGAGGCCTCCGCGCCGCCTGACGTAGGCTCATCCGTCTCCATGGACGCAGGACTGGAGCTGTCCAGCAGCAACGGCACGGAGGAGGGAGGAGGGTACCCCACCGACCTGTCCCACACAAGTCCAAACCTGTAAGACAAAGAATCGCTTGAGACCAAAAAGGACCGACAGTTTGGTTGAAAAGAGTTGAGGCCTATCAGGATGTCGTCCTAGGAAGTCGTAACGCGGTAGGATCAACACTGAGTTGAGGATCTTATCGGGATATTGTGCGAGGAAATCACAAAATGTTAAGATCAACACTCAGTTGGATAATAAAGTAGGATGCTAAAGGAAAATTGGGGGGGGGGGAGTGAATCGTGATAAGTTGGCGCGTTATTAGAATTTATGTGTTACATATTAGAAGTATTAGGTTGTGTGCTGCATCCTACTTGTTTTCAAAATGGCTGAGCTCTTTGAACGGGCGGTCCCCTAGGACAGATCTTAATATATTGGTAACCAATAGTGAACAGAACTCTTATTGCTGACATTCTGGTCAAATCTACAGTGAAAGCCCTACCTAGATAAGAAGAAAAAAAACTACTAAGCTATTTATCGAGATTGTTGTCCAAACGGATTAGTCAATTGAAGCGTTTATTATTATTTCAAGCACCTTTTACAACCTCCCTGCACGTCCAAATCAGGGCTACCTTTACCTAAAGGAACCGATGACGTATGAAAGCATTATACCCCTGGCCCACTGTAGAGTACAGAGTACCTTTTCTTGGTTTTATTGTTGTTGTTTTGTTTGTTTGTTTGTTTGTTTTTTGCATCTTAGCCTTGTGCTAACTGTGTAGAAGTATTCCTTGACGAATAGTTGCACCTTATCTATTCTAGTTACATCGCAAATCCTTTTCTTCTTCATTGATAGAAAAAATGACAATTCCCCCAATGATTATAGCAAATTGCTATATTTTAGGTCCCTTGATATTATTATACTACGTATAAGCCTTCAGCCTTTGGCGCCCTTAGCATTTCCACTGTCCTACTTTGTTGTTGTCCAGTAATTTCATTGATGATGGAAGTAAAGGGATTATTTTTACGTCTACGTTCTCCCATCAAGCCGTATGTTGTTTGTACGGTATTCCAGGGGCCGGATTCACCAATGCGTTCTTAAATTACAAGAATACATTTTAGGAAGTTCTTAAGAAGACTCTTAAGTGCAATTCATATGTTCTTAGTAACAGTCACATTTTAGGCTAGGAGGCAACCCAAACTGCTTCCATCTACAAAACAATTAGAGCAACTAGAGCGAAGATTTAAACATTGTTGCTGTTGGTATCTGTATAAAGAAAAGAAAAAAACTGGCTAACTTATTTTTCAATAAACATGTGACAGAGGCCTATTGATTTGGCCCCACACCAAATAAAGCTTTAGAATAAATGTTCCTCTTAATGTTATTTGTTGAACTATAACCAACTTGGATACAATTTGTTTAGTATGATATTAGAGACTTAAGGGGAAACAATCAAGATCAAATTTGAGAACTTTAATTTCAAGAACACCATTTATTCCTAAGACTTTTTCTTAGGAAGAAACATGAGAAGAAAGCAAAGAAAATATATAGGAAATGTTTTTGAGAATATAACCCCCCCCTCCCCTAAAACTAAAGTTAAGGGGAAAAGTGGCATTTTAGTTGTTGTTTTTTAAAGTTTTATTTATTTGTTTATCTTATTTATTCAGGGGAGTTTAGCTGAGAGCAATGCTCTCTTTTTCAGGAATGCCATGATCACATTCACTACTGGAAGCTGACCAGTACAACCGCAGTCTGATCTGCTGGCCACTGAGCAGCTCCACTGGAGCAGTTTGGGTTAAGGGAATTGCTCAAGGGCACCTCAGTAGTGGTCATGAGGGAGGGGCAAGCGCTGCTTCTTCTTCTTTTTCTTTCCTTCGTTTTCTTTTCTTTTTTCCCCACACCGACGACCTTCAAGCTCACTTCTCCAACATTGAGGCCACCACTTTTGAAGGTGTTGTGAATCCGACCCCTGGTTACCTCTATCACAGTTGACCTGTGCACTCAGCAGATCTACATAACATTACAGAGATATGTTTCATGTGTCATGCCTGTATCAAGATGATATTTATAGAAGCGAGGGTTACCCTGGAACACAATTCCAGGAGGAATGGTTAGTAGGTGTGTTATCTTCTCTCATCATCGACAGACTTTTCTGAAAACCATTTTGTTTCGCATAATACTGTATGTGTGCTACTGGGGGCCTGTTATGCGCAGATGGAACCTTTGAAGGGTGTCTTAATAAGTCAAGTTCCCCAACTTGAAATCCTATATTACCATTGTGTCGAGACAACTGTCAGAGCCTGCATTTATGTGCTTCTTTTTAGACAAAGCTGTATTATTATTGTTGTTTTTATTATTGACAAAAAGGCAGAGATTGTATTTGTTGGAAGTTGCTGCTTGAACGCCCCAAAGCCTTATAAGAAGTGAATAGCAATTAAGTCCAACCTTCATGTCCAATTCCAATAAGACCAATAAGCAACATTTAACAGTCTGAAATGAGTGACTAATAGCTCTCTCGAGCTATGGAATTTGTAAAGGAACACAATCATCATACACTTGTGTCCTTGGTACCAAAATGTTTAGCAAGCTAGCTATGTTTGCCGTGATTGTCTTTCCTGAGCAGTGAACCATTGATGGACATAGGAAATCGGGGGTGGAGCTATAGAACTTCAGAATCAGATTTCCGAGGTCTATGGTGGAACCCAGGTGATCTACATGTTTGCAGCCAGTGTATAGAAAACAAAAAATACTCGTTAAGTGTTTGAACTGTGGTGTTTCAGAAAGGATACTTTAACCCTTTTTCCTTTTAGATGTTGTTCTCATAAAAGAAAATGCAAAAAAAATAAATCAAAATATGATAGATAACCCTTAGGGGCTTTTTGAGTCCCCAATCCAATGTTATTACGCTGTTGTACAATGTCTGGTTACAATAAATAAAAAAAATCTCCTTTTTGTACTGTAACGGGAATGAACAGTAAGAGCAGTGTGGTTGTATAATAATTAAATACGTTGAAGGCAAAGCAATGCAGTTTTCCTGAAAAGTAGAACTGTTAGAAAACCGTTATTGTGGAAACAAGTGTTGCAGGTGCAGCTTGTTGCCCGGCAATCAGAACCAGGGGATAAATCGGGACATTTCCAGGTAATGAAGCTGTTCACCCACATTTGGTTGTTGTGATTATTTGAATCGAAATCACTCTAATTCCTCACTGTGTGTACTGTCAGTCTCGCCAGACTGCAGTACTCTCACACCTCCCCATTTCCCCCGCGTTTAGCCCCCTGCTGACGACACACTGGATACTGTATATATGTTGAGTTTTGTTTCCATTGCGTTTCTCTTTTCTCTTCAGACTGTTCTCTCCATAGTTTGACACTAGGATCTCTCCTTCTTGCCTTTCTTCCCATATAAATCTGATTACCTGATGGTGGGTTGTGATGTTGCCTAGAATGATTGTTTACAATTTTATTCCATTTATCTCTGGATATTCTGTAAATATTGTAATTCATTGTCTTTTTTTAACTTGATAATAAAGTTATCAGATAACAATTCATTATGTGTATTTTGTCCTCTCGGGAAACGCAGTAGCCTAGTCAGTGTCTCGCTTACAGTATAATAATTTGATCATATAATGGGACGTTTATTCGCTTGGTCACCTGAAGATGTTGACGGATAATAGGATCAAGCCTTGTGACGATCGTTTAAATGCAGATTCATTTATTTTTATTTTTATTTTTATTTTTATTTTTTTGGGAGGGAGGGGTCACTAAAAGCATTTCAAGGACAGAATGTGGTGATACTTAACTCTAGTCTTCAAAAATTCCAATACAAGTGTTTTCTTTCTCCGACGTGTAATCAGCTCACCTTGTGGGTGCTTATCCTTTTAATGACTCATAATCCTTATCAAACTGGTCAAATGGTAAGTATTAGGCTACATGTCTTTTATTATGATTATGATTATTATTTTAACCTAGCGTGTTCACACATCCTTCAGTCAGTCAGTCAGTGTGGGACAAAATGATAGGTTAGCATTGAGAAGCTGCTCCATCTTGGTCAGAGATTTTTTTTTTAAGTGATTGGTCAGATAAAAAAAAAAGTGAGATGCAATAACTGAGGTACCAACGCTTGGCTCCATTTGTGTCTGCAGCCTCCCATCTATCCACGGGCCTACAAACAGCTGACTGGCTTGTTTTAGTTCTAGTAGGACCCTGTTTTTTCATTGCAAGTGTGCTTTTGGGGAACCCAGACTTGAGGATGCTCTGTAGGAGACACCGACTTTCAGGCAAGAAATGGTCTTGGACTTTGTATGTTATTTATTGGTCTGCATAAATACTCACGCTACAATAGTTCAGAGCACAAAGTTCATCTGATATCCTTAAATGTCTCTAGTAGTCTGCAGAGAATAGTACTACTGATGGATAATAACCGCTCTTCATAGAGTGCTGTTAAGTGCTTGTCTCTCTTTTGTGTGAGACATTTCCCATCCTCAGTGACCTATAGGATTTCCTTTTGAATCCGGTCCCTTGGAGGAACCAATAATAGTCCCCACAGCTTGTCCACAGGAAATAGCTGCAGGGTGAGGAGGCATCCCAGTGGCCTTCAGTCTGCGTTACACCCTTCCACTCCCCCCCCCTCGCCTCTCTCTGTGTCTGTCTGTATAGTCCACACCCTGCTGCAACAGCTCTGCTGACCAAAACCACAAGCCCAGAGAATGCCAGTGTGTGTTTGTGTATATCCTGTGTGAGTCTGTGTGCGCCGCTCGACGACCACCTCAGATTCTGCAGACATCACCGCGGCTTCACAGTGCTAACTGCTAGCTCTCATCTTTGTGAAAACCGCATGTTTCACTGTGGTTCCCCTTTACTTTGTCAGTCAACAAGTCTAACATCTCTCTCTGGGAGTAGTCTCTCATGTGTCTGCATATTCAAACTCTCTGTCTCTCTCTCACCCTCTCTCTCTCTCACACACACACACACACACACACACACACACACACACTGCGTCTCCTCTGCTGCCTATTTCGGAGGGGGGGCACCTCGTTATTTCACAGGTCTAACATCATCTTTCTAAAATATCTCCAAGTCGCCGGGGGATCAGACGGTAATCTCCGCGGCTCACCACTGACTTCAGACGGGGCCGACGGCAGACTGATGACCCCTGGAGACGGGAGGAAGAGGAGCGTCCACACAGTGGAGAGAGAGAGAGGAAAGGAGGACACTGCTGCTGCTGCTGCTGCTGCTGCTGAACAACACAGGGAATGCCTGATGAGCACGTCCCCTACTGTAGGAGGGGAGAGAGAGAGAACGGGCCCTGGGTAGAGAGCCTACTGTCTGTAGGAGGGGAGAGAGAGAACGGGCCCTGGGCAGAGAGACTACTGTAGGAGGGGAGAGAGAGAGAACGGGCCCTGGGTAGAGAGAGAATGGGCCCTGGGCAGAGAGACTACTGTAGGAGGGGAGAGAGAGAATGGGCCCTGGGCAGAGAGACTACTGTAGGAGGGGAGAGAGAGAGAACGGGCCCTGGGTAGAGGGCCTACTGTCTGTAGGAGGGGAGAGAGAGAGAACGGGCTCTGGGCAGAGAGACTACTGTCTGTAGGAGGGGAGAGAGAGAGAACGAGCCCTGGGTAGAGAGCCTACTGTCTGTAGGAGGGGAGAGAGAGAGAATGAGCCCTGGGTAGAGAGACTACTGTAGGAGGGGAGAGAGAGAACGAGCCCTGGGTAGAGAGTCTACTGTCGGTAGGAGGGGAGAGAGAGAGAATGAGCCCTGGGTAGAGAGACTACTGTAGGAGGGGAGAGAGAGAACGAGCCCTGGGTAGAGAGCCTACTGTCTGTAGGAGGGGAGATAGAGAACGGGCCCTGGGAGAGACTACTGTAGGAGGGGAGAGAGAGAACGGGCCCTGGGTAGAGAGACTACTGTAGGAGGGGAGAGAGAGAGAACGGGCCCTGGGTAGAGAGACTACTGTAGGAGGGGAGAGAGAGAGAACGGGCCCTGGGTAGAGAGACTACTGTAGGAGGGGAGATAGAGAACGGGCCCTGGGTAGAGATACTACTGTAGGAGGGGAGAGAGAGAACGGGCCCTGGGCAGAGAGACTACTGTAGGAGGGGAGAGAGAGAACGGGCCCTGGGTAGAGAGACTACTGTAGGAGGGGAGAGGGAGAACGGGCCCTGGGTAGAGAGACTACTGTAGGAGGGGAGAGGGAGAACAAGCCCTGGGTAGAGAGTCTACTGTCTGTAGGAGGGGAGAGAGAGAACAGGCCCTGGGAGAGACTACTGTAGGAGGAGAGAGAGAACGGGCCCTGGGAGAGACTACTGTAGGAGGGGGAGAGAGAGAGAGAACGAGCCCTGGGTAGAGAGACTACTGTAGGAGGGGGAGAGAGAGAGAGAACGAGCCCTGGGCAGAGAGACTACTGTAGGAGGGGAGAGAGAGAACGGGCCCTGGGCAGAGAGACTACTGTAGGAGGGGAGAGAGAGAACGGGCCCTGGGTAGAGAGCCTACTGTCTGTAGGAGGAGAGAGAGAGAACGGGCCCTGGGCAGAGAGACTACTGTAGGAGGGGAGAGAGAGAGAAAGAGCCCTGGGTAGAGAGCCTACTGTAGGAGGAGAGAGAGAGAACGAGCCCTGGGCAGAGGGCCTACTGTAGGAGGAGAGAGAGAGAACAGGCCCTGGGCAGAGAGACTACTGTAGGAGGGGAGAGAGAGAGAACGGGCCCTGGGCAGAGAGACTACTGTAGGAGGAGAGAGAGAGAACGGGCCCTGGGCAGAGAGCTCTTTGAGCTGCAGTGTATCATCTCACATTCAGCAGCTCTCTGAAAGTCAGAGCAGGGACACAGCGGCCTGCGAGACACAAGTCACTGAAGCCTCTGAATACTGAGCGCCGGACGGACGAGAGCCATCACATTGAAATTCCCCCATGCTTGAAAGGCCTGGGAGGATTGTTGAGACTGATAATAAAAAAAGGCGATAGAAAGCTTCAGGTTTATTCCAAATTCGTGTGATGATGAAAGATGTTATGGGAGTTCTGGGATTTACAGCCATTGAGAAGACCGTGTTAATTTTCCAGTCGATTGTATTCAGTTTTGTGTGCCTTGCACTACTTTAGGTAAAGGTAAAGTCAAAACGATTGTCACACACCTGAGTGTGTGAAATTTGTTCTCCGCATTTGACCCATCCCCTGGGGGAGCGTTGAGCAGCAGCAGTGCCGCGCTCATGGATCATTGGGTGATCTAACCCCCCAATTCCAACCCTTTGATGCCAAGTGCCAAGCAGGGAGCCAAATGGGTCCTATTTTTATAGTCTTTGCTATGATTCGGCCGGGGATCGAACTCACAACCTCCCAGTCTCAGGGCACACACTCAAACCACAAGGCCACTTAATCTGTGAAATGATTGCACTTGTGATATGACTCTGTTCTGCATCACTTATTCATTTCTTTTTCCTGCCTCCTACTTATTTACACAAGTAGCCTAGCTTTGAGGAGTTATTAGCGATCCCAACAATCTGAAGATGGCATTGCATTATACTGATTATCACAGATTCTTAAAAACTGGAACAAACTGGAAATAACCGCCTCGCGGTTGTACGTCTCCGCCAACAAGTCAAGTCAGCAGTCTACATCCATGTCTGTCCAGAGTCACACAAGCACAAATACCTTGAAGCCCACAGTGCAGTGGTGTGGGACCATTCAGCCTTATATATGGCACATCAGGAAACGTACATCAACAACATGGCTAATCATTTTCAACATGGAAAATGGTCCTACCCCTATTCACCTTATGTAGCCCCGCCCACTTGACCCAGTTGTGTTATGACTTCCTGTTCAAAACACCGTCTGTTTTACCTGCTCACTAGTACTGTACTGTCACAGGAAGTGTCAACACAATAGGAAGTAATTGGCTGACCCCTGTGTTGACCCCTTGAACCGCGACTCTCTATGACCTCCCTATCCCCTAGCTACGGCCTCTTTACCCTAGCCCCACCCCCTTCCCTCACCACGCCCCCTCCCACATCCCCCTAGCAACTCCCCCTATACCCATCCCTCGGACGCCAACTCTCTATCATCCTCTCCCTAGCTAGTGCCCGTTTTCCCTAGACCCGCCCCCTTACTGATCATGCCCCCTCCCAGCACCCACATCCCACCTAGCCACTCCCCCTACTACCCACCCCTCGAATCCCGACTCTACGACCTTCCTACCCCTAGCTAGCTATGGCCCCTTTTACCAAGCCCCGCCCCTTTCCTTGATGGGACGGGCGTGAGGTCACAGCGACCTTGAACTTTGACCTTTGACCCCCAAAATCGAATCAGTTCATCCTCGAGTCCAAGTATGAATGAGCATCAGACGGATGTACGTACATGATACACGGATGGACGGACAACCCGAAGACATAACGCCTGCGGCCACGGCTGTCGCCAGAGGCATAAAGAGGTTTTGAAATAGCTCATGCTTATAGCTACTGAACCATGTTTTGGTGCAACCTCCTGGGTTTTGTCCAAAAAGGCATCCTTATCAGGGCATTTCTAGTTTGTGCCAACTCTACAACGACACCTTTGGACTTCTAAAATGCTTAATATTGGTGTTGTTGCAAGATGAATGTGTTTCTGTTATGAAAGTGGAACAATCAGGATCAATAGACTTAGGCTACTAGATCGCAGACTGGAGACATATTATCCGACATTATAATGACTTTAGCAAAGCACAACATCCTTGAAAAGCCATTTTGCATTGTAAAACAATGAGGAGTGTAGCTGTAGCGTGTTGGCTTCCAACCAAGCTGTCAGCCAAGTCAAGTGTCACTCTAAGCTAATAGCTCTCCAGTGTCCATCTGGCCACTAGTGTCCGCTCACCAGAACACAGCTGGCTGCGTTTTGCTGTCTGTATATTATTTGGATAATCACCAACTTGTTTAACCCAAAGCACATCTTACCGTTGTTACTTTCTTCTTCTTTGGAAAAAGTGAAAATCAGTGGAACAATATTGAATTGTCTGGCTATAGCTTGCCTCATCTGACCCAGGACCGAGCAACTCAAATCATGCATAACAATTAGTTCTACTTGACAGCGATTACAGGCTCCCTTCCAAATACGCACACAGAAGGCAGGTGACCTCAGTTTGTGTCTTGGAATGTACCTTCACGCAGCCAAAGCTTGATTTTAAAGCTGGCTCACATAATAGAACGGGCCCTCTGTGACCACTAAATCAAACTTACCTCCAGTGCAAATCTCTACAGACCGCACTCATAGTGAGCCATGGATTTAAAACTTTACATTCATATTTCCTGATCACAAACAGAGCTATTATATCTAAACATCGCTCTTTCCAACGTCAAAGCAGCAGGAGCTCGAGCCCTTTATCCACAAAGTTTGGGCAGAAGTAAAATAGTAGCACCATAACGTTCATATTGGTGCATTCATTTAAATGAACATAATATACAATATATAATTATTATATTATACAATTGAATAATATATGAATATAAACAGTAGTACTTTCTTGATTGATTATCACTCATATTTTATAGTTGCATACTTCATTGATTAATAAGAAAATAGCTCTGGTCTGTGGAATCAATTGTTCAATTTCACTGTGTAGCCAGTGGGGGCGCTATAGCTGTCACATTGTCGCCCCGTGTTTGAGAGAAGAAGAAGAAAGCCAAACCGTCATGGCGGCCGACAGTTTGTAATGAGCCAACGAAAACAGCAAAGATTCTTTCAAGTTGGATCCGCAGCGTTTGAACAGAGACGGTGAAGAAAACTAAGTCGCCAAAATGCAGATAACTCTGAAAACATTACAGCAGCAGTCGTTTAAAATCGACATCGATGGAGAGGAGACGGTGAGAGTTGAAACCATACATTTGTGGAGGGGGTGGAGCGGGAGATGACTATGTCCTGGAACGAGATACTGTTCGGAATTCGCGTTTGCTGATGATCAGTTATGGATCTGCTTGACCAGTAACGTTAATTTATGTACGGCGCTTTGTTTGAATGGACTGGAGTTAATATGGTGATATGTGGAGATAGATCCGGTAAGCAAGACGATGGTGGTGTTTCACGCGAAATGTGGGACAAACTTGTGTCAACTGTGCTGCTTGATAACTGTTTAGCAAATGAGTTTATCTCGCGGCAGCATTTAGACGTAGCCCAAGGAAGATGTCAGGTGGGGTGACGTCAAGGGTGACAGGTTCAATGGTTTGTCAGCCAGCCAAAGTTTCAAACCAAAGTTTTTGTTTACTATGGAAGAAATCAACATCCACGCACCATAGATATTATTATTATTAATAATAATAATAATAATAATAATGTATTATTATTAATATTAGTGAGATTGGCTGCCTTGTAGCATTTTCTGTGTTTGCTACCCTACCTTATGTAACGTTAAGTTACTGAAGCATAGGTTTAGATATGCAAACAACCCTCTAAACATTTACCAGGGCAAAATTCAGACATAAGTTCATTGAGCGATTGCAGTCATGGCCCCTATATGTTGGATCAGCCTGCTTCAGGGTGTACCATCATTAAACTGTATTTTTTTGTTTAACACAGCTGAAAACTCATGTTTATGAACTTGCGTTGAATTGGTAAACTTGTCATTGCCGTCATTATGCTGTAATGCTGTAATGCTGTGAACAGGTTGAGTCCAGTGTCCAACATGGTTTCTGAACTCTCTGTGTAGGCCTCAATGAGCCAGTGGTATCATCTGAACTGAACTGTCATTTAACTTCTTAAATTTTATAGCAAGGTGGTGAACTGTTGATTGGACTTTATTTTATAACATAGACAGTGCAACTCCTGCTTTTATCACAGCCGATTGTTTCATTCCTTTTATTTTGCAGCACCTGGTAACTTTTAAGAAAGGTGTTCTTCTTATTTCCACAGGTAAAGACATTAAAAGAAATGATCGAACATGAGAAGGGGAAGGACAGTTTTCCACTCGCTGGACAGAAACTGATATATGCTGGTATGTTACTACTGTGTTTTTAAACCTCCTTTATTCTTTCTTTATGAAACAATACTAGCTGTAGCAGAGCAACAATGAGCTTCTTCAGCATGCAAGTCCACTGCATTTTCAGTTGATCAGTGATTACCCGATTAAGTAGTGGATGATGCATTTATTAATTCCCACAAATTAGACATTCATTAATTTGTTTGTTTCTTATGGAGAAGGAACATGATAGTGTCATGATAGCAAAGGTGGTTATGAGCTAACCCATTGCTACCATCGGACTGTCACTGTGTAGAAAGCCGCTGTGTACAACTAGCTTTTTTTCTGCAAAAGTACACTGTTTATTAGCTTGTATCAAAGTCTGAATTTTGAAGAAAGACCTTGATTCTATAGTGCTAGCTAGTGAAGCTATACAAACTACTTGGAAGAAACTACAGTGTGGGAAATGACTGTAAAACATTAGCAGCAGCATGAAAATTATACTAACAACTATATTGGCAGCAACTTAGCATAAGTTGAATCCTAGCAATAACGCCTGTCTGGGTTTCCCACAGGAAATATTAGTCAAAGGTGGTGGTGGGAGACAAATTGAACTCCATCAGAGAAAAATGCAATGGATATTCTTCCTCCTCCTTCTTATTTTTGCAATGGCAGGAATGAAATAGTTTTTTTTCTTCCTCAGATGGGCTTCCTGATATCATTAACGTTGGCCGTTGGCCAAAGTTGTGACAATGTACCCGCGTTGGGCTACGTCACACACTGTGACTGACACAAATTGTGCTGCTCCTCTTCAACGCAATTTTGCCATTTTTTCCCTAGGTAAAATTCTCAACGATGACACGGCCCTCAAGGAATACAAAATCGACGAGAAGAACTTTGTGGTCGTCATGGTGACAAAGGTTGGGATTTAGAATTCATTTAAAAATGTGTGGGTTTAGTTTGAGATTTTTATGTAAGATATGCCACAAACAGTGTTGAATAGGAGCTATTATGTTTAGTAAACCATCTATTTCACAGCCAGCCACTTAAGTCTCGTCTGTACATGAGACAGCGTCTCACAGTGTGATCACCACTGACGATGACAGTTTGGTTAATCAACATGCCATGTCATTGGAGGAGGGTACGGTGTCCAGGGGAGAGACCTAATTGATCGTTTTGTCTTGTTTTGTTCGAGATGGGGGGGGGGGGGGGGTAAGGAAAATGGCATACGAGTTAAGTGACCTCCCTGTGGTGGCTAATGGTGGACACCTCCTGATATTGGCTCTGCTGCTGTAGTAGCTCATGGTGACAGATGACAGCAGCGGGTCACAGCTTGGACAAGGACGAGACCGCATGTGTCCGGTCTCCCTTTATTTGTCATTTGTGTGCAAATAGGGAGATGTTTGCTACACGCCTGTGGGACAGTTTTATTGACCTGGATTTCAGAACCCACTGATCTTTCACTGTTGCTATTACATTGCCATCATTCACAATATAGAACGGACTTGTTGAAGTGTTTTTCCCACGGCGCAGTCGAGGTCATCCCAAGGTCAATTCAGGTCAGTCAGTCATCTGTCGCTTCATGAGATGATGCGCTACATCAGATGGCCTCTTAACGGGCATCTGTGATTCCCATACAGAGGCACGGAATCTAATTAAGTTTCTCAATGTATAGAAATGGATCTAAATGGATCTCTAATCGATTTATGCCATTTGAAGATGTGCAGATGAGCAGCGAGGGCAGTCATCAATACTATCGAGCATCGATTCACCAAATTTCAATACCTATAAGCGCATCTTGTTTTTTTTTCGAGATGTCCTTGATTGCAGGCGGCATACGAGCGCGAGATGACCAAATTATGTGATAAATAAATAACGATGTTGAAATTGAGAAGTTTGGGCTTATTTTTTGTACAACTGAAATTCATTTTTTTTTTTTTTTATTGCAGAGAGTAAAGTATCGAAAAAAGGTACCGGTATTGATATTGAAAATTTTTGAACGATATCCAGCCCTACTTGCTACAGAAACCACAATCGCAGTAGGCTGCCCGGAGCCCGTTGGCGTCGTGTGGTTGTGGCCCTGTGCTCCACTTAGGAGCCTACAGGGAATAAGAAGAAGACGAGCAGTATTGAACTCAATCCACAGACTGAGTCTCCTGCTGTGAAAACTTCAGGGAAACTTAACATGCCACGATTTGCTCCAAACTTTTCTTTGTTCGTAGTAACCCGATTTATAAATGACCTATCGTGAATTCAAAGTGAAATAATATAGCGGTTCCATTATGTTTTTATTCTTACATTGTTTTGCAGCCTAAAGCGACCCCAACAGCTCCCCAGCCTTCAACTGCCACTTTGGCCTCCAGCACTACAGGTCCCACAGCCTCAGTGTCTGTCCCCGACACCCCACCAGAGGGCGCACCCACAGAGGACAAACCAGACGAGGCAACCACAGAGGACAAACCAGACGGGGCACCCACAGAGGACAAACCAGAGGAGAGGCAGCCATCCACTGCTGACCCAGCTTCCACCTCTATCGGGTAAAGAACGGGTAGAACTTTTTTTGACTGTTTCTCTGATACCATTGCATAATGCTAAAGATGTACCCATCATGCCTCACCAAAAGCTCTGCTTTTCTCTTGCAGAACCTCTGAGGCCTCAACAAACACAAACTTAGTTGATGAGGCAATTTCGGCTCTAGGTGAGACCACATTTTTAAGATTTTCAAGTGATTATTTTCCGATGGTTGATGGCAGAGATAAGACAAAAGTAATATCTTGAGTTGTTTTTCAAAATCTTATTTTGCAAATACTGCACCATCTGTGCAGTTTTTATGTTTTAAAGCAGCTACGAGGAACTTTTAACTGGTTATGAAACAGTCTAAATGTAATACTGATGTCTCACATCTTACCTATATCAGTAAATGAGACCGTCAGCGAGGAGATCGGCGATTTCTATCTTGTTTTTCTAAATGCCCGTGCGGGGACCGGGCAGAGCGTCTGTCACGTGTCAACATCCGTGTGAAACTGGTTGTCATTTTTGTTCTGGCCAGCGGGCGAAGCGATAACGTTAACCTTATGCAGTGAATAAAATAGCGGGAGGGGGGGCCTGGTGTACAGGACGGGCTCGGAGGAGAAGCCATGCACATGCACAGCTTGCCCGCCGCTCAGACAGCCCTGGTGGAGACAGCGGAAGGAGCCTCGGTGTTCAGAAAATGCGATTTTCGTTCCGGGCAAAAACAGTACCGCTTTTGTCCACAGGCGCCGCTACAACCGACACAAAATTGAAAGGTCATCGTAGATGCTTTAATTTAAATGCTCTAGTCAGCCAATACATTTATTGGTCCATGTGTGAATCTGGGTTGTCAGTTCATTCTGGCCTGCCAACTGTTACAGTACGTCCTCGTATGTGGGAGTTCGGTTCCAGTTGCCTGGTACAGTAGTGTACTTTTGTGTGCAGTGTGCAACACTCGCACACCACCAAAGTGCCATTCATTCCCTGGTACCTAGCAAATTAGCAAGCAAATTGACACATGATTGACACCTGATGGCTAAACTGAGGAAATGGCTATGAAGGGTCTGCACTGTTAGCACAACACGGGGGGGAAACCATGACAACAGGAAAACCAACCGCGACACAACCTTACTCTCATTCAGACTTGTTGTCAGTAGGCAGCAAGTGTGCCCCTCCAGCACTACTCCAGCTCACACATCAGTGTATCCATGGACATGCCCCCCAATACCTCAAAGAACTGCTCACAACACAAACCTCCTCCCGTAACCTCCGCTCAAAAAACAACCACCTCCTCCGTCCCCCCAGGACCAAACTCCGCACCATGGGAGACCGGGCATTCTGCTCGGCCGCTCCCCGTCTGTGGAACAGCCTTCCCGACCATCTAAGGGCACCACAGACGGTGGATGCTTTTAAAAAGGGACTGAAAACTTTCCTTTTTAACACGTTCACTGCCAATGACGTATTAATACGTCAAAAATAATCCAACGGTTGACTGCCAATGATGTATTAATACGTCAAAAAAATGATTTTTTTTTTTTGACCGTGGGATGTGCATCTAACCCTTTTACATCTCTTATATAATTATTGGAGCCACCGAACGTTTACAACCCATTCCACCGACCCACTAAGTGGCAACAGTGCTCTCCTGACTAGAGGAAGGCAAGCAAAAAGCAGCCATTCTCATGAAAATGGATGGGGGAAAACGCTTTCGTTTTCGCGCTGATTGCTGGCGATGCGGGATTGCAAATTTGCATAATAGATTACAGGTGGAACACACTTTGAAACACGCAGCATAAATATGACCAGAATCGCAAAAGCTTCTCTCAACCAAAACTCCAAGAAGCGAGCGAGTCCATCCAGACTTCCTCAAACAGCGGCCGCGCAGACAGGCAGCAGCAGCAGCAAAGCAGTGAGACTGGTGACAAGCTTGTGACGGCCGCTGCAGCCAAGAAGAACGCCCACGGAGGGAGGAGTTGGAAGCAGAGGGGGGTTTCCTGCTGTTATGGAGGAAATTACTGTTCAAAACTATTGTTTAGATGTCTGACGTCTTACTGATGCCAAAAATGAATGGTTAAAGTGACTGTTCTATCGAATTTCACAAAAAGCCGTTTATCTCGGAATAATTTTTCTGACGCTGAAACCATGCTGTATTCAACTGCTAATGCTTACATAACTACTAACTCTACAAACTAACTCTTTTAGACAGAGAAAGCACACATTCTATTAGTTCTTTTGAGATATTGTGTGTTCACAAAATCTTAGCAGAAAAGAATCCTCGGGTCTTGAAAGATGAGCCAGAATCCTCAAAAAACCCCTCTGGCAGAAGCTAACTACAGTAAAAAAAAAACGTCTGGCAGTGAATGTGTTAATAAAGCCTTCTCCTAGCTCTATGCTTTTCCTTAGTTTCTCAGGCTTTTTATGTGATTTTTAATGTTCTTTTAATTGTTTTTCTTTTAATTATTATTATTTTATTTTATTTCTCTATGTTTTTATCTTTTAATTTTTATTATTTTATTATTATTATTATTATTATTATTATTATTATTATTATTATTATTTTTTACCTCTGTAGCACTTTGGGATTTGGTCAAAATGAAAAGTGCAATACAAATACAATTTATTATTATTATTACTACTTTCCCCAACAATGGGATATGTGCAGAAATTGAACACACACAAACCCAAGTGTATTATTTTTATGTTCACCTCTGCTATATTGTTCTAACCCTACTGGAAGGCACTGAAACGGTCTCTGTGTGTTTATGTGTGTTTAGTCACCGGCCAGTCGTATGACGCCATTGTGACAGAGATGATGCTGATGGGCTACGAGAGAGATCAGGTGGTGGCCGCTCTCAGAGCCAGCTTCAACAACCCAGACAGAGCCGTGGAGTACCTGCTCACAGTAAGAACAGCGTTGTTTCCTACCCCCCGACCAAATGTCTTTTACATGCCAATATTCTCAGCCTTTCATTCAGTTTAGTCAAAAGAAGAAGCGTCATTGCGTCAAGGAGTATGGTCTAGCAAACCTAAAACTCTAAACTCAAGTGAGAACACAAGCAATCCAAACGCTCGCGATGGGAGACGCAGACAAATGGCCAACAGTCAAAACGCTTTCATATCATACATAGCATTGTTTTTCTTATGTTGTATCCTGTGACTTTTCTACAGGGCATCCCAACCAGGGAGAGGCGTGACACGGGAGGGCCTGACCCTGTGGCGCCTCCGGTGGGCGGAGTGCCAACTGTGCCCACAGCCGACATAAGCGTCCCGGCCAACACTGGCTCCTCACAAAGTGGTGGTGAGTGTGGCCCCGTGCCGTGCATTACCGCAGTCTCGATAAGCAACCTTGGTGTTTCTGTGATTCACCGTACGCCTCCGTCCTCTTCATCATATTATCTCCTGGTTCTTTCTGCTTACTCTGTCCCTCTCGTTCTTCTCTCTGTCCCTCCAGGCAACCCTCTGAACTTCCTAAGAAACCAGCCGCAGTTCCATGTGATGAGACAGCTCATCCAACAGAACGCAGGTCTGCTCCCCGCCCTGCTGCAGGAGATCGGCCGGGAGAACCCCGAGCTGCTGCAGGTACATGTTGGAGGACGTTATTCTACTGATTTGGAATCTTAAGTGTCGCTGT
This sequence comes from Poromitra crassiceps, assembly GCF_964638095.1. Taxonomy (NCBI): domain Eukaryota; kingdom Metazoa; phylum Chordata; class Actinopteri; order Beryciformes; family Melamphaidae; genus Poromitra; species Poromitra crassiceps. Next base: position 22,567,340 of record NC_139638.1, on the reverse strand, counting down.
GACGAGGACCCTTGGTAAATGGTTTTGAAGCAGTTTCTTGGTATTTTAGTCGACAAAGTTGTTTGGGCTTAATGTTTTGGATTTTGCCTTTTTTGACGTCAGTGAGTGATCAGTGGATGGATGGATGGATAAATCCACTGTTTCCCTACATTGAACCCTCTTGAACCCAAATCTCCCGCACCTCGCTACGCCTCACAGTCTCCGCACATTGCATATAGACTTCACTTCCAGTTTATTTGTAGAAGATTTATCGAATAATCATGCTCGTGTGACATGCTCGTGTGACATCACTGATGATGTCATAGACATTGTGACATCTTCAGTGACATCATTGCTGACCAGAATCATCACAAATCTCACAATGTGGGACCAAAAACATGACCAAAAACGCAGACAGACAGAGCCCACTTCGGCAAATGTATGTACGATGATGATAATTTATGATGATGATTTATGGTTGTCAATGGGATTTATCGGGCCGGGGCAAAAACTCATTCATGCAGTTTCTGGTTAACTCATTCACCGCCAATGACGTCTTTGACGTGTTATCAGAAATAGCCCTCCCCGCCAATGACGTGTTTGACATGTTTTTGTTTTTATGAGTGCAGCGCATAGTTGAAACACTTACCCAGCCTGTGACATAGTTTCGGGTCCCTAACCTCAAACTCAAGCCGACAGCACGTTATCAAACACATACCGCAGCTGTTGTTTGAAATTAGGAAGAAGGTGGAAAGGAAACGCGCTTCCTTGTTGCAGAGGAGAAACGCCATTGAAATGCCCCCTCGCCGCGCTGCAGAGCTGATCGACTTGCTGCACAGCAGCGGACATCGAAACCGCAGTAGTCAAACCCGTGACCAACATGATCGATCCTGGTCCCTGGACCCCGTTCCTATGTGCCAGCCCGAAAGAGACGAGACGGAGTCACAACTGTGTGGAGGAGGAGAAGCTGTTCTCCTCCTCCACACAGCCTCGCCACATAAATGGCTTTCACCAGAGGGCTGCGTGCCCTCCAGTGTTGCTCCTGGCCAATCCCAGCGCCACAGGGCGTGGTTATTGCTTATCCTAAGTGGGGTTAGAAATCTAAAAGGGGGATCGTGTGTGTGTGTGTGTGTGTGTGTGTGTGTGTGTGTGTGTGTGTGTCTGTCTGTCTGTCTGTCTGTCTGTCTGTCTGTCTGTCTGTCTGTGTGTCTGTCTGTACACTCACTCACACTGAGCAAACTGTATTGTTGAATGTAAAAAAAAGCACTTCATATATATATATATATATATATATATATATATTTTGTCATTTGTGTCATAATGAATAATATTTACATGTCTGATGTCAATACAGTTCAAAATAAAAGAATTGAGAGCGAGTTCTGCCTGATATTGTGTGCTGTGTACATAAATGCCATTTTCTGCAATTTCTTTTCTCACAGAGACTTTTTGGCTGAAAACAGGGTGTATATAAATGGCTATAAGTAGAGTACAGAACATGCTAAAAGCTCACTTTTTTTCCCTGGTGAACCCAGAGACGTACATCTTCATTTTGAGGTATTGCAAATCACTCTGGTGCTAATAGATAATTTACTGTGGGTCTTGAAAGATGACCAACAATTATGAAAATCTTTGGCCTGTGCTAAATATTGGCAGTCCTAAACTGGCGGTGAATGAGTTAATATGCTTTTTTTATTTTCACTTTTGACTATGCAGTCATTTAATGTTGAATTTTGTGGAGGCTTAATAAAAGACTTGTGGTCAGTGCTTCATTTCTAGTCCGTGTCCTGCAGCGACCCGCCCCCTAAACTGTCCGTTCTGGCCTACAGGAGATCAGTAACCACCAGGAGCAGTTCATCACGATGCTGAACGAGCCCAATCCGGACGCGGTGCCGGAGGTTGGCGGAGGCGGGACTGCAGGGGGCGCCGGAGGGCTGGCAGTTGGCGCACCCAGCGGGAGTCACACAAACTATATCCAGGTCACGCCACAGGAGAAAGAGGCCATTGAGAGGGTGAGCAGACACATAACAGCGCCACCTGCAGTCAGACACATAATAGCGCCACCTAGCTTTTCCTATCAGTGTTGTCACCATACCAACATTTTTACTTTGATACCAATACCAAGTTATTAGCACCATACTCGATACTGCACAAATACTATACTTGAAACTGAAATTGGACGTTGTGAGAAGTGAATTTCCGCTACCGCAACAGTGATATGGTGCATTATACCAGACATGTATTGAAATGGATATGGATTATCCCAGACATGTATTGGAAATATCTGATCAGCCTTCAGGTTCATACCATCACACCTATAGAGCAGGTTATGGTGATTAGTGAATACTGCCCATACAGTTCTCTCTACACAGACCCACGTCCTTGAAGGCACCACTATGTCACTTCCGTTTAGCATCATTTGGACCGGTTTTGCGGGCGAGAGGAAGTTAAAGAATGTTAATTTGCATAATTTATACTACCGACATTGTACTGATACAAAGCTGTTTGAACATTGGCAAAGTGGCCCTTTAAGCTCGAGCTCCGAGAGACACATTTGACCTACAAGTACAAGTAGCGAACATCGGCAAATTCAACTTCTGAACCGTTGAACAAAAAGGTATCGAAAAGGTGCCTACATTTTGGTATACCGTGCAACACTATATACAAAGCTGATTTTTAAGTTGTTGTTTTTTAAGTTGTCAGGTTTGCTTATTGGAATTATTGTTTGTCTCATTTTCAACTCTTTTCTCCACTTCCAGCTAAAAGCCTTAGGATTCCCAGAGGGTCTTGTTATACAAGCCTACTTTGCTTGTGAGAAGAACGAGAACCTGGCTGCAAACTTCCTTTTACAACAGAACTTTGACGATGATTAAGAAGATGATTAAGACCATCCTCACTTTTACTTTTGTTGCTGATGTTCATTTCTTCCTCTACTTTTTGATTGTGCATATAGGATATATAAGCGGAAACAGCAGACCTACATTACCTAAAAGTTTCACTGCAAATTTACAACACATTCACCTTTTCTTGGGTAACACTGGATCGTTGTGTTAGCTGGTGTGTGACAACACGTCGTTTGTGATCAGTTTAAACGGAGCAAAAAATGAAAGTGAAATTACTTCATGCATCAGAAATCACCTGTCTTCTATCAATGCCTTTATTATAATGTAAGCTAAGACCAATATGATTGTTATGAGGAATGGTTGGAATGGTTATGAGAATTGTTATGGAAAGTTAATTGCGTTAAAAAGGCTGAACCCGGAAGTGGCTTGTTCCAAAGTGAGTGATTGGGGGGGTTGTTGGAGTCGATTCTGACGGAAAGTTCTGGCATTGTTCACGCACTCTCATTCGTATTTTTCGTTTTCTTGCCCAGTTGACAAGTAATGTGGATCTCAGGATATAAATTCAGTTTAAATGACAGTGAACAAGATTTTGTTTTCTTCTTGATTTGTTAAAAGACACAAGCTGTGGAAAGAGGCAAAAAAGTTATAGACATGTCAACATATTTGACTGCATGTACAGTTCACATCTACTGTAGAAGGGTTTAGTTTTTTTTTTTTCTAAATACAGAAAAATAAACTTTTCAAGACAAATGGAGCTGTGCCTGTCCTGCTGTGTTTGCTTTAGATGGGACTAAAATCTCTCCTCCACAGGTCATAATGTAGCTTAATTTATAAGTGCTTTGTTTTTACAGCATGAAAGACTGTAGAGGATCAAATACTATTAAACTTAAAAGATCCCTTCAAAACATATTTTAAGATGCATAAAGACTATACTTTGATTAATAATTTGTGTATGTTTTTCCCCCCACAAAAAAGGTGCACATAATGCGTGAAAGCTGAGTCACTTTTGAAGTTGTGGGTTTGATCCTCAGTTTTGAATGGTGACAGCCAGAGGAAAGAGTGATTCTCTTTGCAGTCTGTCCACAGTGTCCATTTCTGTGGATCCACCTGTAGGAGGCGCTGTGTTGCTCTGTGTTTCTGCCTGTAGGAGGCGCTACGTTGCTTTGTCAGCTGGTGATGTTAAAGACAGGGCAGTGCTTCTCAAACTTTTTCACATCAGGGACCCTTAAATTGACACAAATTAGACCACGGACCCCCATTTGATACAATTTTGTCCCAGCGTACCCCATCATTGTTACATATGGATGGAATTATAGTGACAATAAATTACTCCCCTTTTTGCTGGGGAACCCCATCAAGGACCCCTGCCCACCCCCAAATAAAACCAGATATGGCACACAGCACATTCACAATAAATGTAGTTTTTAAATGAATAAAGAATGAAAAATTAAGAAAAGAAAAAAATATATAGCTATAATACTATAAGTGACCACAAGGCAATGACAAAAACTTTCACATGCAAAGGTTTAGACGGGAGTGATTGGTTAGGTTTAGGCATGCAGATTGATGATTGGTTAGGTTAATATCAGGGTAATACAAAGTCCACAATATAAATAAGCCTTTTGATTGATTGATTGATTGACTTTATTCATGGCTATAGGGACAATAAAAGATCCAAGGGATATACCATGTAAAAGTAAACACTTATTTCCAACATGGTCCTTGATGTTTTATTGTGTTCTCTTGTGTTGTCAACCTCGATGATTTTTTAAATGTATGTGTTCCTGCTGGGCAGTTGTATACATAACTTTTTTTTTTTAAATCAATTATCAAATAAATAAATTCAATCAAACATGAATGGCTGGTTATTAACTTTTTTTTTTTTTTTTTTTTTACATTTTACAACATTTTATGCTTTGTATAGAGAAAGACAGAGGTGTGGGAGAGGGAGAACATGCAACAAATGAGCACAGGACGCGGATTTGAACCCGGGTCGTCTGACCTTAAAACGGGGACACACACACACACCTGCCAATGGTACAGCAGTTCCACAGTTGAGATAGAGATAAACACAGTGACTAGCTCTCTTCTTATCAAGTAAGTGGGCTCACTGAACACTAACGCTATTTGCTTTGTCTTCTTGTCATGTTCTATCACACGACTGTCTGCTTGACTGCATGGAGCTGGAATCAGAAAAAGCAATGGTGTTGCAGCTGAGAGTAGGTATATATGGCCGAGGCTGGCCAATCAGCAGCAGGCGCTCGCAATCGCACCCAGGTGCTGCTAATTTAGTGTCTTAAAGTGGTAATCCACAACAGCTGTGAGGGAGAGAAGTCTTCCTCAGGAAACCTGGGTTACATCCGTAACCATCCATCTCTATGCAATCTAAATCCCATAGAGATAGGCACCGTGCCTATCTCTATACCATCTATATCCCTATAGAGATAAACACAATGTTATTTTATAAGCTGTGGCCTTACTGACTTAAAGATGGATGCATGTTGCTTATTTAAACAATCTTTGAGCAACAGTTGCACCAAAAGTTTGTGGCTTTGTGTTGTTATTGTTGTGGAGCAATCTTACACAAATTGGACCTTGATGTTATGCAAAAACATGGGAAAATGTCCATGGATTCTCTTACCATTAGCCTACATAAAACAATGTAAGATAAATCAAGGTCCATGATTGCAGTAGCTTTGAATTTAGAAACAAAATCGCAGACAGACAGTTGGCACACTTTGGCAATTCTATGTAAATTACTTAATTCAACAGCCAATCATAAACAATCCTCCAACAACAGACAGGTAGGTCTGTGGGTTTGTCTGTAGTCTGTGTTCTGGTAGACCAGGGGTCACAACCCTCCTTTGCAGTATAGTTTATTGAAGAACATTTATTTTAACACTTTAATATATTCAATTAATTAGAAGTGTAATAAAAACGAAAAACGGGTTGTTACTTTATGCCTATTGCCACTTTTATTAAAAAGAAAAAAAGCTACCCAAGGATATGTGCACATCCCGGGCTTGAACTCATGAGCCTTACCTCAGTAGGCAACTGACATACACAGTGTGCCACCAAGGGACTTCCACTGCTGCTGTGTTTCACCTCTGTTGTTGGCGGACAACTTGAGCAATCACCAGAAATGGCTGTAATATAAATGAGCTTCTAGTTAACTAGTAAGCTGATTTAAGTCCATGTATGTGATGTTCATAGTGCAGCCACGCAGCCTCTCCGCAGCAGCAGGGTTGCGGTGGCTCAGAGGGTTGAGTGAGGGCTGTATCAGGTTCTTTCTCCTGAGACCTGGGTTCAAATCTGGCCCGTGGTTATTTGCTGATGTTCTCCCATCTCTCACCATACATCAACAGAGCATAAAGAGACAGGTGGGATTTGAGTCAGGGACTGACTAGCCTCCTTCATCAGCTTATTTCTATCAGTGTTCAGTGTTCTACAGTGTTCCGTAAAGTACAGATACCTGAAAATCCTACTCAAGTACAGTAAGGAATTATTTGTACTTAGTTACTTCCCATCTCTGGTTCTTGTTAATTTATAATTAAATTCTCATACATGGTTTACTTTATGCCCGTTTTATGGGAATGAATGAGAAGTCACCAGGGGCACGAGGTGTGCTTGGTGCAATGTAGACCTACAGGGGGCAGCATACACCACAACATGCATCCAGAAGACAGCGTTCACTTTCCAACCTGGAGATGTATTGAACTAACTTCATCTTGACCAAATGTGTCAAGATCAAAGGCATACTTTGCAATTTCGTATAGTGAAGGGAATAACAATTTAGGATGTACATTTTATTAAATGCAATTGAAATAAAATGTTTCATAGTTTGAATTTTGATTAATGTCCTTTATATGAATAGAGATGTCTGTTTCTCTTCAAACATGTTTGCCCCTTATGCCATTTGAATTTGTTTTTGTAAAGTACTGAATTTAACATATTTTCATGCTGGCTTTGATTCATTTGAGTACGTGAAGCAGAATAGGATATGGTAGCATGTCATTGTCAGTTTGTAACAGACAGCTGATCATTCAGAGATCATAAACTCCCAATTTTTTGTATCAGTTTTAGATGTTATTGATTAGGCTACTTATCAAAGACAACCATAACCTTAGATTTACAGATGATGCTTTTCTGGCCGTTCCAAAAATCCAAATTAAATACACAATGTTTTTGAACAACCTGCTGCATTCACTTTTAAGACTTCAATAAAGCTAATTTCTACAAACTTTCTATTGTCATACAGTGTTAATTTGTTGTGAGTCCAATACAGTTTCTGACTGCTGATCCACAAGTATAAAGTTTTCCTTCTGGCTTCACTTTGGTGGTGTAGACTTTGATGTTTCTTAACTTAAGTGGAATGCATGTAGGCCTATACATATATATATATATGTATGTATGTATATATATTTGTATATATATATATATATATACAGTAAGTATATAATGCAATTCGTGGCAACGTGCAATAGGAGGAAGGCCCAGAATGAATGACTGATTGCTTTCTTTTTATTATTAGGGTCTTGTTTACAATTTCTGTATATGACGTCTGTCCTTGTTGTTCTTGTCTTTGTTTATTGACTGTTTCTATATTCCCTTTTTAACCTTTTACACTGCAGAGGATGCACTTCAATTTCATTGTTGTGAAAATGACAATGACAATAAAGGATCTTGAATCTTGAATAATACCTTATTACTATTGTCTTGCGCTATGCTTGAGCAGTGCAAGCCTAGATACCGGTAGGTAGATAGATAATTCAAAACTAAGTGATGCACACTCATTGTCATAATGTGGACAGTATCTCACAGCATCTTTGTGGCTTGTATTCAAAGAGCTGCATCTTCAGTTCAGAGCTGTAATCTGATTTGGTGTCACCATTGAATGTCAGCCAGGAACTTGGCTGTCCTCGCCATTCTTCCGCGTGACAGGTGGAAAGAGAACCCCATGGAAACAGGACATTGTAGAAGTGTAATTTTTGAACATCTTTTTAGCGGCAACATTGTGTTAGTTTGCCTCCGGCGATCTCACCATTATCAGGGGGGGTATTGTGTGTGAGCCGGCACTGAGCTATTGTTGCCATTTAAATGCGCTTATCCATTACACAACAATAGAGAGGCAAAGTGAACGTCACTTCCTGCTTCAGCACTGTACCAGAGATTTTCTTCCGCAATTTATTTTCCCATACACATTTCGTAAAATGCGTGTAAAAAATACTTTTACTTGGTCAAACCAAACGGTTCAGCTATGTTTAGAATCGGGAGAGACCATAGAACATTTCACTCAGACCAAAAAAAACAAACATTGAAAAAAGATTTTCTTTAAACCTGCATTTTTTTTAACGTTTTAGTCGGAGTGAAATGTTAAGCGATCTCTCCTGTTTCTAAATATATCTGAACCGTTTGGTTTGAACAAGTAAAACTATTTTTATAAGCATTTTATGAAATGTCTATGGGAAAATAGATGGCGGATGAAAATCTCTGGTACAGTGCTGAAGCAGGAAGTGACATTCCACTTTGGCTCTCTATGGGAACTTATTATACAGTCTATGATGGGAACCCACATTAACTTAATGTTCAAGGAAACTCTGTTAACTTAAGATGCGTTCTGTATCCGACTAATGCTTCTTTCCCTTCTGGTGCCAACATACTTTATTTATTCCAACTTATAGTTAGAAACTATAACTTGGAATAAACATTTCATACGTGTTTTGTTGACTAGATGGATTGTACTGTTGCACAGGACATTGCTGATGAGCCATGTAGCAGCAATCATTCTATCAAATACATTCAAATACATTTTATTTTATTATATTGTAAAATACAAAACATTAGCAAAGCATTTTATTTACAAATGTACAAAATTCAAGATTATATTACATATTTTGGCTATAAACAAAAAAACCTTTGTTCAGAGTTACTCATTTAATACAAAAATATGAATGTCTCATATAAATTATTGCACTTTGCGACCGCAGTGCATTAGAAGATTGCCATCACCATTGAAAAGTGAAGTGTTCACCTGATTTACTTCAGATTGTGGAAGAGACGTCTCCGAGAAACACAAACAACCATTATGGCACTTTTCATTTTTCACCCTTTTTGTAGTTTTTCCTTGATCTTTGGTACCTTTTCTTTAAAACCCTTCTTTAGCATCACTGAGCACCATCATCCTTTAATATATAAATCACATTTGTACCTGAAATTAATGGCATTGCAGGTGAAATGTATATATAAATATAGATTTGTTTATTTTAATACAGTATTTTTGAACAGTGTGTAGTTGTTAACAGAGACTAATGTTGCTGGTCGAAGGCCTCTTGGGAGATGTTTAGTCTGTTGTTCCTGGTTTCCCTGACAATATTTCCAGTCATGAGTTGTTGGCACCTGGTCCTCCAAGTTTTGTCGATTAAATAAGACAAATTCCAGTTTTGGTCCCTTAAGAAACTCTAGGCTCTTGAGTAACGCTCTTTTTGCCGTGGACAGCACAGCTTGTCTCGATGCTTGACGACAGCTTGAAGGCAAATTATGGTTCTAAAATATGCACGTCACAAGTTTGTTCGGGGGGAGGGAGGGTTTTCGATAACATATTTCCCTCAAGCCTTCATCCGTGGCCGTCCCAAGTCAAGTCTCATAAGTGCCTCTTCATGTGGAGAGCGAGGTGGTCCGACCTCGAGAAGGCCCGGTCACATTTGGCACACTGGAAGGGCCGGTGGCCCGTGTGCTTCCTGTAGTGGCGCGTGAGCTCGTCCGATCGGGCGAACTTCCAGCCACAACCCTCCCAGTCGCAGTGGTACGGTTTCTCCCCTGTGATGGAGACACAGACAGACAGACAGAGCGCTTTAGTGTCGTCGGCCCAACCTTCCCCCTCTCAGCGCAAGAAAAAAGAGGTCCATCCTGTCCTGCAGCCAGAGTATAAAGGGCACGCTAATCAGGCAGCAGTGTGTATTTGAGCAAGGATCAGTATCAACCTGTTCCATCACACCTGCCAAACAGGCCCATCCCCCCCCACCCGTCCAACCCCCATTCAGGAACTCGCTCGTACACTGTAGTACAGCAGCAGCCACTAAGCCGGTCCAAATGCAGAGTAGCGGAGACGGTCGTGCTGCTGTCGCGTAGTGGCTTTGGACAATGGCAACATAACACGACGATGGCATAAAATGGCTGTTAAACAGAAATACAAACTACAAAAATATGCTTGCTGGTGAGAATGAAAAAGAATCGGCTGATTAGGGTGTGTTGCAGACCATATCACTTCATTTAAACCAGATCTAAAAACTTAAGACAGTCAACGGTTGACAAGGTGGATGATGTAAACAAGACATAGCACACAGTGACTAACTAACCTGTGTGTGTGCGGTGATGTGCCTTGAATTGGGGACAATGTAAACAAGACATAGCACACAGTGACTAACTAACCTGTGTGTGTGCGGTGATGTGCCTTGAAGTGGGGACAATGTAAACAAGACATAGCACACAGTGACTACATAGCACACAGTGACTACATAGCACACAGTGACTAACTAACCTGTGTGCGTGCGGTGATGTGCCTTGAAGTGGGGACAATGTAAACAAGACATAGCACACAGTGACTAACTAACCTGTGTGCATGCGGTGATGTGCCTTGAAGTGGGGACAATGTAAACAAGACATAGCACACAGTGACTAACTAACCTGTGTGCATGCGGTGATGTGCCTTGAAGTGGGGACAATGTAAACAAGACATAGCACACAGTGACTAACTTGTGTGCGTGCGGTGATGTGCCTTGAAGTGGGGACAATGTAAACAAGACATAGTACACAGTGACTAACCTGTGTGCGGTGATGTGCCTTGAAGTGGGGACAATGTAAACAAGACATAGTACACAGTGACTAACCTGTGTGCGGTGATGTGCCTTGAAGTGGGGACAATGTAAACAAGACATAGTACACAGTGACTAACCTGTGTGCGGTGATGTGCCTTGAAGTGGGGACAATGTAAACAAGACATAGCACACAGTAACTAACCTGTGTGCGTGCGGTGATGTGCCTTGAGGTGGGAGCTCTTAGTGTAGGTTTTCCCACAGCCGACGTAGTCACACGTGTGCGTGGCGATCCTCTTCCGGGGCCAGGAGCGCCGGCCGCGTTTAGGCTTCGGTTCCTCCGGCAGGCAGTCGCCGCCACTGGAGATCATGAGGGGTTCTGTGGGGTCAGAGGTCAGAGGTCAGCATCACCTCACCGTAGAGCTGGACAAGTCACGTGACGTGTCTTGCCCCCCGGAAGTGAGTTTCCCATTAATTTTCTCCACGGAGATTTCGGAAAAATAGTTATATAACGAGTTTCAAGGCTGGAACCAAGCCAACCTGTGACCTACTGAATCGTGAGTGACCATAAAACATTTAAAACCAAAAACCAAAAATAAGTTGGGGGGGAATCAAATTTTGGATTTTTTCATTTTTGCTCCAAGTGAAATGTTTTATGGATTCAGTAGGTCACAGGTTGCTTCCAGCCTTAAAACTCGTTATATAAAGGAGTTTTTGAAATGTCTATGGAGAAAACTAATGTGAAACTCACTCCCAGGCAAGAGACGTCACGTGTTATATACAGGTGGAGAGGAAATCTCCAGTAAGAACCACAAGACAGCAGCCATTCACTTGATATACTCAAAGTATTATGTCCTGTCCATGTGTGGCATATTTATTAGAGTAGTTATGATAGATCACACCTGCATGTCAGCCTTCTTCCTATAAGTTCCACACATTGTTTTTAAGAAATAAAACTCTATCATTCATCAGATCCATTTCACCTGGCTTCAGAGAAACTGAAATGTTGAAGCTGGGTAAAGTTCAGTTTCAAGAACATATTATGAATTAACATGAATGAAAAGAATTTGTGTTAGCATTTCAGTAAGTTAGGGAGAATGTTCGTAAAGAAAGTTGTAAAAAAACAACATTAATTTAAAAACAGACAGGCTTGTCTCAAGCAGCTCAAGGATGGGATTCTAATTAAATTAATAATGTGCACAATATCTGCTTTGATTGAATTCTGTCCTTCTGACCTTTGCCCCAACTTTAAAAGCTAAAAAAAATAAAAAAATGCTGTTGTTGGTTTTTGGGTTATGGACTATTCTTTTCATTTCTCTGTTGTCTACTCTGTTCTGTTTGGAATTCCTCCCTTCCAGTTGTATGTATGAGTAATGGACAGAATTTGAATGAGATGGGGAAAAAACAATTAATTTCAATTAATTAGAACATTCAGTAGCAAAACAAGAGACAGGCGAAAGCTGATTTGGGCCGCCCAACAAACCAACGCATGTCGACGCCGGCACTGACCTTGGTATTGCATGGCTGGCGGCTGCTGCTGGGAGAAGGAGGAGTAGCCCTGCTGGGAGCTGTGGTGGTATCCCTGGGGAGGTAGAGGAGGGAGCTGGGCATGGGGATGTCCCAGCACCTGGTGCTCTCGGCTCAGAGGGTGGTCGGGGGACAGGGAGGAGGACGAGGACAGTCTGCCGCCGCCGCCGCTGCCTAGGGGACGCCCTCCGCCCGAGAAGCCGTGCAGGTCCAGGTGTCCGGGCCGCTGCTGCTGGCCCCCTCGGCCCTGCTGGGGGTTCACCCCCGTCAGGTGGAGCTCCATGGTGCAGCAGTTACTGGGGTTCTCCTGTTTTATCCGGTGGCACGCAAAGGGCGGCGAGGCGCGCGAAGAAGCCGCGTCCGGGACGGCGCCGACGACGCACGCCTTGCCCACGCTCACGCCTTGGCCGTACTCGCCCATGTCCATGGTGGTCTTGACCACGAACTTGCCGTGGAGGCTGGTGGGGTGGAGGTACGCCGGGTCCAGCTCCGGCCTCATGAGCTCGGCCACGAAGCCGCCGGAGGGCGAGACGTCGCTGATGTCCGGGATGGTGTAGAGCAGCTCGCTGGCCGTGCCCTGCGGGGACGGGAGGGGGTACGAGGAGGAGTACGACGAGCCCGGGGACGGTGACAGGGCCTGGGCTGAGCTGCACCCCAGGGCCCCCTGCTGCTGCTGCTGCTGCTGCTGGAGCTGCTGCTGGAGCATGGAGTTGGACAGGATGAAGTCGTAGTCCAGTAGGTCCAGGTCGGGCTCCGGCTCCTTCTTGGACATGCCGGGGCTTGCGGTGACCGCGGCGGTGGAGCGGTCGAGGTCGGAGCAGCTGCTTCCGGTCGGCACGCTGAGTCTCTTAAGATGGGACAACTCCTCCTTCCATCTCTAGAGCGAAGGCACACAGACGCGAGCAGTGAATAAACGGCGATTTGTACATGTCAGGTTATTGTATAGAAGACACACACACAACACTTTAGAGTCGGTCCTGAAGACTACTAAACAGAGCTCGTTTTGGATAGATACCTGTATGTCAGTTATTCTCAACCCTTTTCATATCAAGGACCACAAGTTAGTCCACATTAGGCCTACGGACCGTCATCTGTTGAGATTTTGTCTCGGGCCCAAATCTGAGAATATTTTTTATTGTCAGATATGATTTCTACAGAATTCTGTGACTTAACAGAGATAACATTTACTATGATCAAAATAGTCAATCTTCTACATTCTCTGTGTTTTGTTGTGTTCACTTCTTGTAACTGAAATAATACTGAAGTTTAACACTTGCTGTGGAACCCCTGCGCCCCTCAAGGACCTCTGGTGGTCCGCGGTCCCCGCGTTGAGAACCCCCTGCTGCTCTATGTGATTATTATTCAGTTTGAGGACATTATAGTATATAAGCATGGTGACTGCAAAGCACTCAGGGAGGAAGACAGGCACCTGGATCTATGATGGAAACTGATGATGCCATGACAGAGCCGAGCCGAGTAGCAAGTGCCCTTGGCACAGAACGGGCTACTGCAGAATACTGATCACTCTTTGCTTTGCACAGAAATTGCAATTGGTAAACACTAGGAGCGTCATGGGAAGAAGCGCTGTCTTTGAGTCTCAGTGTAGCCTACAGCAGAACATTATTATAGGCTGACTGTCTGCTCTGGTACAAGTCGAACATCCGATTTGATCTTGCCAGAGGTCAAATTGATTTAATTCAAGCGATCGAGACCGTTTGCTGTCGAGGAGCGCAGTGTGCTTTGCTCCGTAGCAGCAGCAGCCCCATGTGCGCGCTTATCCATTCACTCAGCGTCTCCACGCTGAAAATCTATGACAGTATTTATCTAGGCTGGTGCACGCCCCAGGACGCTGCCTATACAGCGGTATGACGCCCAGACTGACTGTGTCCATAAACATAAAACATGCTTAAAAAACAAACCAAGGCGTTATTTTAATGAGACTGACCATACTCACTGAATTGGCACTTCCTATGGATTTATTCTTGATAGTCGGACCGCTGGCAAATGTGGAAATGGATGGTAAAAGCGTCCCGCTTAAAGCCATCTCGAAGTCATTTGGTGGCTGCCTGAAATTAAACAAAAAAATAATATTGTAATTCCTTGTGGCGTTATATATCCTCAAAGAACGACGCGCAGTCCAAAAGTACAATGTTCACCAATAAACTCTTATTATGAAAGTTTTGTTTTTTAACGCAGCGCGCACCTCATCAATGATAAAAAAAAAAAAAAAAAAAAAAAAGTCTGTTGTTGCGTCCTTTTTGAAATGGAATGATCTCTCTGAGACTGAGCAGATCGCAGTATAGTGTTGCTCCTCTGGGTCAGGTTGGTTATCTCCCCGGGGCTGAAGCCATGCCGCCGCCGCTGCAGGGCGCGTCGGGTTTAGAGGGTAGACCGGTCTGTGATGATGCAAATGGCCCGGGACAGCAGCACGGGGATTCCCTCCGCCTCGTCTTGGCCGTTGCCATGCAGGGACCCACACAGGCACCGGGCAGGGCAGAGACTGAAGGAGCTGACACACTACAGCGTGAGAGACACACGGCTCTCCCTGCTTAAATCATTCAAGGCAAGGAATCACCGGGGTGAGGACACGCCTCTCTGTTGCCCGGCAACAAGCACTACAGGAACAACACTTTAGAAGCGAGGGAGGGAGGGAGGGGGCGGAGAGAGGGCGGGGGCAGAGAGAGAGAGAGAGAGAGAGAGAGGGAGGGAGGGAGGGAGGGAGAGAGAGACGTTTGTTTGTATTCATAGCAACAGTACCTATCCTTAGTGCTGTTGTTCATGTCAAACGTGGGTGAAGCGCATCTTCTCAACTGCTGCATGCAGACAGCAGGCATCGGAATGAACGTGACTTTTATTCCATTATGTAAGGATGGGGCCACCACCACACACTGGTATCAGTTGGATATGGCCCAACTCACCTTATTATGAGTCCAAATGTGATCTTGTTGTAGCCTATGACAACTGACAAAGCAACAAATTGCACGACTTATATTTGGAAGTTGCATCTGGGGAAGAAAAACTTAAAGAGAGCGTTCAATGTCCTCTGCTTCCTCAGCAGCTGTGCATGTGACTGTGCAGCGTCTGGTGATCTACATCACTGATTCTCAACCTTTTTCATATCACAACCCCTAAATTTAATCCCCCCCCCCCCCATTAGATTTTGTCTCTTTGACCCAAATCTGAGAATCTTTCTATTGTTGGATATGATTTGATTCAGAATTCCTTTACTATCTGTATTGTATTAGAGCAATAACAGTGAAACATGATCAAAACACCTAGTTTTTAATATAATAAAATGTAATTTTGGGGTTGAATGAATTGTCCCTGGCTAGCTAACGTCACTGTTTGGCCGCTGCAGCCAATCACAATGCGTGAAGTCGTGGTACCGTCTGCAGTCGCAGGACCACTTCCGGTATAGGCCGAGTACATCCCGTACCCACACCGGCCCTGCCTCATACAAACATTAAAATGTTCAGAATGCTCTTATTTGCACTCATTGTTGAGTTTGCGTCGGTTTGCTCAGAGCTAGCGAGCTAACACAGACCTACCATGTTGAGCCAGTGTTTGCTCAGAGCTAGCGAGCTAACAGAGAGCTGTACATCTGACATAATTCGAGTCACTGAGAGTTCAGTGCGAGAGCAAACAACCTGCTCGCTGCTGATCCTGCTGCATCAGGATCTTGTCCGTTACACATGTCAACAAACGTCCCATCGCTTCAACAGGACACATTCAAATCCTATAATCTACACTACTATGCGCACTACAATATACAATGGCACTATTCTGCATGATATGTCATAGGAAAACAAAACCTGGTCAGACTAGGAATGACAAAGTCTGGGAGAACTTTTTTTTAATTATAGAGAATCATATTATTAATTTGATTTATTAACACTGACACTTATAGGTTTATGGGTAATGCACCAATCTGTGTATTGTCTTAATCTCACATCCATTACTGCTGCAACTGTACAGGCCTGGTCCCCAGAATAAAATGTTTGCATTGTACCTTTCTGCAATCCACAGATATGTAGAATATCACGTTGAACCAAAAATATGTTGCATATCTCGATACATCAATGTTATATAGAGTCTATTGAAATAGTACGGTGGCCTGTAAGGGGCTTGTGGTCGGGGTGGATGGAGGGCCGTGTTCGATCCCGTGTTCAAAGTCGACATTTCAACCGTGAGTCACATTTAACGGTTTTGTTGAGCCTAACCCAAACCCTAACCCTAACCTTTGACCCTAACCCAAACCCTAACCCTAACCTTTGACCCTAACCCAAACCCTAACCCTAACCTTTGACCCTAACCCAAACCATAACCCTAACCTTTGACCCTAACCCAAACCATAACCCTAACCTTTGACCCTAACCCAAACCATAACCCTAACCTTTGACCCTAACCCAAACCATAACCCTAACCTTTGACCCTAACCCAAACCATAACCCTAACCTTTGACCCTAACCCAAACCATAACCCTAACCTTTGACCCTAACCCAAACCATAACCCTAACCTTTGACCCTAACCCAAACCATAACCCTAACCTTTGACCCTAACCCAAACCATAACCCTAACCTTTGACCCTAACCCAAACCATAACCCTAACCTTTGACCCTAACCCAAACCCTAACCCTAACCTTTGACCCTAACCCAAACCATAACCCTAACCCTAAACCAAGTTGTTTTACTTACCTAAACAACATAACCCAAGTTGTTAAAGTCGTTTTATTTGCATTTAACATTGGAAAGGCGACAAGGTTTTCACCTTAAACGCAGTTTAGTTTCAAATATATACGTTGACATTGTATCTATGGTTTGCAGAAATGTAAAATGCAGACATAAGATGCTGAAGTTTTGTTGCAAAATTCACGTTGAGGTTTGTACGTATCCCTGGTCTGCAGACACGCAACGTGCCGACGTTTTATTCTGGCAACTTGGTTGAACTGTAACGGCGAGAAACGATAGTTTCAGATTCCACTGTCACTGCAACTGTTGTTTTTGAAGGCCTGCTGTAGCAAACACAATGGAAACTATCGCAACGCAGTCATATTCCTTATAATGGGAGGATAATGGCTTCTTTCTATATGGGCCTGAAAAGAATGGAGTCACTTTGACAACTGAGGTGGTTGGGCATTGTTGTTGCTGACAGAAGAGAGGAGGAATAGAGGAGAAGACTGAAAGGAGAGAAAGGAACAGGAGCGAGGATGACACCCATTGTGCGCCGTCCTGCCACAATAAAGTCACGGTAAGACTGTAACTTTCACCAAAGAGCTTGAAAGGAATCTGTTTTCTGATACGACGTTTATATCTGAACTGGATTCAGTGCTCCGATGCCGCCGAATAAGAGCCAGGCTACCCCTCGCCCACAATAAATCATTTTAAGTTAAGTTAAGTTATCCTTTATTTATCCCCGTGGGGAAATTCATCCTCTGCATTTGAACCTTCCTCTACTAGGAACCTTCCTAGAACTAGGAGCAGTGGGCAGCCACAGTGCAGCGCCCGGGGACCAACTCCAGTTATTTTTGCCAGTGCCTTGCTCAGGGGCACTGACCGGAGTATTAACCCTAACATACATGTCTTTGATGGTGGGAGGAAACCGGAGCACCCGGAGAAAACCCACACAAACACGGGGAGAACATGCAAACTCCACACAGAAAGGACCTGGAACGGACCGGGGTTCGAACCCGGGACCATCTTGCTGTGAGGCAACAGTACTAACCACTGAGCCACCGTGCCGTCCAGAATGCCTATCACAATGCCCAATATTGGCTGCCAGTGTTGGGGCAGTAAGGTAAAGTAAAGTAATGCGTTATTGTAATTTGATTATTTTCCCAGTAACTAGTAATGTAATGGATTACAATTTCTAAAATGGTAATTATATTACAGTTACGTAACTTCAGGTTACTGCATTACTTTCTCCAGCGCTAAAATGAGGTGTGGAGATAGGTCTGGCTACTGTATGTGCAATCTGGGAACCCGGAGTCCATTTTATTAAAATAGACTCTGGGTTCTCAGATTGCTGTATGGGAGACTTATGCGTTGCCAGAATGCGATACATTTTTTGTCCTAGGTGAAAAATAAATAAAAAGTATGGAGTTTGCTGATTGTTGACTCCTCCTGTAAAGATTAATAATTGTTCCAATAAAGTCAATTCAGTTCTAAAAGGAGCTAGCTAAACAGGTTGTACGTTACTTTTTCGGAAGGGGGGGGGGTAGCCAAAGTAATAGTGAAGTAACGAGTAACATAACTAATTCCTTTCGATACCAAGTAATAAGTAAAGTAGTTTTATTACTTTTTAAATGAGTAATAAGTAACTAATTACACTTCCTGTCTGTGTAACCGACGCCTTTCATGTGTTAACCGTGTTGGGCAACACTGTTAACACATTAAAGACGTTGGTGACACAACTGCGGGATGAGGAGAGATTGAGGTAATGTTATTGTATCGACAATTATGCGATCACTAACTCGATACTTTAGAGGTGTCACATTTTCCCCCTCGTTTCATTTTGTGACGTCATGTTTCCGGTGTTATTTCGGTCGAATCAGATTGGTTTCGTCGGTGACGTAAAGTGCGAATCTCGTGTCACCTGCCCTCTGGAACCCCCTTCATCTTGCCTCCTTCAAAGCAATTCCGTCTTGCACAGGTGAGCTCAGGTGTTGTTCTTGGCTGCCGCCGCACACGCCTCCCGTGACCGAACTCGTAACTGTTTTCACAACAGTCACCAGACATAACATTATTCTCCTGTGGTTTTTTTGCGAACATTTGCATACACAGTTGATGATCCAGTGACTCCGTCCGATGTACGCTGATTATTCTGCATATTATGTAAATAAATGGGAATAAACAGACTATTAACTCCGTTGCACAATACCCGAGCGGTTGGCTTTTCTCGCTCTATGGCTGTAATTGACGTGGTTTCCACCAGTGTCCCCCAGTCAAGTTCCCCCTCCTGGAAAGCGCCCAAGTGAATATGAGCAGCCAGTGGATCATAACTCCAGATATTGAGGTTTGCTGCGCTCGCTTCCAGATGCTGTTCAGTAATTAAAAAATAGCTTTCATTCTTTCCCTAATTCTTGAAAGCTGAGTCAAGCTTTCTTCATCCTCGACGCTGCACTTCCCTCGCCTCCACTTCACAAAACCTCAGATTAAGCTCGCTAATGCAATTAGATTTGTCGCGACTTTGCGTCTGTTTTTGTCACCCGGGCGCGTCGAACCTCAATACGCCTTTGACTTTTCAGATTTTTTGACCTTTGACCTTTGAGCGGCAGCAGAAGCTACGAGCCGAGGCAGGTTCTGTAGGTCTAAAACAGTCGGGAATAAATCAAGCATTTCAATTTTGAACTCTCTTTTGTGTTTAACGCAACCGTTATTAAAAAAATCACGCCCTTCAGTTCAATATCTGACATCGACATCTGCTATCAAATGACCAGGGATGATCATGATCTAGATAAAACATTCAAGCATGTCAAAATCAAGAAAAGGAATTCACACATACACACATGTTCAAATCCCTCAGATGAAGAAACATCTAAACCAACAGGGTTAAGATTTCAGATAGCTGATGTTTAAATCACTATTTATAATGACTGCAAACATTCATAGGTAAAGATAGGTCATTTCTGGTGGGTGTAGAATATTCACATTCAAAACGATGTGGTTTGACTACACAACTGCACTTAAGTGTTCATTTCTCCTCTCTGTTTCAAGCCAAGGCACTGCCTGGCCTCCCTTTTATGAAACCTCTTTACAACAGGAACGCTGATCTAGAATGACTGACCAGGCGGACTCGATGGTTTCCGTAGTCTTTTAAGACACACAGAGGAGAGTTCACCTGTCATTCACATCAGCAACAAGTGCAGCAGTCAGTCAGTGTGAAGCAAGTGGAAGACAGGCCCCGAATCGACCGCGGTGGCTTTTGGTCATTTTCGCCCACAAATCAACTCTGTGCTTGTTTAGCCTGACAGTGACTGTGGAGAGAACAGACAGACAGGAACAAGCGGGGGGTCTAGCTCTGACAGCTCTGCTGTGCGCTGGGATGCATGTTATGGATGTGCAGCCCCCCCCCCCCCCCCCCCCGAGTCTCCGGGGGGGGCCGTTTGTTTGGAGAGCCGCGGCCAAGCCTCTAGTATGGCGGACAGGCGAGAGGGTCGCAGCCAACCAGCGCTGTGCTTGTTTCATCACTGCGGTCAGTGCGTCCAGCTGGTGGGGCTTCCAGCTGTGTAGGAGAATGTGGGTGGGGGGCCGGCGGCCTTGGTCGGGTGGGGTGGGGGGTGATGATAGTCTTGCAGGGGGAGAATAACGCAAAATTGAGCTAAAGGAGGAAGCGAAGTGAGAGAGAGAGAGAGAGAGAGAATGAGTGTGATAGAGAGAGGAACAGATTGAGTGAGGGAGGAGAGAGAGGGAGATAGAGAGAGGAACAGATTGAGTGAGGGAGGAGAGAGAGAGAGGGAGAGAGAGAGAGGAACAGATTGAGTGAGGGAGGAGAGAGAGAGAGAGGGAGATAGAGAGAGGAACAGATTGAGTGAGGGAGGAGAGAGAGAGAGGGAGATAGAGAGAGGAACAGATTGAGTGAGGGAGGAGAGAGAGAGAGAGAGAGGGAGATAGAGAGAGGAACAGATTGAGTGAGGGAGGAGAGAGAGAGAGAGAGAGAGAGAGAGGGAGATAGAGAGAGGAACAGATTGAGTGAGGGAGGAGAGAGAGAGAGAGGGAGATAGAGAGAGGAACAGATTGAGTGAGGGAGGAGAGAGAGAGAGGGAGATAGAGAGAGGAACAGATTGAGTGAGGGAGAAAAGAGAGAGAGGGGGATAGAGAGAGGAACAGATTGAGTGAGAGAGGAGAGAGAGAGAGGGAGATAGAGAGAGGAACAGATTGAGTGAGAGAGGAGAGAGAGGGAGATAGAGAGAGGAACAGATTGAGTGAGGGAGGAGAGAGAGAGAGAGAGGGAGATAGAGAGAGGAACAGATTGAGTGAGGGAGGAGAGAGAGGGAGATAGAGAGAGGAACAGATTGAGTGAGAGAGGAGAGAGAGAGAGGGAGATAGAGAGAGGAACAGATTGAGTGAGGGAGGAGAGAGAGAGAGAGGGAGATAGAGAGAGGAACAGATTGAGTGAGGGAGGAGAGAGAGAGAGGGAGATAGAGAGAGGAACAGATTGAGTGAGAGAGGAGAGAGAGAGAGAGCTCCTGCCGGGCGGCAGGCTGTCCAGCCTCTGTCTGCCCTGGGATTCCTCGGCAGCCCTTAAATATGCCAGTTATTTTTAACCCGGGCGACGTAACGGAGCCCAGCGCCGGCCCCCTTCTGCTACAATGTTTCCTTTCTGTCAGGAGGGGAAATGGATGGGAGCCACACTTCCTGGTCACATGACGTAGGGCGGGCAGGGCGGCCAGCCGAGTCAGAGGAATACAACAGGGGGGGGAGGGGGGGGGGGGGAGAGCCGAGGAGGGGAGGGGAGCTGGGGTAAGGCTGCCTCATACCCAGACCAGCAAGTATTTACATATTTATTTTAGCTCTCTCTCTCTCTCTCTCTCTTTCTCTCCCTCTCCATACTTTAACCCCTCTGGCCTGTAGTCTCTCTCTCTCTCTCTCTCTCTCTCTCCATACTTTAACCCCTCTGGCCTGTGGAGCAGGCCGGCCAGCTGTGGGCCTCAGACGAGGTAGTCTGGTTTAATCACGGCAGCTCAGACGTCAGGAGAGAAACACAAGAAGCGTGGAGGCTGCGTGTGTTCGTGAGCACAGGAGGAAATGAGAGTGTGGGTATACAGCACATCAGCAGACAGGGGGAGGGAGAGAGGGCACGTGGGGGCGGGGCCGTGTGACGTCAGGCCGAGGGGACCCGCCAGGATTAGAAGCCTCTAAAAAGAGAAAGTCCGGGAGCAGACTGCCAGAGCAGAGTGTCCGCTGATCAGAGAGAGAGAAGGCCCAGGAGCAGACTGCCAGAGCAGAGTGTCCGCTGATCAGAGAGAGAGAAGGCCCAGGAGCAGACTGCCAGAGCAGAGTGTCTGCTGATCAGAGAGAGAGAAGGCCCAGGAGCAGACTGCCAGAGCAGAGTGTCCGCTGATCAGAGAGAGAGAAGGCCCAGGAGCAGACTGCCAGAGCAGAGTGTCTGCTGATCAGAGAGAGAGAAGGCCCAGGAGCAGACTGCCAGAGCAGAGTGTCTGCTGATCAGAGAGAGAGAAGGCCCAGGAGCAGACTGCCAGAGCAGTGTGTCCACTGATCAGAGAGAGAGAAGGCCCAGGAGCAGACTGCCAGAGCAGAGTGTCTGCTGATCAGAGAGAGAGAAGGCCCAGGAGCAGACTGCCAGAGCAGTGTGTCTGCTGATCAGAGAGAGAGAAGGCCCAGGAGCAGACTGCCAGAGCAGTGTGTCTGCTGATCAGAGAGAGAGAAGGCCCAGGAGCAGACTGCCAGAGCAGAGTGTCCGCTGATCAGAGAGAGAGAAGGCCCAGGAGCAGACTGCCAGAGCAGAGTGTCTGCTGATCAGAGAGAGAGAAGGCCCAGGAGCAGACTGCCAGAGCAGTGTGTCTGCTGATCAGAGAGAGAGAAGGCCCAGGAGCAGACTGCCAGAGCAGTGTGTCCACTGATCAGAGAGAGAGAAGGCCCAGGAGCAGACTGCCAGAGCAGAGTGTCTGCTGATCAGAGAGAGAGAAGGCCCAGGAGCAGACTGCCAGAGCAGCGTGTCTGCTGATCAGAGAGAGAGAAGGCCCAGGAGCAGACTGCGAGAGCAGTGTGTCCACTGATCAGAGAGAGAGAAGGTCCAGGAGCAGACTGCCAGAGCAGAGTGTCTGCTGATCAGAGAGAGATAATGCCCAGGAGCAGACTGGTTTGTCTGGTCAGCTGGTTGTCAGCTTTTTACAATTGTGTGTTTATTTGTATATAGTATGTATTGACACGGTATACAGTATACTTTATACATTATGTAAAATATACACAAGTCTCAGTCATACATGCCTCACATTTGGCAGATCTACTTGAGCAGCTGAGGGTTAAGTGCCCCACTCATAGTAACTGTAATGTGATTTTAATTCTTTAATTTCAATGGTAAATGGTAAATGGGCTGCATTTATATAGCGCTTTTATCCAAAGCGCTTTACAGTCAGTAGGTACATTCACCCATTCACACACCGATGGTGGCAGGTTACCACGCAGGTTGCTGGCACACCAACGGGAGCAATTTGGGGCTCAGTATCTTGCCCAAGGACACTTCGACATGCAGACTGGAGGAGCCCGGGAATCGAACCACCGACCTCTTTTATCCAAGGCGATTAGTGGACGACCCGCTCTACCTCATGAGCTACAGCCGCCCCCCACCCAATGGGTGAGGGGGGGGACTTTTGATCGTTTGACTAATATGTATAGAGAGGCAAAGTGACCGCCTACTTCCTGCTTCAGCACTGTACCAGAGATTTTCATCCGCCATTTATTTTCCCATAGACATTTCGTAAAATGCTTATAAAAAGAGTTTTACTGGTTCAAACCAAACGGTACAGATATATTAAGAAACAGGAGAGACCGCATAACACTTTTTATAAGCATTTTACAAAATGTCTATGGGAAAATAAATGGCGGATGAAAATCTCTGGTACAGTGCTGAAGCAGGAAGTGATGTTCCACTTTGGCTATCTATTCAGTGTTGAAAGTATTTACAAAGACAATAGCCAATCAAAGTTGATAGCTGAGCTAGCCTGTGATAGAACGAATGTCAGAGTCGCAGCCACTGGTCATTCACATCTCTGAGGCTTATGATGAAATAAGTTGCAAATCAAGGCCACTTTCCAAGAATAATAATTATCCGTCTGAGTCCTCGGAGTCGGACCATGAAACAGTCATAGTTCCCTTTAATGGCAATGTGGTGCATTTTTAATACCCCTTCGAAGAAGTACAAAAATAAATGTTGAACCTTTGTTGGGGGGTGGGAGGAGGTGACCAAAGACTGGAGAAATAACTGTAGGCTTGTGAAATACTCTGTATTTCCCGAGCGTTGATGTTTGACAGTTTTTGAGTCGTGCCTTCTGAGATGCCCATCTTCCCACAACGGTTGTCCCGAGCTGGCATACCGCCACGTTGTTCCTGGATTGTTTGTTTGTTTGTCACACTATTCTCGGTAACTCGAGCAGCGCGAAACAAAGGCCCAGGAGTCTCGAATAATTTAGCTCAACAGTCACTGAACGTCTCGGCCTGTGTTCATGTTTTTCTTTACTTGCGGTGTGCTTTATATACTCAAGCTCACTGTCTGGAGGAGTGCACTGTTTGCATAGGCAGGGAGGTGTGGCTAATAAAATAGATACTGAGTGTACACACACACACACACACACACACACACACACACACACACGCACACAGACACATGCACACAGACACACACACATACACACAGACACACACACATGCGCACACACACACACACACACACACACACACACACACACACACAGAGACACAGAACCACACACACACACACACACACACACACACACACACACACACACACACATGCACACAGATACACGCACAGACACAGACACAGACACAGAACCACACACACAATTATAATTGATTTATATATACACACACAGTATATACAGTATAGATATATATATATATATATACTGTATGTATATATATACTGTATATATATATATATATATATATATATATATATATATATATATATATGTCTCTCTCTCCCTCTCTTTCTTTCTGTACTGAAATGGTTCATTTTAAATGACATTGTTATATATAACAATCTAATTTAAAATAGGCCATTTCAGTCGTGCCTGTGCCATAAAAAGCCAGGCTAAGTGTAATATAGGCCGTAGCTAAATGTAAGAACATGGAGAATATTGCCCCATAACTCCAGACCACATCTTTACAATGTTAGAGCGGTTCCTATAGAAACAGGCAGAGTAGTAAA
>NC_139638.1:22494769-22537269 GCF_964638095.1 Poromitra crassiceps | reverse complement strand
CGTGGTGACGCGCAGCAGAGGAACACTGGACAGTGTGTGTACCTGTTGTGTTGCTGTTGCGTCACTTTGCTGCACTCATAGCAAGCCTATGTTCTTCTACGAGCTTCACGTAAAGGCGGTGTGTGCGTGTGTGTGTGTTCTTGTCCTGCTATCTTAGTGAGAACCAATTTGAGTTGTATACCTGCAAAGTGAGGACATTTTCGGAAAGTGAGGATTTTTTTTGTTGCCAGTCCCCACTTTCTCACACACACGTTCAAAGGGCTGTTTGAAGGTTAAAGGGATAGTTCACATTTTTTAAAGGCTAGCCCTATGCTATTAACAATGATGATGTTGATTGGTAGAGTTCTCTCCCAGCACAATCCATGCTGCTCCTCATAGTAGCTCTGGAAAGTTGGGGTGGAAAACAAATGCAAGGTCAACGGGGTCACGCTCCTGTATGTACAAGCTGGAGCTCACTGAAATGTACTTTGTGTGGTGTGGATGACATTTTTGGGAGCCTCAGTCGGCTTGTACATACATACAGGAGTGTGACCTCATTGACCTTGCATTTGTTTTCCCCCCAACTTTCCAGATCTACTATGAGGAACATCATGGATAATAATAATAATAATAATAATAATGATAATAATAATACATATGACTTATATAGCGCTTTTCTAATTACTCAAAGACGCTTTACATAGGCCTACAGTATAACATAAAACTGACACAAATACAGAGAAAAACAAATATGGGGGTTACAAAATGAAGAAGGATGGTGGAGGTAGAAGTCAGATATTGTAGGCTTTCTTGAAAAGGTGGCATTATGCTGAGCAAGAACTCTACCAATCAACATCATCATTGTTAAGTAGCAAATAGGGCTAGACGTAAAAAAAAAAAAGTGAACTATCCCTTTAAGACTTGTTTTTAAGGGTTAGGTTAGAATTGGCTTTAGGTTAGGGTTAGGCATTTAGTTGCAGTGTTGGGCAAGTTACTTTCAAAATGTAATATACTACATATTACTAGTTATTTTCATTTGAAAGTAATACGTTACTTTACAATATTACTGTCTGAGGAGAGTAACTCGTTACTTATTACACTACTTTTGCATTACTTTTACCAAAACAACAGCAGCAGCAGAATGACATCGCCGCCCTGGAACCATCCCGAAAAATAATGTCAACCACCTTGAAGTCAGTGTAAGCAATCCAAAATTCTAAATGTTATTCTTTTCCTTTGTTATTGTCATCTATGGTGGTTATTTGAATAAAAACACACAGTTTGATTAGGAAATGATTGTATCTTTTTTAAATATGTGCTTTGATTTAATAAAATGTAACTCAATTTGTAACTTGAGTTACTTGAGAAAGTAACTGGTATAATATTACTGAAAGTAATAAGTTATATTACTGAGTTACTGCTAAAAGTAATATATTACATGTAATATGTTACTTTTGTAATGAGTTACCCCCAACACTGTTTAGTTGTGATGGTTATGTTATGGGCTAGAGGTAATGCATAAGATAGCTGTACAAACCTGTGTGTGTGTGTGTGTGTGTGTGTGTGTGTGTGTGTGTGTGTGTGTGTTAAAGGGGGGGGGGGGGCATTAGGACCAGAGGGGTGGTGTATCGTACACCTTTGGGAGAAGGTGGTTTACTGTGTCACTCTCTCACCTGTGTCACAGAGCTGGGAACCACTGCAGGGGAGACACCGAGGCAGCTATTTTTGGAGCAACCCGCCATATGGTCTTTGTTGTCACGCTGGGCTCAGGACGGGCCCGGAAGCCTTCGGGCTCCACCAGGATATATGCAACCAAAGAAGAAGAAAAAAAGTCACAGTGAAGATGCCTTTTACGTGTTTTATGGGTGTATAAAAAGGGTTCATGTGGAACATTTTGGCATAATGCAACAAGAACAATTTCAAATTATATTGCATCAACTCAAATGCATTAAATGACAATATGATTAATTACATCACTCGTGTATACGGAAGATGAACACTCCAACTTACTTCCTTGACAGCTAGATCCACATTTTTCTTCTCGCCAATTCTCAATGGCTTACTTGTTTTGCTCGGAGTACAAAAAAACTTTAACTGGCGATTTTTTACATGTGTTGTCTGCACAGCCCCACCACACAACAGCTTTTAGCTATGTTTAATTCAAGGAAAATTACGCTGGGGTGTGGAAATGAACAGAGCTTTTCCCTCGTGATGGGCGTGGCCTATTTCATGCAGTGTCGCTATGTACAGTGATGTATATGCATGCCTTTACTCAACACATCCATTGATGTAAACTACTTTCGCGGCGTTGCAGAACAGAGCATTCACATGCATTCACATTGTGTAATTGGCTGTCAAACCAGTTTGGTTTTTTTCTCTCTCCTGACTATTTTAATACCTCACCACAGAGTTGCAGAGAGAGAGAGAGGGGAGGACCCTCCCCTCCCTGTGAGTCACTCCGATCCGTGCGTAAGCAGCCTCCAACAGACCTAAGAGTAGTATTCCATTACTCCTACCATCATTATTGTCTTCATCCTCATCTTCATCATCGTTGTAGTTCCCTGTGCCAGACTGGGCCCCACTGGCGTTAATGATGCCTATGTAGAAACACACGCACACACACACACACGCACGCACGCACGCGAACACACACACACACACACACACACACACACACACACACACACACACACACACACACACACACAGAACAACTCCCTGCAGCAGCCAGGCTTAGATCATAATGTAGATAATGCATCTCCATGGAAATGTTCAGCTGTTTCTTCTCTCTCTCTCTCTCTCTCTCTCTCTCTCTCTCTTTTTTTTTTCTTTTTCTTTTTCAGTGTAAGCAAAGAGTGAAAGTAAAATGTGGGAGGAGGGGTGAGACAGAGAGAGGGGTGAGACAGAGAGGGGTGAGGCAGAGAGAGGGGTGAGACAGAGAGAGGGGTGAGACAGAGAGAGGGGTGAGACAGAGAGAGGGGTGAGATAGAGAGAGGGGTGAGACAGAGAGGGGTGAGACAGAGAGAGGGGTGAGACAGAGAGAGGGGTGAGACAGAGAGGGGTGAGACAGAGAGAGGGGTGAGATAGAGAGGGGTGAGACAGAGAGGGGTGAGACAGAGAGAGGGGTGAGACAGAGAGGGGTGAAACAGAGAGGGGTGAGACAGAGAGAGGGGTGAGACAGAGAGGGGTGAGACAGAGAGAGGGGTGAGATAGAGAGGGGTGAGACAGAGAGGGGTGAGACAGAGAGAGGGGTGAGACAGAGAGAGGGGTGAGACAGAGAGAGGGGTGAGATAGAGAGGGGTGAGACAGAGAGGGGTGAGACAGAGAGGGGTGAGACAGAGAGGGGTGAGACAGAGAGGGGTGAGACAGAGAGAGGGGTGAGACAGAGAGAGGGGTGAGACAGAGAGTCCAGCAACACAACGGGGCAACAAAAAGAAGGCATGAGGAAAGAGGAAAAACAAACAATATATTTAACCGTGTTGCCCCAGAGATGGTTTTGACACATCTTGTGCAATCAGGAGTAAATTGGTTTATACC
The DNA here is from genome assembly GCF_964638095.1 of Poromitra crassiceps. Taxonomy (NCBI): domain Eukaryota; kingdom Metazoa; phylum Chordata; class Actinopteri; order Beryciformes; family Melamphaidae; genus Poromitra; species Poromitra crassiceps. The sequence goes on along the minus strand of NC_139638.1, from coordinate 22,533,753 downwards.
AGTGGTACTCAAACGTTGTACTTTCCCTGATTTATGAATCCATACCACCTTTACCAGACTACATTTTTTTAAGTTAAAAGTTTTTTGTTTTATTTTATTTTTATTTTTATTTTATCCCATCTTTATCCCCCATTAGTGCTAATTTTGATTTATTTATCCTGGTTCCTGCTCCACCCTCTGCCGATCTGGGTTAGAGCCGAAACTGGCTCCATGCTTCCTCTGAGACATGGGCAGTAGCCAGCCGCTTCTTTTCACCTGACAGGGGAAGCTTCACCGGTAGGACATAGCACGTGGGAGGATCACGCTATTCCAACCAGTTCCCCTCCCTCCGAACAGGCGCCCCGAACGACCAGAGGAGGCACCACTTCAGCGACTAGGATATTGCATGTTTTTGGTGAGGGGTTCCTATATGAAGGGAACCCCCAGGGGGCACAGGGAGAACATGCAAACTCCACACAGAAAGACCCGACTACATTTTGATTAGAAAACTGCAAAAGAAAACTATAGCATAATGATGCAACGAATGAATGACAACCCATCTTTTGCAGTAGACTATATAAGAAATGGAGTAAAAGAGTTGCAATTAGTGCCTCCTGAGCAGATTTATTTGAACCTTTCATTTATTTTCATGATTTATTCTTACATCTTTCCATTTCCCCCTTTCTCTCAAGTAGTACCCCCTGTAGTACCTCCACATACCCCTAGGGGTACGCGTAGCAAAGTGAACGTCACTTCCTGCTTCAGCACTGTAGCAGAGATTTTCTTCCGCAGCTTATTTTCCCATAGACAATTCGTAAAATGCCGTTCAGCTATATTTAGAATCGGGAGAGACCATAGAACATTTCACTTGGACCAAAAAAACATTGAACAAATATTTTCTTTAAACCCACTTTTTTTAACGTTTTGGTCCGAGACGAGTGAAATGTTATGCGGTCTCTCCTGCTTCTAAATATATCTGGACCGTTTGGTTTGAACAAGTAGAACTATTTTCGTAAGCATTTTACGAAATGTCTATGGGAAAATAAACTGCAGAAGAAAATCTCTGGTACAGTGCTGAAGCAGGAAGTGACGTTCCACTTTGCCCCTCTATACTACGCCAGGAGAAGTGGAGCAGCAGGGGGAGGCGGGGTTTGGGAGGAGAGCAGACAGACAGACAGGCAGGCAGGGGGAAAGCGGTGAACTTGAGGAGAGGTAAGGGAGGAACGACGAGGAGAAAGGAAAAGGGAAGGAATGAAGGAGTGGCGAGTGCGAAAAGAGAAAGACGGTGGGGGAGCAGAGGGTGTTGAGGAGGTCCTATAACTCAACTTTAGGTCAAAGAAGGATCATTTTAGGGGGCTTTCCATTGACTTGAGGGTCTCTGAAGTATTATGTCACTCTCATAGCCCCATTAAGCCATAATGAGGGTGTTGCGTGTATCATAATGTCACATTGCGCACTGCCAGCAATACTATTACACTTGGCTCGATGCAGTATGGAGACTGTCATTGTCTCAATCCGTCTGTCTGTGACAATAATATACAACAGAGTTGTGTACGGCGTTGTCCCGCTCAGGACGGGCTTTGCATTGGCAGGGCCACACCAACGCACCACGTCAGATGCCATTGTGACAGAGAGAAGCCCGGGCACCGCGCCAGAGACTCAATATTGACTCGATGATAATGTGTGTGTGCGCCGATGTGGTGAACACACCCTCTGCCCACAGATAGGAGGGAGCAGCCTTTTATCTGAAGCTGGCTGGCTCTCTGTAGCACCGAGACGACCGCAGCGGCACAGACATGCTGAGCCAGCATCTTCAGTCAAAAAACGGAAATAAATATCAAGAGGGAATGCTAAAGCTAAAAGTATTAAGAATGAATTTCAACTCAAACTTATCAGAATCAGAATGACTTGATTGATCGCCGAAATTGATTAATATTGCATGGAGTGAGTTTCGGGCCCTTATATTATCTAATTAGGGAACCCACCCACCCCCGACCAATCCCTTCTCTCTCTGCACTGCAGCGACTTTAAAGTCGTGATTTTTAGCTGTTTGCTATGACATTCACACACTCAACCCTATAGAGAGGCAAAGTGACCGCCTACTTCCTGCTTCAGCACTGTACAAGATATTTTCATCCGCCATTTATTTTCCCATACACATTTCCTAAAATGCGTATCAAAATAGTTTTACGTTGTCAAACCAAACGGTACAGATATATTTCGAAACAGGAGAGATGGCATAACATTTCACTGGGGCCAAAACGTAAAAAAAAATGTGGGTTTAAAGAAAATCTTTTTTCGATGTTTTTTTTTTAGTTTTGGTCTGACTGAAATGTTCTATGGTCTCTCCCGATTATAGCGTTAGCTGAACCGTTTGGTTCGACGAAGTACAACTATTTTATAAGCATTTCACGAAATGTCTATGGGAAAATAAATGGCGGAGGAAAATCTCTGGTACAGTGCTGAAGCAGGAAGTGACGTTCCACTTTGCCTCTCTATAGCATTTAGATTAGGTGGCTGGACAATGGTGCTGCCTGTCTGATCCTGTAGTAGATTTATGACAGGACAGCCTGATAGTCTACAGTCACCATGTGTGGGTTCCTTTATCATTGTCTTGACATCTGAATGGAGCTTCTGTACGAACGCACACCTTGGATTATTATGGCGGCAAAGGATTGCAACATGAAATCCTGTGTTCCAGACGTGACACATAAATGTCTTACTCAAGTAAAAGCTGAAGAACCACTTCAAATCCTTTACTCACCTCAACGTATAAAAGCACATGGTCTTAAATTGACTTAAAAGTATAAAACTAAAAGCAGCCCTCTAAAAAAGGCATTTCTAATATACTAAAGCGGTTCTCTGTTGGGCGTTCCTCTAAAACAGTGGTTCTCAAAGTGGGGCCCGGGGACCAGGGATCCTTCAGGAGGTTCCAGGGGGGACCCCAGCAAAAAGAGGGGAACATTTATTTTCACTATAATACCATCCATAAGTAACACAATGACAGAATGTATGACTATTTTGATCATGGGTGTTATGTACTTTCTGCAATAAAACATCTAAAAGCAAAAATCGTATTAGATGGGGGACCCTGGGACAACACCTTATCAAATGGGGGTCCGTGGTCTAATTTGTGTCAATTTAGGGGTCCTTGACAATGAAAAAGTTTGAGAACCACTGCTCTAAAAGCACAGATGAGATCATGAGAAGAGTCTGCATGGAGTGCACCTCAAATCACTAATCACGATTCATTCTAGCAGCTGAATTCACTGATATTAATTCTCTGCGAAAAAAATCTCGAGTGAAAGTAAAACTCAAGTAAAGTAAGTAGGCCTACAGTAACACAGTATTTTTACTTTGTTACTTCCCACCTATGTGAATGTGTATATGAAATGAAAGCCATTGCTTTATTCCAAGCAACCTGAATGTAGTGGCCCCATTCAAACTCTTATGGTTTTTTCTTTACGAGTATGAACAAAAATAACAAAAACACCCAAAAGGACATGAACCAGTGAGATTGATGGTAACGCTCAATTTGAATATTTAACCGCATGTTAAATGGCTTGACCTCTCGCCATCCCGTGCCTAAAATGCTTTGATAGCACTTTTCTCCGTCCACCATGTTACTCAACTCCATTTCAAAAGACGTCCTTCTTCTGAGCACCATGGCCTCAGTCATTCAATCCAAGAGAACAGACACTTTTTGTCGCTGTACTGGAGCAATTTGATGTTTATCGCCGTGTCTTCGCGCCAGTCGGTCTCCGCTCCGCTCCGCGCCGTGACCAGCTGCAGCACACAGCATGTCATAGTTTTGTTAGCTTCGCTCCGCGGCTCATCAGATAAGGCCCGCGGACCGCACTGACAAAAAGCACCTGAGGAGCTTCTCAAAGGGCCCTTTTGTGGACCCACCCGGCCTACCTCGGTGTCCGGACCGAGCTAATAGCCGGACTGTGCTCAGTGCTCGGTGCTCAGGGTCCACTGCTGAAATACACGTAAGCAGCTCATTATTGGCGGCTAATCGGAGAGGCTAGCGCAGCAGCAGCGCTACGGTACAGTGGCAGCATGGCCATTAAAAAGCCATTTCCTGATGCGGCGGGGGAACTGATGCTTTTGATTGATAAGCACAAAGACGCACGTTTATATCTTTAGGAGAATAAAGACACCGATCCTAAAGCAGAGAAATTCCATGATGATGGATGAGGTGTGGGACGGTGTCATAATGGACTTTTCATGCTTACGGTATATATATATAAATATGTAAATCTAGTTCAAGACAGAGAGAGTAATAATTTCTCTTTGGCACAAAACGGACATTTAAAATGTCAGCTGAGGTCATTTAAGAAAGGGACGTTCGTTGACCCATCTCTAACACCACAGCTGCCTCAGGACGGCGCGGTGGCTCAGTGGTCAGTACTGTTGTCTCACAGCAAGAAGGTCCCGGGTTCGAACCCCGGTCTGTCGCAGGTCCTTTCTGTGTGGAGTGTGCATGTTCTCCCCGTGTTCGTGTGGGTTTTCTCCGGGTGCTCCGGTTTCCTCCCACCATCAAAGACATGTATGTTAGGGTTAATACTCCTGTCAGTGCCCCTGACCAAGGCACTGGCAAAATAACTGGAGTTGGTCCCCGGGCGCTGCACTGCGGCTGCCCCACTGCTCCTAGTTCTAGGAAGGTTCCTAGTAGAGGATGGGTCAAATGCAGAGGATGAATTTCCCCATGGGGATAAATAAAGGATAACTTAATCACCGTCTTCACAGCGACAGCATGTCTGCCGAGGCGCGGGGCCACTTTCACTACATCACAGGATATACAGACTAGAGAGGAAGGGAGGACCAGGACCAGGCGTACTGGAGCAGCACAGGCCCGGCCCGGCCGCACGACTATAATGTGGGTCACAGGATGATGACCTCACACAGCATCGTGCCTTCAACCTGCCCCGGTTACGCAACCCGCTCCAGCAGCGCCACTCGTGTCGGGCCGGGTCGGCGGGAGGAAGCGGTGAGGACAGACAGAGCCCCCCCCCCTCCTGTCCCCTCTCGGGGGGCCGGGCGGGAGAGACAGGCCACCGCTCGCTCACATGTGACTTAGCAGGAAGGAAAAGGAGGGAGGGAGGGGAGAGCGGGATAAGACTGCTACCATTGCTTTTATTTGATCCTGACGGTGACCCGGGCCGGGTGCGGGCCGGCGCGCTCTGAATGCCACAGAGGTGGAGTTGTTACACACACAAAAGCCAGGCCAGGTCTAATCTGCTTACTATTCTGCTAGCGAACAATACAGGCCTCCTTATATGGGCGGCCGCGCTGCCGATAAGCGTTTGCTGAGGTTGGAGGGAAGCTTTGAAGCAAACGTTACGTAACGATTCTCGATCCCCCCCCGGTGCTGATTATTAAAGTGTTTTACTGATTGCCTTTTAGGGTCCCGCAACATAATTTAAACATTGTATTAATCTCACTATCACTCTGCAGCGAGTACTAAGTGCCATCTATCCTCTTCCACCTCCCTCTCCATTTTGGTTCTTCTTCCAGTGATTAGCAGGTGATTATTAAGTGCTTGTCTGCTGCAGGCGGGCCTCAGCCTCGCTATAAAAAGACAATTACTTCAACAGGAAGTCCCCCCCCCCCCCAAACACACCTGAAACACCTCAGAAGCCTACGCCCACCCCAGGGATGAAACAATTAGCAGTTTAATGCTAAACTGTGGTCAAAGTCCTGACGGGGCGTATAGATTACATTTAAATTTTGAAATATAAAAAGAGTGTTCGATTACAGCGGTACATACAACGGTAAATACTGTGCATTATCAGCGTGATCCTCCCACATGCTACGTCCTGCCGGTGAAGCTCCCCGCTGTCAGGTGAAAAGAAGCAAGCGGCTGGCTACTGCGCAATGTGTCGGAGGAAGCATGGTGCTAGTCTGGGTGGAGCAGCGACCGGGGCAGCCAATAGGGCAACATGGGGATAAATTGGGCAAGTATAATTGGGGAGAAAATCAAAAAAGAAAAGAAAAAGACCATCATCAAAGTTAGCAACAGTCTCCCAGACGCAGGTTCCGCACCTGGTTTGAGTTCTCAATATAAAACCTGTTGAAATTATATTAGAGAGTGTATCAGTACTTTTTGAACATTTTTATAATAATAGTGATAACCGTGATAATTTTAGTCACTAGTCGTGAAATGTTCATACCATTTCATCTCACGTCCACCCCAAGCCCTCTTACGTCCTCTCCCTCTCCCTTCCAGCATGACACAGCACTTCAGCAGCACCTGACAGAGCACCTCTCCGCCCGCCCACTGGGGGAAAGGGAGTGCTGTGCCAGGGAGTTGGCACAGGCACTGGCAGGGGAAGTGAACCCACACCCTCCTGGCCAGGGATCAACTGCTACAGACCTCGCTACCTGTCTGCCCAGCCTGTCAACCTGTCTGTCTGTCATCCCTCTGGCCTCTGGCGTGTGTCTGTGTGTGTGTGGGCAGTAGAATATTTAACACCTATATAACACCTCTTTGTGCACCAGGTACTGCTGAGAGTTGCTGTACTTATTTTGCAATTAAAGTTTCAAATTACATGTAAAGTTTGCCAATATATGAGTGCTGCTTGCATTTTAATATTTGGATATTACAAAATCCAAAGGACATGTGTATAATGTGTTAAATGAGGCCCTAGAGGGCTCTATGTTATTAGCCACAATGCAAATTTCCTCAAGATTACCATAACACATTATATACTGTAGGGGTGTGACGATTAATCAATGTATCGATTTATATTCCTACATATTGTATCGCTCTAAACAAGCCAATATCGTATCGAAACCATATCGTTAAAATGTATCTTAAGGGTTCTATACTGTAGCTTGGTACGTATTTGGAACCCTCAAATGGTTGTATGTAGAACCATTTCAGATAGTTCATTTAACACATTCACTGCCAGACGTTTTTTTTTTACTGTAGTTAGCTTCTGCCAGAGGGTTTTTTTGAGGATTCTGGCTCATCTTTCAAGACCCGAGGATTCTTTTCTGCTAAGATTTTGTGAACACACAATATCTCAAAAGAACTAATAGAATGTGTGCTTTCTCTGTCTAAAAGAGTTAGTTTGTAGAGTTAGTAGTTATGTAAGCATTAGCAGTTGAATACAGCATGGTTTCAGCGTCAGAAAAATAATTCAGAGATAAACGGCTTTTTGTGAAATTCGATAGGTCACTTTAACCATTCATTTTTGTCTCTCTCTCTCTCCCTCCCCCTCTCGCTCTCTCTCTCTCTCCCTCTCGCTCTCCCTCCCTCTCTCTCTCTCTCTCTCTCTCTCTCTACCTCCCTCTCGCTCTCCCTCCCTCTCTCTCTCTCTCCCGGAGACGCACTAGGTTTAATCCTAGTGAGAGGGGGAGAGGGAGAGAGAGAGAGAGAGAGAGAGAGAGAGAGAGAGAGAGGGAGGGAGGGAGGGAGAGAGAGAGAGAGAGAGAGAGAGAGGGAGAGAGCGAGAGGGAGAGTTGCTTCCAACTCCTCCCTCCGTGGGCGTTCTTCTTGGCTGCAGCGGCCGTCACAAGCTTGTCACCAGTCTCACTGCTTTGCTGCTGTCCTGTGCCTGTCTGCGCGGCCGCTGTTTGAGGAAGTCTGGATGGACTCGCTCGCTTCTTGGAGTTTTGGTTGAGAGAAGCTTTTGCGATTCTGGTCATATTTATGCTGCGTGTTTCAAAGTGTGTTCCACCTGTAATCTATTATGCAAATTTGCAATCCCGCATCGCCAGCAATCAGCGCGAAAACGAAAGCGTTTTCCCCCATCCATTTTCATGAGAATGGCTGCTTTTTGCTTGCCTTCCTCTAGTCAGGAGGGCACTGTCACCACTTAGTGGCTCGGTGGAATGGGTTGTAAACGTTCGGTGGCTCCAATAATTATATAAGAGATGTAAAAGGGTTAGATGCACATCCCACGGTCAAAAAAAAAAAAAACATTTTTTTGACGTATTAATACGTCATTGGCAGTCAACCGTTGGATTATTTTTGACGTATTAATACGTCAATGGCAGTGAACGTGTTAAAAGAACCCTTGGAGTTCTATATAAAACCATTTTGGGGTTCTATATAGAACCATATTTTAAATATGAACCACTTTTAAAAAATATAACCCTGTGGGGTTCTATATACTGTAGAACCCTTTGGTGTCCACCAGTCAGTCGACACCTTAAGAAGAAGGGTTCTTTGAAGGGTTTATTTTTGCCTACCAGAAATTGTATAGAACCTTTTTAGACATGGGGTTCTTTGGTAAATTATATAGAACCTTAAGTTCTATATAGAACCCTAATTAACCTTATTTTCTAAGAGTGAGGGGTCATGTGATCATGCTTCTTTGTTCCAGTGATAATTGGAGCAGCAGTGTTTTGTACAGACAGAGGAGCTTGGCTGATATACTCCAGTAAAGTGCATTGCAGTAATCCAGTCGAGAATAGCTCCAATAGAATAGAATAACTCTCAACCGCTCAAATGGTGCCATGCAAACATTGTCCGAATGATTTGTCTACTGAAGCTGGCCTTATAAATGTCAATTGCATGTCCATAAACTAACCTCCGAGGTTTGTGGGACTGCGTGATGGCAGCAAAAGTCCCCTAATTGTGTAACACTTAGTCGTGGTTTTCTCAACTCAGCAAAATGAGATATTAATACGCAAAGTGACCAGACAGATAAAAGTGAGTCCAAGTCAGAGAGGCGATGTGTTCCATTTTTAGAATGGGAGTAGATTCATATTTGCAAATGATTTCTCTTGTTGGTGACCCCAACGCTGATATCACAGGATCAAGGTTTGTCTTGAAGGGACACCTTTTGTTTCTTTGTGCATTTGTTCATTAATTAATTTACAGGCCCATACTCTGATCACACGCACACGCACACACACTGATCACACGCACACACACACACACTGATCACACGCACACACTCTGATCACACGCACACACACTGATCACACGCACACACTCTGATCACACGCACACACACACACACACAAAGACTCTGATCTCACACATACACACACACGAAAAATGAAAACAGGGGATCATTCCCCCCAAAACATTTAATATATATACAGTATATAGAAAAAACATCACATGGATGCAACTGGGATGTATCCTCAGTGATGTACCCTGGGGTCATAGGATGTTTCGGGTCTCGCAACATCATACACCCTCGCCCAGGTGACCCAGCCGGGGGTGATCAAGCCCCGACTTACGTCCCAGTAGCTACCCACGGTCAGCCCTCTTAGGACAAGACAGGGCCACTCAATCCGCTGCTCCGGAACTACTCTGCCGTGCCGCGACCGGGAGGCTCTGGCACTTGGAGGGACTGGGCTCTGTGGGTTGACTCCTGTCCGGGCTCCTCCTACGGTGCGTTGCACCAGACTCCCCCACTCCCAACATTTCATTCCGGTATGGCATGATGTTTCTTGGGCCGTGGTGGTACTGCAGGCTCCACTTGCGGCTTGAATGGCCCTCCTAAAAGGCCTCTCGTGGATTTGTTGGGCTTCTTCCTCACGGAAGACGCAGGCTGGGGCGCTAACCCATACTGCTCCCGGGTGCCGTCTACATTCCGGCTGTCAACTGTCTCTCCAGTGGTCACCAATCTATTCCTGGTTGTCACGTAGTCTATTCCTAGGAGTCACTGGCTAGGCCAGACTAACTAACTAACTAACTATATATATATACAGTATATAGTTATAGTATATAGTCAGATTGTCAGTTAAGAAGAGACCAGAACATTTCTCTCAACAGGTAATGAGGCATAATGCAAAATGCATAAAATTGCACAGTGAATCTAAATAGCTTACAATATATAGCGAACACCTCACCTGATGGACTGTAATAAAAAGAAAATAAAAACTTTCTCTGCCTCTCTGCACTGCCTCCTAGCACTTACAGTATGTCCTGTCACACATCGCTTTACGACACTTCCTCTAGTTCTCTCCTGAGTAGTTCCATGCTCGTGCTGCATGTGTACATTGCTTTGGAGAAAAGGGTCGGCTAAATGGGAGATTGTAGCTGTTTCGCCACATTTCAAGCGACACACCTGTACTTCTCCCTCCTCTTTGTTTAGCTTGCTGGCTATCTGGTACCCGTGGGAACCAAGTCAGCGCTAACACACGTTTTTATCGTCTGACACCATGTACCAAACTGTTTAATATGACATATCGAGATGTGCAACACAGGGCAACAACTACCTAACACACATTCTGTGGCCTACACCTAGTAAGTAGTCTGTATGTGTTTAACCAAAACATTTTAATTGCTCCATTTAACTCAATGGCTCACAGCCAGTGCTCCATTTGTGCTGGATCCTGCCAGAACAGGATCCAGCACCTCGTGGTTTTGGACTACCTGCATTGGGGTATTATCTGTGTGGACCCAGCAGCACCTCTGATGACAGTTTCTTGATTTATTTTGTTTGTTTTGTCTGCCGTGTGATAATCCCAGGAGTTAACTTCCTTTCCCCGCCATCAAAAAGATGAATTGTCTTATTTCCATATGAAGACATGTGATTACAAAGTAACAAGTGTCATGGCTAAAATACAGTTTGATTTGCTGTCCATATATCTCTGCCTGGACAGTAACTAAATAAAAATAAATAAATTTAAATTAATATTGAAATATTTTGTAATATAATTGGTTGATGTGAAGGGCCGTTAACCCCACATCAATGTGGGCATTTCAAAACCATGCGGTCCAGCTTCTAGCTGCATGGCATGACAATGACACGTTTTATGGCTGTCATTTCATTATCGGCTGACATTGTTTCCTACGTTTAAATAGACATCCTATTAAAGTTTAAAAAAATAGTATTTGTGTTGAATATTAATGAGACCTACTCGATGTTATGGAACGGTGCGAGGAGGACTCAAACGCTGGACACACGAGGCGGCAGGCAGGATTCAAGATGAACAAAAGGACTTCAACTGACGTTTTCAAACAGGATTACACAGACAAGGTATGACTGAGACAGTAACAATGAATCGACAAGGCTGACTGGGGAGACGAGACTAATATACACAGGTAACCAATCAAACACATGAGGGACAGCTGGTGAGGGAGGAACCAGGACACATGAAGGCAGGTGAGGTGTGGAGGGAAGGAGCTCACAAGGAAACAACAAGACTAGACGGACAGGGTTCATGACAGAACCCCCTCCTTAAAGGATGGCTTTACGGTAATCAACCCACTTTGTATCATTAATAATCTGGGTAATATTAGCACATGGGCAGTGTTTACCTTCTCTCTGTGTTTTCCTCATGGAGATCTCACATTTCCTCCTCTGGCAAAGCGTTCCGTTCTGACGTGTTTTGCGTCACAACGCGTCAGAACGGAGCTGCGGAAGTTCTGGAGACGTGGAATCTGCTCCGAGGGCGGCTGTTATTGTTTATTACATTTTTTTAAGTATGAGCACATCCACAGTAGAATTGCATTGAGAGCCTTAACGAGCCTTAATGACTTGCAGCTGGCGGGGGCGGAGTTTCTGCAGACAGGAGCAGGAGCATTTTTCTCCTGTGAGGTAAACAGAGAGAGAAGGTAAACACTGCCCATGTGCTTATCTTACCGAGATTATTAATGATACAAAGTGGGTTAATTACCGGTAAAGCCATCTTTTAAGGGAGGGCTCCTGACGTCCCCGTGAGCCGAACAGGAAACACTGAGCAGGGTGGGCAGAGGGGCCTGGAGGCGGGGTTTCCAGAGGGAGGACTGGGTGGAGCCAGCGACCTCAGGTGGACGACCTGGGCCCTGGACTGACGGGCATAACAGGTCAGGAGGACGACCTGGATGCGGGCAAGGAGGATGAGGCAGGTCTTGGAGAAGACCTGGATGGTGGCGACGAAGGTGGGAGGTCAGGGCTGCAGCAAGCACCGGAAAGGTTTGGCTGTGGGTCGGGGGTGGCTTCAGGGCCAGAGGACGGAGACTGGGATGCCGGAATGGAGGCCGGAAGCTGGAGTGCCTAACCGGAGGGCAGAAACTGGAGTGCAGTACCGGAGACTGGATTCCTGGACCGGAGTCAGGAAACTGGAGTGCAGTACCGGAGACTGGAGTGCTAGACCGGAGTCAGGCAGCCGGGGTTCAGGACTGGAGTCATGCAGCTGCAGTGCTGGACCAGCGTCCTGCTGGGGAGCAGGAGCGGAGTCCGGAGACTGGAAGGTCAGACCGGAGACTGGGCGGCAGGGGTGCGGACCACCCGGGGGGTCAGGCTAGTCAACAACATTGTGCTGGACTGTCTTCCCTGGCCGAATTAGTCATGTACAGGAATTAATTGTGAAACGCGGTCTGTAGTATCAGTAGCGTGATGCCAAGAAGTACACCGGGCCCAGGTGCACCCCATCAGTTCCAATGACGACCCCGCCCACCAGGCTCCAAGAGACAGACAAGAGACACGCAGAGCACCAGCTAGCCGAGCGGGAGGGTCATCACAGTAAATACATGTCGAATGCACCGATTTATTTCATTACCTGCTCTTCATTCTGATGTGTGATTTCAAAATTAAAGATGTGAGTCACGTGACATAATATTTACCCAAAACAAAGTATACCAACCTTCTGAACTAAACATAATGTGAGTGCAGAAGCACACAGATATGTGTATTGTATGTTAGGGGCTTGCCCAGGGGCGTAGGCGGGATTCGATCCACCGATCTCCCGCTTGCAAAGTGCACATGCTAACCGCAACCCCAAGAGAGCTAGCTGCCTTGGCGGTTAAGCTGGTTAACGGGCTTTTATTATACTGGGGAGCAGCTGCCTCTGTCATTCTTGCAGTGTGTTTAGAATACAGTGAGCCTACAAAAGCTACTGTAGAAAACAATCTGCAGTACCGAGCTACGTCGACAGTTTCACGATGTCATCTCGCTGCAGCAACTAATAAAGTTCTACTCTCATAGGTTTGCATTTGTCTCGTTTTTAGCTCTGCAGTTCGCTCTGTTCACCACTTTTGGTCGCGTGGGTGAAAGTGTGCGGGGAGATAGAATGCCGAGTTCAATTCCCAAGTTTGATTCCTGGCAGGGACGCTTCCACAAAATCCGTTAGCTGTTAAGTCTCATAGGGGACATTCAGACCAAAAGCATTTTTGGAGCTGCCAGCATCTTTCTGCAATTCATTCTCTATGAATACACACTAAATTGAATGTGAATTATACACATTATTATTATACAGTAAGTATTCCCCTTAGTCGTGTTATTTTATTTGGCAAATAATCATTGGAATAATTAATCAAGCACATAATAATGAAGTAAATATAACTACCCCACCTTCTTCTACTCTGATTGGTTTGTGGTTCACAATATCGAGCGTAGAAATAAAAGGAGCCAGCTGAACTTGGGTTTGTAGCTGAACACGCCCCCGACAAGCTGGTACATTTTACGCTCGGCTGTTTCGTAGCTTTGCGTCTCCAGCTTCCACTGGAAATGAATGAGTTCCTGCTTTGCAGCCTGTAATCTGAACATACCATTAAAGACTGGCCTACTTCTGTGCTTTCAACCCCACATATGACATCACGAACCTGCTACTTATCGTCCTCTCCTCGTATCTTGACCGACGAGTTTGTCTACCTGCTCGTCTAGCATTACCTTCTCCGGCCCGTATTGTGCACATTCCTGCAGATAAAGGTGCACAGTTTGCATCCATCTCCTGCCCTGGCCGGACCATATAACTGTCTGCTTCAGTGCCGTGACAACATCAATTTATGTGCGGCCATAACTGCTGATGTGTTTATCGCCGGTGGACTTGCGGAGGAGGTTTGTGGTGCAATTCACTGCTGCAAGGAGGCCAACCAAAGTCCAACCAACAGACAACTGCAGGTTCATCCCACCGACAGGGCTGAGGAGGGAGGGGGAGGATGGGGCGTTCTAATAGAGAGCCAAAGTGAACGTCACTTCCTGCTTCAGCACTGTACCAGAGATTTCCATCCGCCATTTATTTTCCCATAGACATTTCGTAAAATGCTTATAAAAATAGTTTCACTTGTTCAAAGCAAACGGTTCAGATATATTTAGAAACAGGAGAGACCGCATAACATTTCACTCGGACCAAAACGTTAAAAAATTGCGGATTTAAAGAAAATATTTTTTCGATGTCGTTTTTAAAGTTTTGGTCCGAGCGAAATGTTCTATGGTCTCTCCCGATTCTAAATATATCTGAACCGTTTGGTTTGAACCAGTGAAACTATGGTTATAAGCATTTTACGAAATGTCTATGGGAAAATAAACGGCGGATAAAAATCTCTGGTACAGTGCTGAAGCAGGAAGCGACGTTCACTTTGCCTCTCAATAGCAGCAAGCTCTGACGAAAATCCCGTCCTCGGGGGAAGACTACAGATTAGATTAGATTAGACTAGACTAGGGGTGTCACGATACACTCAGTTCACGATACGATACGTATCACGATACTGGGTTCACGATAACGATACGATACGATACGATTTTAACAATATTTTTTTAAACTTGAATAATGACAATATATGACTGGAAAAGTAGTATTTTATTTGAAATGCACAAATACAAAACATGCTGTTGTGGGAAATTGTTATTACAATAACAACTAGAAAAAACATGAGATTGGAGATAAGGCTTATCTTGAAATAGAATGAGTTACACCGTCACTTAGATTTACTTTGAACTAAAAGGTTTCTCAGCAGTATAAATTCTCATTATGCATCTTCAGTTTTTCTTCAAACTCAAACAACAAGACTTTTCTTAATCTATTTTTTATGCATCTTCAGTTTTTCCTGTCAAGTAAACAGTTTTGCCAGAAACTCAATTGAATGGTTTCTCTCCTGTATAACTTCTCATGTGTCTCTTCAGAGACTTGTTCAACTGAACTACTTTCCACACATTGAACTTCAACAAACAAAGACGTTTCTTAGTCTATTTTTTGAAAAAAAAAAAAAAAAAAGAAAAAAAAAAAAAAAAAATTGCGATATGAGATTTCATCTCAACGATACATATCGTGACGTTTTACTATCGCGAAATTTCGTGGGACGATATATTGTGACACCCCTAGACTAGACCAATGGTTCTCAACCTGGGGACAACCAGGGTTCCTTGAGGGCATCCCAGGGGTCCCCCAGCAAATGGAATAATCGTTAAACTTCATGATCTCATTTAGGCCTACAAGAACAATTCTATTAGAGACTATTTTTGATCATAGCTTCACTGTTATCTCTCTTCCTACAACACAGATAGTCATGGAGTCTGGACAAAATCATATCATAGTAATTATAACGATATTCTCAGATTTCTGGTCAGGGGAGGGGGGGGGGGGGGGATTGCATCAAATGGGGGTTCGTGGCTCTCGTTCGTGGGACTAAATTCGTGGTCCTTGATATGAAAAAGGTGGAGAACCACTAGACTAGACTGTGCTCCGATGTAGATGACATGGAGTTACAGGTGTGTGTGTGTGATTCCTTGCACATGTTATTGACTGCAGTGTGTTCAAAGGTTTCCAGGGCCCTCCGTATCGCAGGATAGGAAATGTAAACTTTGCACTCATAACTACACTCAATGTTACAAATTACCATTTTTAGCATTCCTCTCTGTAAAACAGAACAAGGAATGCTATGCGAGCTAGCGATGTCTTGTATACTCTCAAAGAATGACAGGTAGGAAAGTTATTTTTGAAAAGCACAAATAATATACAGTGAAATGATAAGTTTGTTGCTTCAGTAAACAACACATTATAATCTGACTAGTGTTTCCGCTCTTGCTTTTCCTCCCACTCCATTTCTCCCATTTTTGTCCCGCATTCCTGCGTCTCTTTTAGCGCTTCCACCTCTGCATGCTCCGCCTCCGCCCGCTCGCCACAATCAAATGTCGGTATTGCACGCTTTTGGAATTGACGGAAATGTAGGATATGAACATTTCTGAACCAAGATACGTGACGTTTTGAGATATGTGAATATTAACATTATACACGTCATAGAGTCTAACAAGTGTCTCATGTTGAAGTATGTTGCTGGTGCCAAACGGTGGAGGAGGGGTGGGTTTGGCGGACCTGTAGCGCCCCCGTCTTACAAGCGAGAGAGTGCATGTTCGTCTTAACCCTAACCAAGTTGCTTTAACTGCCTAAACCTAAATTGCTTTGTTAATAATAATAATAATAATAAATAATAATAATAATAATAGCCATTTATATAGCACTTTTCTAAACCTAACCAAGTTGTTTTACTTGCCTAAACTTAACCAAAGTTGTTTTATTTGCTTCTAACGTTGGAAAGGCAGCAAGGTTTTCAAATTAACCAGCGTTTTCTTTCAAATTTACGTTGAGATTATAGAGGTCAAATGCCACGTTTTAGAAACATATTTTGCAGACGTTTTGTTTCAAATGTACGTTGATATTCTACATATCCCTGGTTTGCGGACAGTAAAATGCCAACGTTTTATTCTGGCGACTGGGGTTGCTCTGCTTTTTCTTCAGCCCCTCCCTCTGCTTCTCCTCCTCCAGCTTTCTTCAGCCCCTCCCTCTGCTTCTCCTCCTCCAGCACAACAAACGTCACAGAGAGGGAGTCCGTCCAGAACTCTGACTGACTGCACTAAACCCCAGAGAACGCTGCATACTTTCACCCTGCCCTAACATGCACACGCACGCACGCACACACACACGCACACACACGCACACACACACACACACACATAACCCTTCTCAGCTGCCTGTCCAATCACCACACCCGTCTGCATGACATCAGCCTGTGATGTCATCATGGGACCAATGAAGCCATGCTGTCCAGTGCAACTTCATCAGCAGCAGCATCATCCTTTTGGCAGCGGCCCGATGAGCCTCGGATGGGAGGCAGCTGGATCGCAATGATTCCTAGACCCTGTGCACGTGTGTGTGTGCATGTGTGCATGTGTGTGTGTGTGTGTGCATGTGTGTGTGTGTGTACGCACGTGTGTGTGTGTGTGTGTGTGTGTGTGTGTGTGTGCATGTGCGTGTGTGTGTGTGTACACGTGTGTGTGTGCGTGCGTGTGCGTGTGTGTGTGTGTGTGTGTGTGTGTGTCTTGGTGCTATGTGGAGGGAGCAGAGGGGAGGCTAAAAGACGCAATTGCTCTAATTCAAACAATCTGAAGGAGGCAAGCGCTCGGCTTTCTTTGGCTACTTACCTCTGTTTATAATGGCCTCTCTGGACACATTCACATCTTGTTTGTCAAGGTTTCAACTGCGAGGTAAATATTGCAGCGACAGTGCTTGTTAAGCAGAGGGACAGAGAGAGAGGGGGAGTGTGAGACAGAGGGACAGAGAGAGAGGGGGAGTGTGAGACAGAGGGACAGAGAGAGAGAGGAGTGTGAGACAGAGGGACAGAGAGAGGGACAGAGAGGGGAGTGTGAGGCAGAGGGACAGAGAGAGAGAGGGGAGTGTGAGACAGAGGGACAGAGAGAGAGAGGGGAGTGTGAGACAGAGGGACAGAGAGAGAGGGGGAGTGTGAGGCAGAGGGACAGAGAGAGAGAGAGGGGAGTGTGAGACAGAGGGACAGAGAGAGAGGGGGAGTGTGAGACAGAGGGGACAGAGAGAGAGGGGAGTGTGAGGCAGAGGGACAGAGAGAGAGAGGAGTGTGAGACAGAGGGACAGAGAGAGAGAGAGGAGTGTGAGGCAGAGGGACAGAGAGAGAGGGGAGTGTGAGGCAGAGGGACAGAGAGAGAGAGGGGAGTGTGAGGCAGAGGGACAGAGAGAGAGAGAGGAGTGTGAGGCAGAGGGACAGAGAAAGAGGGGAGTGTGAGGCAGAGGGACAGAGAGAGAGGGGAGTGTGAGGCAGAGGGACAGAGAGAGAGAGAGGAGTGTGAGGCAGAGGGACAGAGAGAGAGGGGAGTGTGAGGCAGAGGGACAGAGAGAGAGAGAGGAGTGTGAGGCAGAGGGACAGAGAGAGAGAGAGAGAGGAGTGTGAGGCAGAGGGACAGAGAGAGAGAGGAGTGTGAGGCAGAGGGACAGAGAGAGAGGGGAGTGTGAGGCAGAGGGACAGAGAGAGAGAGGAGTGTGAGACAGAGGGACACAGAGAGAGAGGGGAGTGTGAGGCAGAGGGACAGAGAGAGAGAGGGGAGTGTGAGGCAGAGGGACAGAGAGAGAGGGGAGTGTGAGGCAGAGGGACAGAGAGAGAGAGGAGTGTGAGACAGAGGGACAGAGAGAGAGAGGGGAGTGTGAGGCAGAGGGACAGAGAGAGAGAGGGGAGTGTGAGGCAGAGGGACAGAGAGAGAGAGGGGAGTGTGAGGCAGAGGGACAGAGAGAGAGAGGGGAGTGTGAGGCAGAGGGACAGAGAGAGAGGGGAGTGTGAGGCAGAGGGACAGAGAGAGAGAGGAGTGTGAGACAGAGGGACAGAGAGAGAGAGGGGAGTGTGAGGCAGAGGGACAGAGAGAGGGGGGAGTGTGAGGCAGAGGGACAGAGAGAGAGAGAGGAGTGTGAGACAGAGGGACAGAGAGAGAGAGGAGTGTGAGGCAGAGAGCCAGAGAGAGAGAGAGGAGTGTGAGACAGAGGGACAGAGAGAGAGAGAGGAGTGTGAGGCAGAGGGACAGAGAGAGAGAAGGGAGTGTGAGACAGAGGGACAGAGAGAGAGAGGAGTGTGAGACAGAGGGACAGAGAGAGAGGGGAGTGTGAGACAGAGGGACAGAGAGAGGGGAGTGTGAGACAGAGGGACAGAGAGAGGGGGGAGTGTGAGGCAGAGGGACAGAGAGAGAGAGAGGAGTGTGAGACAGAGGGACAGAGAGAGAGGAGTGTGAGACAGAGGGACAGAGAGAGAGGAGTGTGAGACAGAGGGACAGAGAGAGAGGGGGGAGTGTGAGACAGAGGGACAGAGAGAGAGGGGAGTGTGAGACAGAGAGCCAGAGAGAGAGAGAGGAGTGTGAGGCAGAGGGACAGAGAGAGAGGGAGTGTGAGACAGAGGGACAGAGAGAGAGAGGAGTGTGAGACAGAGGGACAGAGAGAGAGGGGAGTGTGAGGCAGAGGGACAGAGAGAGAGGGGAGTGTGAGACAGAGGGACAGAGAGAGAGAGAGGGGAGTGTGAGACAGAGGGACAGAGAGAGAGAGAGTGTGAGACAGAGGGACAGAGAGAGAGGGGAGTGTGAGGCAGAGGGACAGAGAGAGAGGGAGTGTGAGACAGAGGGACAGAGAGAGAGGGGAGTGTGAGACAGAGGGACAGAGAGAGAGGGGAGTGTGAGGCAGAGAGACAGAGAGAGAGAGGAGTGTGAGACAGAGGGACAGAGAGAGAGAGGGAGTGTGAGGCAGAGGGACAGAGAGAGAGAGGGGAGCGTGAGGCAGAGGGACAGAGAGAGAGAGGGGAGTGTGAGACAGAGGGACAGAGAGAGAGAGGAGTGTGAGACAGAGGGACAGAGAGAGAGAGGAGTGTGAGACAGAGGGACAGAGAGAGAGAGGAGTGTGAGGCAGAGGAGATGGGACACTGGAGGGGAGGCAACCGGCTAAGTTCAGGCAAGGTCGTCCCAAGAGGGGAATAAGATGAGACAGGACAGGAAGGCATGGCATGGATGGAAAGGGACAGGATGGGGTGGGGTGGGACTGGGTGGAACCAGGGCAGGACTGGGTGGAACCAGGGCAGGACAGTGGGAGAGCACAGAGCAGGGCAGGGTGGAGCAGGACAGTGGGAGAGCACAGAGCAGGGCAGGGTGGAGCGGGATGGGAGAGGAGAGGACAGAAGAAGTGAGGACAGGTAAAGATAGAGGCTTGGGATAGTTAGTGTTGTTTCAGAGAGGAAGGATGCAATAAAAGATGAGAAGGAAGAAAAATGCTGAGAGATGAGAACTTTTAAACTGTAATACAAGGTAATAATAACTTTCATTATCTTCATTATAGGGTGGGGGCGATGTGGGCCAAAAATCATATCTCTGTTTTTTTATGCTGAATGGCGATACATAACATATATATATATATATCAGTATTTTCTATGAAGTGGGCTAAATGATCGATTGTAACCTGGTGCTTTTACAAAAGTATATTCACACAATGAAATGTATGATAAATAATCACCAGTAATGTGGATCTAAGTCATTAGACGAATGACTAAAGTGGGTAAAGGCAAATAATAGAACAGCTAGAACAGTCTGGTAAGTTCAGAAAATGACATCACAAGACAACACTTATGCCATATCACAAACAATATTACCATCCAAAATCTAAGACGATATCTAGTCTCACATATCACAATATCAATATAATATTGATATAATGCCCAGCTCTACTTCATTATTTAACAGCCCATATGGAATCACGTAACTGTCATTCAGTGAGCAGAATTAAAAAAATAAAAACATATATATACGCCATATGGTTTTAATACACTAACTAAAAGTCCTTGGTGACAGTAAACTAAGTATGTGACTCTGTCAGTGTGCTGCGTGAAAATAGTTCAGCTTCATCCAAACCAAGAGGAATTCTTATCGTGAGGAACCCCAGCACTCTGGCGCCTGTGCAGTGAGTGCTGCTATAACCTGGAAACCAGCACAGAGTTACAACACACCTGGAGCCAGGCCCAGAGAGAGAGAGAGAGAGAGAGAGAGAGAGGGAGAGAGGGGGGAGAGGGGGGAGAGAGAGAGAGGAGGCAGAGAGGGGGGGAGAGAGAGAGAGAGAGAGAGAGAGAGGGGGGGGAGAGAGGGAGAGGGAGGCAGAGAGAGAGATAGGGAGGGGAGAGAGAGAGAGGGGGGAGGCAGAGAGAGAGAGAGAGGGGGAGCAGAGAGAGAGAAAGAGAGAGAGGAGGCAGAGAGAGAGGAGGCAGAGAGAGAGAGAGAGGGGGAGGCAGAGAGAGAGAGAGAGAGAGAGAGAGAGGGAGAGAGGGGGGCAGAGAGAGAGAGAGAGGGAGGCAGAGAGAGAGAGAGAGAGAGGGAGGCAGAGAGAGAGAGGGAGGCAGAGAGAGAGAGAGAGATAGAGAGAGGGAGGCAGAGAGAGAGAGAGAGAGAGGGAGAGAGGGGGGCAGAGAGAGAGAGGGAGGCAGAGAGAGAGAGAGAGAGAGAGGGAGGCAGAGAGAGAGAGGGAGGAAGAGAGAGAGAGAGAGAGAGAGAAAGAGGGGAGGCAGAGAGAGAGAGAGAGGCCAAGAACTAGGCCCAATCAAGAAACAATCAAGAAGGAAAGACACAGGATCAGAGAGAGAGATAGAGAGATAGAGGGAGGGATGGATGGATGGGTGAAGGTAAATAAGCGAGTCTGTAAACTCAAAGGCCGTGACAGCAGCACGTCAGCTCTGGCTGTGTTGCGTCATCCTGTAGCCCCCCTGGCCCTTTCAGACCTGATGAATTCTACTACTGGATTACTACTGGATTACTACTGAGAGCCTCTCTCAATCTCTGTCAGGCCTTTAGTGCTGCTAACATCAGGCTGCCATTCCCCTATAGATCACCTCCAGATGTGGGTGTGTACGGTGCCCGTTCACCGAAGCACTATGCTGCTGCATACTACTACGCAGCTGCATAATGCAGCAGATCAACTGCTACACTACTTTCTTCTGGTTGGTAATTCTTTGAACGTATACCTGTCCCGGTGGGGGACGGGTTTTTATGGCGGTTTAGTGATTGTTCAGGATCACCGCGTGTTGCATAGTTTACTGTACGAACCGGAGCAGCGCTCCTCTCAGCGCCAGGCACACGGCCAATGGTCTTTGACCCACTTAAGGTCCAGATGACGTATGAAGTATGTAAAACTGATGCAAATCTGACGCCGTTTGTGCTGCTCGACAGGCAGCCTCGCGGGCCGGCAAAGGTAGCCAAAATAGTCCATAAATTCAGCAGAGTTGTAGGAGCAGGAAGTCCTCTCCAATGATGAATGTTTTACATTATAGGGAAAATAAAAAGCGTTCTGGAATAATCCACATTTGATCAATAGCACCGGGCAACAAGCCAAACCCATGTCATTAACCACATATTAATTGCGGCGGCGGCCGCCGGGCCACATTGTGACCGGGGGTGGTTTCTAGAGGAGTGTTTACCAAAACAAGAACTTCCAGCTCTGCTTTGAGTGGTTTGCACAGAGCTCTCCGGTGACGCAGGAAACCGCGGCTGATCACCGCCTTCATGTGCGCATGTAGAGACGTGAGCTCATGTCAGTTGTTGCATGTGGACTTTCTCACCGGGTCTTGCAGGCAGCGTGTGTGTGTGTGTGGACAGACTGTCATCAAGGAAATTGAAATAGTCGTTTTATACCCGAGATTTTTCAAAAAGCTCTTGTTCTTAGATCATCTCTCCATCATTGAGTTAAGAGAACTTCACTGGAAAAAAATATAATAATGTTGTTTTTTCTCCTTTGTATATAGAGTTCAACAGTCACATGACCTCGTGATGTCACCTCGGGTTCCGGTAGAGTATTTTTTATTGTGCCTGTATAGAGAGGCAAAGTGGAACGTCACTTCCTGCTTCAGCACTGTACCAGAGATTTTCATCCACCATTTATTTTCCCATAGACATTTGGTAAAATGCTCATAAAATAGTTGTACGTCGTCGAACCAAGCTAACGCTAATCGGGAGAGACCATAGAACATTTCACTCTGACCAAAACAAAAAAAACATTAAAAACATATTTTCTTTAAACCCGAATTCTTTTTACGTTTTGGTCCCAGTGAAATGTTATGCGATCTCTCTCTCCTGTTTCTAAATATATCTGTACCGTTTGGTTTGAACCAGTAAAACTCTTTTTATACGCATTTTACAAAATGTGGATGGGAAAATAAATGGCGGATGAAAATCCCTGGTACAGTGCTGAAGCAGGAAGTAGGCGGTCACTTTGCCTCTGTATGGACGCCCGACCAAGTCGGAGGTAACACGGGGGCTCGAAGCCTGCGCCCCTCGTGTTGGTAGGCAGGGAATCTACTGCTGCACTACCCGGACGCCCCAAAACGATCATCTATTAAAGATCATTTTCCTGCAAAACCTGCACCACTTTCTTCCCACCTCCTGGGTGTGATTTTTACAATTAGCACATTTTCCACAGATGGCATTAAAACCATAAATTCAAATATGTGATCACCAATATACCACAAGTTACTTTCTACCTCTCCTTTCTTTGGCCCACTCCCTTAATGAACTCTACTACCATCAACAGTGTATTGAATATCAACCATACATCCAATCTCCTCCTTCCTCCACCACTGATAAGCCTGATTCTGCTGTCTCCAAATATGAGACATGTGTCCAAATGTTCCTCTCCTAATTGACTCCTAATCACATTTCCTGAACACACAGAGTTTCGGGGGGCCTGTCGGAGTTGTCTGTCCTGAGGGTGTCATGTTTGCTCGGGCTGTTTTCCTCTGACGCGGGACGGGTCTCAGCAGTGCGTCGTGGCGTCCTTATATGTTTTCTAAAGGTCTCCAAAGACGGCGAGGAGAGGAGAGGAGAGGAGAGTGCTGAGAGCTTTTTCTTCACCCTTTCATGGAAAGCAGGCAAAGAAGAAGTGAAGGCCAGGACCAGTGTTGTCTCTTTTTACCTTCTCTTTCAATATTTCACTATTTTTAATTTGTAATGGGGGATGTCAAGGTGAGGTTCTAAGAAGAGACCATTACAGAGAGAGAATGAGGAGAAGGAGATGTGTTTGGGATGGATCGTTTCTTGAGAAAAGCAACATATTTCCAGAGGTGTAAGTAGAACAACTAATAGAGAGCCCCAGGGATGACGTATTTTTGTAGTCGGAACGCGGAAGTCCCGGACTTCCTGGTTCTTCACTGTTTCTGCCTATGGGATTTTTGAATGGGTTTTTGCCGCGATGCTTCAAATAAGGTCTCTGGGCAACGCAAGCTTAATCAAACGCGAACCAGTGTTCAGCGGGATAATCTTCACACATGAGGACCGCTTTCATGAGTTTTGAAGCGTAAATGCGAGCCCTAGAAGTAAAAAGCTCGTGCTAAGCTAATCCAGAACTACACACAGTGTCGCATAGGCTTCCCCGTCACGTCACCACTCAACCTGGAGTGTTGTTGATGTGTGCACTGATTACCCCGGGCTGAACGGGCTGAACCAGGTGAGGGAAAGATCATTTCCGTGTTCGTCCTTTGAAGTGATGACGTTATTGACGTATAATATCCCCGTCGACTCAACAGTGTAGTCTCATTTAGCCGTTTTCTAGCTAGCCGCCCTTTTAACGGCACGTAAAAGCTTAAAACACTCATAAAAGTGGTCCTCATGTGTGAAGATGATATTACTAAACACTGGTTTGCGTTTGATTAAGCTTGCATTGCCCAGAGACCTTATTAGAAGCATCGCGCCAAAAACCCATTCAAACATCCCATAGCCGAAAACAGTGAAGAACCAGGAAGTGTTAGCATCGATGTTTTCCGGACTCGTCTCTATGGAAGGAACTTTGATGATGAAGATAAGATAAGAAGATAAGAAATAACTTGTCCCATCAACATGCTCAATGCAACAGAAACGCAGGGTAGAGAAAGACATTTCTTAGTCAGAACTAAATACTACAGTATGTACAATAAGGGGCGCGCCCGGGTAGTGTAGCGGTAGATTCCCTGCCGAGCAACACGAGGGTCACAGGTTCGCACCCCTACCTCTGGCTTGGTCGGGCATCCATACAGACACGATTGGCTGGTGTCTGCGGGTGGGAAGCCGGATTGGGGGTGTGTGTCCTGGTCGCTGCACTAGCGCCCCCTCTGGTCCGTCGGGGCGCCTGGTCGGGGTCGAAGGGAACCTTGTGGAGAAAATGAATAAGATGAAGATCAAATAAGATAAAAACAAACATAGAAGAGAATATTTACAAAGTGCAGCTACAGACTGTGCAAAAAAGTGCATAATAGAACAACGTAGTTGTCAGTGATAGGTTGAAAGGTTGACAATTTAGATATGAATACAATTTAGATATTATTGAAATGGTAAAATGATACAATGATGGCCACAGTACAGATAGCCAAAGCAAAGCAGATGGGCGAAGATAATGCAGATATTGCACTCGATGTAAAAAATGGTAAATGGCTTATTGCATATTCAGTTTAAAGGGACAGCTCACCCTAAAATCCAAATACATATTTTTCCTCTCACCTGCAGTGCTATTTATCCATCGATATCGTTTTGGGATAGTTGCCTGAGTTTTGGAGATATCGGCCGCAGAGATGTCTGCCTTCTCTTGAATACAATGGAACTGGATGGCACTCGGCTAGTGGATTATCTTGAGTAACGGGGTCATGATTTCTGGAAAGAGACACTGCTGTTGAGTTTATCAAATGTATTTCTTTGGCACTTTGAGCAGCACAAGCCGAGTGCCATCCAGTTCCATTGTATTGGAGAGAAGGCAGAAACTCTGCGGCCGATATCTCCAAAACTCAGGCAACTAACACAAAACGATATACATGGATAAATAGCACTACAGGTGAGAGGGAAAATATGTATTTTGGATTTTAGAGTGAGCTGTCCCTTTAAGCATAGTTCAGTGTTAATATTATGAAGCTAGCATGATATAAGGGATGGCGAAAGCGTAGAGATTGAAGGCAGCAGCAGACTAGAGCAGTAGAGCAGGAGATGGCTGAGGTGAGAGTTCATATGATACTTATTATTGGATGGTTAAGATGTATGATGACCCCTGACCTCACCATATCTAAACCATGTGTGGCTGATAGACACACTAATAAAACTCTAATGAGTTTTCATATAACTCCCTGGTTTCTCTCTCTCTTCCTCTCCCCCCCCTCTCTCTCTGTCTCTCGCCCTTAAACTATAAATGTCTTTGTTTTTCTCTCTAGATTTTAGATTTTAGCAATAATTTCTGAGTAGATGTAAGAATAAAAGTTTATTGGCGATGCTCTACATTACCACAGTATTTCAAAAGCATATTCCAAGTTATCGAATTATTGTGTGCACGCCAACGCACTCATTGGCTTAAAATTATCATAGGAACAAAGATTGAAGGGGAAACTTGACTGAAAACCATAATAATTGAAGAAACCATATCAAAGGGTACACAGGAGTCTGCATGGTTAAAAAATAGAATATGTATATAATATAATGTATGTATATAATATGTACAATAATATGTATTTGAACAACATGTAACCACGAAAAGAACATTTTGTGAAAGGTTGATGTGATCTTGGGGAGTCAACAATGTAAACAAACTCCATACACTAATTTCAAGTTGATTGATGCTGTTTGGGCTGAAAGTATATATTGTAGCAACAAGAAACCCTATAAAAACGTTTATTGGATTTTAGTGAGTTTCTGTTCAAGTCAAAGAAGCCAAAAGAATGAGCAACTAGATTTAAATGCATTTTTAAAACTTAGCGTAATATATCTGATGTCATACCTAATGTTAAAGTATAGAAAACAGTCCAAAATAAACAAGTAATATGAGTTAAAGTAACAGTTTTTTTCTTATTCTAACAGGCAAAGTGAATCATCGGCTTCAACGTTTTAACATCTGACATGAGCGCTTAGTAAACCACTGAGAAGCATTTTGGCAACTCATATCTGGCTCTAATAAGAAGTCTCAGTTCTGTAGGAGGAGACAGAGAGAGACTTTTTTTAAATCATTTTTGCAATCAGAACGTTTTTATCTCTTTTAGCTCTTCATTATTGACAAAAAAACAGGAAGATCGAATGATAATGTAACTGGCAAGCTTTTAATTTCTACCTTTTTACATGTTCGTATATAATATAAAGGCATATGGTTTCGTGTGCACCTGAACCTAGCGATGCTTTACATTAAATGCTGAGCTTGGTCCCCCGAAACGTCAGGAAATCAGCACGAGGTCCTAAAATGTAAAACGTGGTCTCCATGCACAAACAGAGAAATCCGTTTTCCACCACAAGAGGATTACATCGAGGAGACATGACAAGAAACAGGCAGTAGACTGACGCTGAAATTACATCAGTCTACTGGAAACCGCCTATAATATCATGTAATAAATAATAAGAAACGACAGGGTGAAAGGTCGGGGGGAAATTTTCCGGGGGGGAGATGGGGCGTAAACATATCTGCCTACATCTTCGTTGACCCGGGTTCGATTCCCAACTCATACCAGCAAGGTTTTCTACTGTGAGTGAAGTTTACATTTTAGTGGAAGTGTTTCTTATTTAACCACGACCAAAGCCTTTTCTCAACCTTAACTAAAGATATTTTAGTTGTCTAACCTTAATCCTAAACTTAACCCTAATCTAATCAATCTAATTTGTAGTGGAGGAACATAACCTTCACATTATTCGTGTCCACAATAAGTCATTTGCATTTCAGAATTTGTGCTCTTTGCAACCAAACCTTTAGAGAACGTTCCCTAAAGGTTATCTGAAGGTCACCAAAAATAACCTTCAGGGGACATTATCTTAAGGTTCTGTCAACTTTTTTGTTTTTTATAATCTTTTGGTTGCAAAAGAAGTAACCTTTAAAGAACCTTGAACAGTGTTCAGTTAGGGTAACCTTTAAAATAACCTTTAACAGTGTTGAGTCAGGGTTCGTGAATATGCCGTGTAGCTGTTAAGAAATCCTTGCTCATTAGCAATTAATTGGCTGGGATGCCCTCAGCTGAGGAACAGAAGATGAGACCCTGGTCGGGATGCCCTCTGTTGAGGAGCAGAAGATGAGGCCCTGGTCAGGATGCCCTCTGCTGAGGAGCAGAAGATGAGACCCTGGTCAGGATGTCCTCTACTGAGGAGCAGAAGATGAGACCCTGGTCAGGATGTCCTCTGCTGAGGAGCAGAAGATGAGACCCTGGTCAGGATGTCCTCTACTGAGGAGCAGAAGATGAGACCCTGGTCAGGATGTCCTCTGCTGAGGAGCAGAAGATGAGACCCTGGTCAGGATGTCCTCTGCTGAGGAGCAGAAGATGAGACCCTGGTCAGGATGTCCTCTACTGAGGAGCAGAAGATGAGACCCTGGTCGGGATGCCCTCTGCTGAGGAGCAGAAGATGAGACCCTGGTCAGGATGCCCTCTACTGAGGAGCAGAAGATGAGACCCTGGTCGGGATGCCCTCTGCTGAGGAGCAGAAGATGAGACCCTGGTCAGGATGCCCTCTACTGAGGAGCAGAAGATGAGACCCTGGTCAGGATGTCCTCTGCTGAGGAGCAGAAGATGAGAGCCTGGTCAGGATGCCCTCTACTGAGGAGCAGAAGATGAGGCCCTGATCGGGATGTCCTCTGCTGAGGAGCAGAAGATGAGAGCCTGGTCAGGATGCCCTCTACTGAGGAGCAGAAGATGAGGCCCTGATCGGGATGCCCTCTGCTGAGGAGCAGAAGATGAGACCCTGGTCAGGATGCCCTCTGCTGAGGAGCAGAAGATGAGACCCTGGTTAGGATGCCCTCTGCTGAGGAGCAGAAGATGAGACCCTGGTCAGGATGCCCTCTGCTGAGGAGCAGAAGATGAGACCCTGGTCAGGATGTCCTCTACTGAGGAGCAGAAGATGAGACCCTGGTTAGGATGCCCTCTGCTGAGGAGCAGAAGATGAGACCCTGGTCAGGATGCCCTCTGCTGAGGAGCAGAAGATGAGGCCCTGGCTGGGATGCCCTCTGCTGAGGAGCAGAAGCTGGAGTCTCTTCTTGGCGTTCACGCTCAGTGAGCAGGGAAAGGATTAACTCTGCTGGAGGAAACTGACTGTGACGTGCGTCTTTACCCAGGTATGCCCAGAATGACAGCCAGGCCATGAGAACCTGGCAACGTACACACATTTACCGAATATGAAAAACATTTTGCAATTAAACTTAATATGAAAATAACAGCCTTTTTCCCTAAAAGGTGTTTTCAATTTGTATGTGTGAGTAGTATACAGTACCATCATACCTTTCATTCTATCTGATCATATGTAGATTTTTCCTTCACTACCGTCTCATTATAATGGGATTTAAACTGGCAACCCCTGAAAGCAAGCTGTGTTTCCAGGCAAATGAGGCAGAAGAAGAAAGCCACTTGTTGCTGTTTGAAGAATCCCTTCACATCGTGGTGCTGCTGACAATAAACACTGCTCTCATTTATTATGTTGGTGCAAGCGGTAAACAAAAACCTCGTATGTATACTTCTATAATATACAGTAGCTATATTACTGTATATTATTAGATTTGCTGCTGCCAGTGTTTATTTGTTCCTCCACTTTTTCATGGACTGTCTTTTGTTGTTGCTTTTCTTGAAATCATAACGATACATAGCCGATATATGGTAATGAATCGACGATGGATGAATCGGTGGATTCGGGCCTGAAAAAAGAAAATTGTTGCCTGAAAAAACAGACACATGTTTCAGGACAGAGGCTGACAATGAGATCAGACCATAACTGCACTGTGCTACTACTAAACAAGATATAGTCTGCACACAAGCAAACACACAAACACACACACACACACACACACACACACACACACACACACACACACACACACAGACACACACACACACACACACACACACACACACACACACACACACACACACACACACACACACACACACACACACTTACAAATCAAGATATTATAGTAATAATGAATATTTATGTTGTTTGAAATCAGTGTATTTCATAAAAAGCTGAACCTAGTCATTTGTATTAGCAATTACTAGTACAGCAGAAGTAGTAGATGTACCAGTAATAACACAAGTAGTATTGATAATAGCAGTAGAGCATGATTGCACATTGGGTCGAGCTAAAAGCCGACAACGTATTATATGCAGGTTTTCTACTCGCAGACCTTTTATAGAAGGACTGAGCTCACCCACTAGCCGTCTGCTACGTGACGTTGTGACTGAGCTCACCCACTAGCCTGTCTGCTACGTGACGTTGTGATTGCTATAATGATTTAATGCTCTAACCACCTTCAAGACAGATTGATTGTGGCCCGTTCCCCTAGAGGAATCCTTTGACACCCTGTAACACTGTTGATGCTTCAACAATGATTCATAATGACATTATAACACAAGTTGTCCAATAAGATTGTGAAAATGATTTATGGCCTTTCAAGCCGAGGGGGAACATTCCTAATTTCCAATAACCTGCAATAATTTCATAACAATCCCCTCCATCTTTTCTAAGCCGATGATACTACATCTTAATGGCCTTCACTCGCTAAATTAGCTGCCATTTGCAAACCTTTTTTTCTCCTCCTCTCTCTCTTCATCTGAGCATGTTAACCACAGGAAATTGACAAAGTCCTGCTATTAATCCTGGTGAAAGCCCAAATTCCAGACAGCAAAAACATCATTCCAAGCCAATATAAAGTCTCGGAGGAGTTGAGCATTTTGCAGTGTTGTGTAGCTGTGTTAGCGGTATGGTATATTGTGCAATTTAACGTACATATAATGTATTAAAAACAATATCTTAAGCATCTTTCCCTATACCTTTCCCGTGGAAGCCTTTATCCTCCAGAGGCTTTAAAGCGTTCAAAATTTGTTTTTAAGTTTTGAAATGGCACCGGATAGATTAGATATGCATATGATTTAGTGGGAATTCTATCTTAATTGGATGTGCTGCATCTCTCAGGAATCTCGTCAGATGGGGGACAGTGGGGGAGCAATGTCAGCGTTTGAAAGAGAAACAGCATTCCAGAAAGCATTGCAATCTCCCAGAAGTACAACAAGCGTCCTCCCGGAGCATGGTGGCTTTCTGGTGATGGGGGAGAGGGAGGAAAGGAGGAGGCTGGAGCTGTGCCGAAAAGATTACGATGATGGTCTGTTGTCGTGTAAACGCTCAAAATTAGCCTGGCGAGATATCCTCGCTTGCATCTAACATAATCGTTTACAGAAAAGTATATTGTATTCAAAATGCAGCCGTTTCCTCCAAGAAAAACAAGGATGTTGGCAGTTGAAGCCGGTGGAACAGATAAATATGTGACTTGGATTATTGCTGGCAATAAACAGAGCAAGAGTGTCAAGTGACAATCTTTCTTTGGATAACCAAAACTAATTTCTCTACTGACTTATGGATGGGAGTGCACAGCATGCATCCCTTAATTAAAACATGTGATGAGAAAGCTATTCCATTTAATAATCACAGGGTTTTTAATAATCACAGGAATCAATAACTCTACACTCTATGATCATGCGCTGCCACCACTGCCAAATCCGAGTGGTGTTCTTCTGAATCACATCTTAACGAGCGTTTAAAATCACCGCTCGAGTCGACCAATCACTGCGACTTGCTGCGGTTCGAAAAACGCCTCCCTATAAAAACGGATAGTGGCTCTCCTGCGGAGCGAAGTATGGTTTCAATAACAACACTGTGAGGATTTGACAGTCATCGTGGTCGCCATTCCATTCGCCACATCTGAAATCAGCAGATTCCTGACTCGACGCGTCACCTCAGCGGAGCCGGCGTTCGCTCTCAATATGATATAGCGTTTCTCCGCAGGGGTCAAAGGTGAAAAAGTCTCATCTGACAAATAGCACTCGGCGTGACCTCGGGAGATCACGTGAAATATAGGCCTACACAGAGCCATATATATAGAAGAGGTGCGACATCTCCATTCACTCCAATGGACCAGGTTTTAACTCAAGAGTTCCAGGAAGTGACCTCTGTTATACGGATGGAGAGACTTATGTTCCTGAGGACCGACTCACTTAAGAAATTCTCTGCCATCTGGGACCCGTTTCTAACGTACCTCGTTGAGGTTGGGGGTGACGGGTGATTCGCCAGACTGGTTCCCCAGACTGGTTCCTCATGGACCCCCTGTGTGGGATCCTGG
Organism: Poromitra crassiceps; assembly: GCF_964638095.1. Taxonomy (NCBI): domain Eukaryota; kingdom Metazoa; phylum Chordata; class Actinopteri; order Beryciformes; family Melamphaidae; genus Poromitra; species Poromitra crassiceps. The sequence goes on along the minus strand of NC_139638.1, from coordinate 22,502,208 downwards.
GCACAATACTTATAATCATATAAGCACCTTACAAGACTGGTAGCACGACGTCACACTGAATGTTGATAATGTGTTTTTGTTTGTTTGTTTTTTCTCTTTTGTTTTCCTGTCTCTGAGCCTGTTTGTCTTGTTCGTATGTTGTTCAGAAAAATGTAAAATAAAATATATGAAAAAAAAAAAAAAAAAAAAAAAAAAAGAGTTCCAGGAAGTAAGGTCCTTGATTAAGCAGCACTGTCGAGTTGCAGCAAAATTGACAGTTTGTGTTGTACTTAGATTTTTTTTCTTTCTTGAATCAAATTGTACATGATCTTTTCCTGGCTGTTCATTGGATAATGAGTCACGCATTTTGATCCTCCGCTGACGTCCCTCTCTCTCTAGAGGACACTAGGCCTACAGTTTTGTTGTGAATGAAAAGGAGCGTTATGATTTGTCGCTGTAACACTGCAGGTAACATCTGGGGCGTGAGGAACAAACGAGTCATCCCGTCCACCTTTACAAACAAACGCATACCTGTGCTGCTGCGTGGGGTTTGAATCCAAATCAGCCCCAATCTTCAAGTCTGACTTTGGTAGAGTATCAGCATTCTTTGGAGGCAGTTGCGCTAGTTGTGAGTCAAACTGAATGTAAACGACATCCTTTTGTAAACGTCAATGCCAGACATGATGCAAACATGAACACAGAGGGAGTAAGGTACAGTATGTTAATGTGGCATAGCGCCTTTCTATTTTCAGCATTCAATCAACGGTTGACACATAGCACCGCAACTTGATAATGCTGATGAGAAAAAAATTAAAATATGTCACGTTACCTCTGCAAACCAATATTAAGGAGCGTGTGTGCACGCGTGTGCACGTGCATGTGTGTGTGCGTGTGTGTGTGTGTGTGCGTGGGTGTGTGTGTGTGTGTGTGTGTGTGCGTGTGCGTGTGCGTGGGTGTGGGTGTGTGTGTGCGAAAGGGAGAGAGAGAGGGAGTGAGTGAAAAAAGGTTTTTACAAGGCGTCATCAAGGCAGCAAAAACAAACATAATGTATACGTTTTCAAGCTGCAATATGCTTTTCATTACATCCTGGTGATAAAATAAAGAAATAAAAAAATCTGATTCCTTACTTCCCGTGCCAGATAATAAAACCATAATTGATTATTGTGATGATATAAGTAAACGTGAAGCTGGATTTATGATGGTAGACTTCCTGCAGTGTTTGGTGAGCAGACCGCTGAAGATGTATATCAGGGCGATACACACTGTAGTATCAAACAGAGAGAAAGAGCTTATATAAAGCTGCACGCACAGGTTGACTGCTGTGGTGGTTGGTTATTATTATTTTATTATTATTATTATTATTATTAAGCATAGCAGTGAGATATGGAAGATTTATGCAAACACAAATTATTACTTACTCCTATATGGAGGAAGATATGGAGGTATGGAGGGTGTGTGCTAAGTTTAGCCTTATAAATATTCAGATTTTTTAATAGTGGCAGTCCTTGTTAACCTGACACTGCTAGATGGTTTGTTTTCACATAATCATCTGGGAACAAGTCGCCCCGGGAAACCATTTCAAAGGGCAGGTACTTTCAAAACATACCCGGGAGGTGATTGGATGAGCCATCTGTCTATCACGGGCTCGCTTCTCGCTGGCGTCACACCAAAGCCCGCCCGTAGCTGCCTCATGGAGACGCCGGTGGTGCGAACCGCCGGAGGCGCGCGAACCACCGGTGGTTCAGATTCAAGCCAATAGATTAGAGTGTGGCAAGATCGTGTGATCGTGATCTCACGATCTCGCGTGAATCCAGCTGCCTCTCAAGGTTAAGAGTCCTTGTACTTTTTAAAATCTTTTTTTTAAAGATTTTAAAAGCAGAAACTATTGGGAAGTTGCTAGCTTTGCTCATGCAAGTCAAAACCATATGCAGTGAAAGCTGGAGAGGCGTTACATGTGAGAAATTGTTTTTTAGGCCTATAATTGACTTGCACACTAACGTTGCTAACCAACGCAAACAAATGTTGCTTCCAGTATCTCAACAATGAAGACTCTGAGCCAAACAGCTTTTTGGACGCACTGAGAGAATTCACAGTTCATAATGACTAACACGTCTTTCAGATCTGCACTTCCTCTAACACAATCCACCAGCGTGTTGCCATTAGAGAACTACAGTAGTTGCAGTATCAGGAGATCTGTTCAGATGATGCTGCATTATTTTGACCATGAGACCGGCCATCATTCTAAAATGAATCTTCATTTTATGGAGAAGATCTGATTTATGAAGCTATACTTCATGAGATCTTCCAGAGGAGCAACAACCCACCCCCTCAACCCACCCGCACAACAGTCTGTTCTCCCTGTTACCACCAGGGACAAGATACAGGACACCCAAAGCACGCACCAACAGACTGAGGAACAGCTTCTTCTCTCAGGCCACAAGACTCAACAAATACATATTGTGATAAGTATATACGTAAGTATTGCCATTTGCACATTACTGCGGCACAACTTGCCCTGACTGCACCTACAGACAAACTGTGCTATTTTTATTATTCTATCTTATTTCTATTCTATTGTGTTTTACGCATTATTTATGTACTTTACATGCATTTGTTTGTTTACCTGTCTACTTGATTATGTGTACATATGTACAGTACCTACTTTTTTGTACTTTCACTATGTCCTGTAATGTAGCCCCCCTAGCATAAGAATTTCACACATGCGTACGTAATCTCTTGAACCTTGAACCTTGAGAACCTCACATGTGACCATGCAGGCAGGTAGACTACGCGTGTCTCTGCTCTCGCGGGTGGACAAACAAACACACACCTAAATGGTGGACACATGCCCCATCATCACCAGAACCAAACGCATGGTGTGTTATTGAATGAACGGGTGAGGAGCTCGAGAGACTTTCTGTTGCGCTGAACAGCGATCGCATTCAGGCCAGAGAGGAGGGAGCACATTAAGCCAAGGATATCCTCACCACACCCTGCCTCGGCAGGCAAGCTGCCCACTGCCTCGCGCACAATGCTATGCATGCTATTTTCCATTAGCTCCATCTCATCCCAGCTCGCATTTCAGGGAGAAATCCTTTTATTCAACACCCAAGGTCCTTCTCACACCTCCACCCTCTCTCTCTCTCTCTCTTTTCAATCTTTTTTTTTCTCCTTACTCTTTTCTTCTTTTTCCTGATTTTCTCCTCTCTCTCTCTCTCTCTCTCCCTCTCTGCTTGTCTCCTGCAGCATGTCCCTCGTCCTGCGGTGTTTCTTTAGTGTCCATATGTTCATAGAGTTATAGGAGGAGGGATGGAGGCATGAGGAGGTGGATAGGACAACCCTCCTCCCGAGGCAGCATCTGCTTCTCTGTCCTCTGTTCGTAATCTCTCCATCTCTCTCTCTCTCTCCATCTCTCTCTCTCTCTCCATCTCTCTCTCTCTCTCTCTGGACTAACAAACAGCTCTGACCTACGACAGTTGGACGCATTACAGACGAGCAACATGATATAAAACCAAAAGTATGCAGAAGACAAATCAGGTTAAGGATGTGGGCCTGGCTCCAAACACATCACAAACATTTGCAGATAATTAGAAGAGCCATTCCTCTCGCATGGTCCAAGCCTGACACGAAACACCTTCTCAACTCTGTTGCTGCTTTCCTTCTGCTTATTGAGGAGAATCGGCCTTCATATTAAGAGTCAAGGGTTTGTTTCTTCAGGCGTCCCCCCACTTCATACAAAAGTGTAGAGAGTCCAGCTGCTGCGCTTGTTTACATGATGGTTTTTATAACGTAGTACTGTATAGCTGGAAACTCTGAGTCACGCTGCGAGCACGTAAAGTTATGCGAGTGCAATTTGAACCGAGGAACGGTCCAAGTATTGTGACAAAATTGTTCAAAGGTGCAATGATGATCAGTGTTAAATGCCTTCCAAATGAGTCTGTATTTTTTAATAGAGTTAACGTGTTGGCCATTCAGTGAAGTACATGACATGAAGTGTGTGTGTGTGTGTGTGTGTGTGTGTGTGTGGTAGGCCTGCACGATATGAGGAAAATCTGCAATGTGCGATAACATTGTTCAATATAGCGATGACGATACGACTTGCGATAAATAAACAAATATTAAAGTATGCATATTAGCTATACAGTTCCTATGTCTTTCTGCTTTAATAATGCTAACATAGACCCCAAACATAGCCTATGCCCACTGAATAAAGAAATGAAATATACACTGACTCTAGCTGAAACTACACACAGCGTGTTTGGGCTTTGGCAGAGGGTCGGAGCGCACTGTTGCAAGGGAAAGATGTAGGCTGGATTTACAACACAAGACAAAATGATCAGATGCTGAGTGGGAATGCATGACGCATGTAAATAAAACCACTTTTCTTATTCATTGCGTTTCAGGCAGTCTTTGCGATGAGTTTATTGTGCATGTTCATATTGCGATGACGATGAGAATACGATTAATTGTGCAGCCCTAGTGTGTAGGTGTGTGTGTAGGTATGTGTGTAGGTATGTGTGTGTGTGTGTGTGTGTGTGTGTGTGTGTGTGTGTGTGTGTGTGTGTGTGTGAGTGTGTGTGTGTGCGCGTGCGTCTGCGTGCGTCAGATTTGGAGTTTGGGGGTGAGAGAGAAACACTGCACAAACTTGTTCCTGTGATAGTCAGCATGTTTTCATGTGACTAATAATCGGATCTGTAGCCGATAAAGACAAATCTGCGTCAATTGAAACAGTCACACGTAAACGCCTTCGTCTGGTTATGGAGTGAAGTCAACGTTGGATAGTAAGCAGAACCCAACTAACACTGCTGGATTTCTTTCCTCAGATTTTGATCTGCTTTTTCAAAGTTTTTATTTATTGTTATTATTTACAAAGTATACAACACGGCACAGTGTGCATCTAAACACAATCGTTGATATCGTTTTATGATCTAGTCAGTAGAAACTGCTGAACGTGCATATAGTTCACGTGAAGAGTGTGACTACTTTTCAAGTGAATGACACATTTCACACAGGATGTTCTCTTTGGTCTCATACCAAGAGGCGGAGCTACAGCACTAATAGATACAGTCGGTCTGTGTGGGAACGCCCACAAAATGTTACTACGGCTGGCGTGCGAGTGGGGTAAAAAACCCATATGTCTCAATAGGCTGACTCACCAAAGGACGGTGCTGCGGCTCTACACTACAGGAGTGGGGATTCTAGAGCAGGTACATATAGACGTCTGTTCAGATGTGCGTTTCCTGCGGTGGTTGAATCACCGACCGTGTCTGCCTGGGCTGGGCTAGCAGCTAAATGCTAACTTTGCTGAATGGGGAGGACGGGAGGATTTACCCCACCCTGACCACGCCCCCAGCCAGCTACCCCAGCGTCTATGACGAGACATAATGTCTGTATCTATTATTCCGACTCTTTTAGGAATTTCAGTAATTTTAGCTGAACCTCATGGTTTAATGTACCAGATTTACGGAACCTGGGAGTGGTCAGAGAGAGAAAATACTTTATAATCAGTCTACAATTTGCTGTATTGAGTCCACGATTAAGTAAGGTACGCACGTTTTAGTTTAGGAAAATATGCAACTTAAAAGGTTGACTGCCTTTTAGGTATTACAGATAGGCCTAACAAGGATTTTGTATGTTAATATCCATTGTCTCTTACTCTGAATAAGCACATCTCCCAGATATTGCAGCATAGCCTCACATTTAAAAATCCTCATTTTGTATGATTTGATGCAATTGTTGTTAATATTGGTTTAATCTCTTAGGAAAGAGACCTGTATAAGCCCATTAGGGTTTTTTGTTTCTTCTTATTCTTATTTTTCTCCCTATGGCCACTCCCGGTCTCCGTACAAATTCATTTTGAGGAAAATATGATAATTTGACACAGCTGCTTAGTGCTACAGCTACAAACAGTTGATTAAACAGTTGATTAGCTATTTCAGGTTATATTTAAATACCGTCCCACAGTGTACTTAAACAACTTATCGATTGACTCTTGTCTCTGCACCAGATATCCGTCGATAAACACTGAGGACCACTGAACCGGTGAACTACGTACTTACGCCCATTAATTAATTACCAGTGAACCGAGTAACAACAGGCCACAACAAGGAGTAATTTTCCACGAGCCGTTCCAGAATATGACTGATATATAAAATGTCATATCTCCAAAACGGTGCTTTGAAAAATGCCCTGAAATACATCAGCCTCTGGCTTGTGAGGAGCATGAACAGCTGTTTAAAGAAAGCCGTGTAACAAATTTGGCCCCTAAAACACGGGGGACATGTAACGTATGCCTCGGTGGGTGCTATAAATTGTGTCATAAATTTAATGACGGTGTCAATGTTTCCAACGTGCATGGGGGGGGGTAGAAGAGCGAATGGAGGGCCAGGCACTTATGTCAGAGACAAGGTCTTTTGTTATGTTACCCATAAATTTATATGGGTCCAACACATATGTAGTATTTAACCAGGGCTATCTCATCAAAGCCAGGGGCCATTACTTTCTGCGGTGGGTGGTATTATTACCGTACTTTTCACTGATCACCCAAGTGTCAAAGACACGACTTTCCCTTCATCCGCCAAAAGTAGAACGCCATTAGTCTCAAAGCGAGGCCGGCTTGTCACTTTGACAAAACCACTGACTTATACTGTACCTCTTCATGACAGGGAGTGAACTGAGACCGCCCTGCAGGTGCTGCTTAGTGTGATTTTCCATAGATACACATCTTATACACAAAACAATGGAATGTGTTGGAAATCATCGTGTCGCCCCCCAACGGACATACGCAACTACACGATGACGAAAGACGTACAAACCTTTGTACGTCTTCGAGGGAAAAGGCTCGGCTAACACGGTTGTGTTGTACGTGTAAGTGCAGTCGGAACCACTTGATGAATCTTCATTTTATAGAGAAAATGTAATTTTTTATAGATTTAGAATAGGCACATTTCATGATCTCTTCAAAAGGAAGAGCTCAAAATTGAGGAAAATGCTTGGCTACAAGATTGTGTACTTGCACTACATTTCCCATGAGATGGGCTGAGGCCTCATCACTGTAAGGAGCGCACCAAAATTATTTTGTGTTTTATTCTGGTGGTCTACACTAGCCAAAGTCCCTAACTATCGCTAGCTATTAAAAAAAAAAGTATTTCAGAATGCGAACCGTACACTAATCTGCAACATACACAGGGGGAACCAGAGCCAGGCAAGACAACAGGTGCTTTCGGACCGCAGGAACCTTTTCATAGATCTAGGAAAAGTTGGAGGAACTCTCCCCTTTTATGTTGTGTTCGCACTGCAGGAACTGGGAACCTTGTGAGTTCTTAGAACGCCGTTTAGAGGAACCTTTTTAGCTCCTACTTCAGGGTAGCTACTTTCCTACTTTCCCACCACAAGAGGAACCTTTTTAGTGGTCCAGACGCAAGTGTACATTGATTGGTCAAACTTCACTGACGTTAACT
>NC_139638.1:22227269-22492269 GCF_964638095.1 Poromitra crassiceps | reverse complement strand
TCAACAGGTTCCCTACTCCCACAATGCAACACTACTCAACAGGTTCCCTACTCCCACTACGTAACAATACTCAACACGTTCCCTACTCGCACTATGCAACACTAGTCAACACGTTCCCTACTCCCACTACGCAGCACTACTCAACAGGTTCCCTACTCCCACTACGCAACACTACTCAACACGTTCCCTACTCCCACTACGCAACACTACTCCCACTACGCAAAACTACTCCCACTACGCAACACTACTCAACACGTTCCCTACTCCCACTATGCAACACTACTCCCACTACGCAAAACTACTCCCACTACGCAGACATTGCATCAACATCCATGTACAGATGCTTGTGACATCTCTCTCTCTCGCTTGCTCTGTCTCTTTCTTTCTCTCTCTCTCTCTCCCTGCTATGTAGAACCGACATACTATAAACCTGTGATGTCACTGCACCTTCTGAGACGTTTACGAGTCTTTCCCACGAGGGTCACTTGGACGCACATTGATGATGCGTTTACTTTAGCGAGATCAGAGGCCACATAAACAAATCAGCACCATCGCAGCAACTCAGCTACAGTATACTGTATATTGAGAGGGAAAAGTAGAAGGGGGAGGGGGGGGGGGAAAGATGAGACTTTTGGTTTGGCAACAGACACTGGGGACACTTTAGAGGGAACGTTTCAAATTGAGCGAGTATATTGGTTTTCATGTTTTGTCTTTTTTCCTCTCTCTCCAGAGAGCCTTCAGCATGTACACGCCACGAAGATGAGCTTGCTGTGATCCGGGCTTGAAGTCAACAAGCCATTGAGAGAAAATATGTTGAATGTTTTGTACTTGTCATGTTCTTCTGCTTCTCCTTATCCCCACAGTTTAAAAGTCTGAATGAATGAATGATCTGTGTTGTTCAGTTGTTGTTGTTGTTGTTTTTGTTTTTTCCCCTGATTCCCCCCCCCCGTTTTTATCCTCCATTAGTGCTAATTTATTTATTTATCCTGGTTGCTGCTCCACCCTCTGCCGATCTGGGGAGAGTCGAAACTGGCTCCATGCTTCCTCCGAGACATGGGCAGTTAGCCAGCCGCTTCTTTTCACCTGAAAGGGGAAGCTTCACCGGTAGGACATACAGTAGCACGTGGGAGGTTCACGCTATTCCAACCAGTTCCCCTCCCTTTGAACAGGCGCCCTTAACGACCAGAGGAGGAACCACATTAGCAACCAGGATATTGCATGTTTTGGTGAAGGGGGTTCCTATATGAAGGAAACCCCCGGGAGGCACGGGGAGAACATGCAAACTCCACACAGAAAGGTCCTTTTGACGACCCCACCCGGGCGGTGGGCACTCGAGGACATGCGGACGGGCACGCATTCCTTCAGCGTTCACAGCGTCCCAGGTGGGAATCGAACCCAGGACCTTCGAGCTGTGAGGCGACAGCGCTTACCACTGCACCACCGTACCCCCCTATGTTGTTCAGTTGTTGGTCGAGCACGGCAGGATGAGCAGGCTAACACGTTGAGCGTTCGTTCATCAGCGGTGTGAGAAAAAGAGGAGAGATTTCTCACAGCGAAACGAACGAGCGTGTCTTTTTTAGTCGGGGCTTTTTGCAGATTGAGACTAATTACAGAGCAGTGTGGGGGTACGACGAGCCCAACCAAACGGCAAACACACATCACAGAATGGCATTTCTCTGCCCTTTCAAAGCCTGGTGAAGCGCACCGCAAGCTGCTCAAACGCCAGTACAGAGAGCTATATTAAGGTAGAGATAAGTCAAATAATGACTGCTGCGTCTCTTCATGTCCCGGTGTGTCATCATTTCTGCTCGGCTAGTCATGCCTGAGTCTCCTACAGTAGCTGAGGAGGGACAGATTACAGGACAGATTTCATATGACACCAAAGCCGTCTCATGTGAAACATTGAGACAAGATTATAAGTGATTTGAGGGAACATGCACGGGGTATGATGGCCGATCCCCTAGCCTGGAGATTGCAGCACATAGAGACACTGCGTAACGCGTCATCATTCAGAAGCCACGCCCAAGACGGGGGAAAACAGAAACCCCCCCCCTCCAATCCTGGCGTTCTCCTATGTCGCGTGCATGGTTGCGTGTTGCACAAAAAGATCGTATATACGGAAGATGAACACTCCAACTTACTTCCTTGACAGCTAGATCCACATTTTTCTTCTCGCCAATTCTCAATGGCTTCCTTGTTTTGCTCAGGAGTACAAAAAAACTTTAACTGGCGATTTTTTACATTTGTTGTCTGCGCAGCCCCACCACACAACAGCTTTTAGCTATGTTTAATTCAAGGAAAATGACGCTGGTGTGTGGAAATGAACGGAGCTTTTCCCCCGTGATGGGCGTGGCCTATTTCATGCAGTGTCTCTATTGAGAGCCAAAGTGAACGTCACTTCCTGTTTTCTCCCTGTTTTCTCCCTGTACCAGCGCTGAAAAAAAAATATGAATGGCGGTGGACGGAGAATAACGTTACTTTTTTTGATCCCGTTTGAATTGTGCCACGGGGTGCCAACGCTAATTTTGTCAATTTAAAACATAACTTTGCATGTCAAGAAAGTCGCAGTTTGTCATCAAACTGAAACGTAGGGGTTAGTTTAGTAGAAAAACTACATAGCTCGTAGCATGTCGCCGGTCTTCAGCTTTGCCGGTAGAGAAAGTGACGTCACTTAGGCGACCGTGTATGTAGTCTTTCTGATTTATAACTTGTAGTGCAACAGTTTGGCGACAAACTGTGACTTTCTTGCCATGCAAAGTGCGTTTTAGATTGACAAAATTGGCGTTGGCACCCCGTGGCACAATTCAAACAAGATAAAAAAAGTAACGTTATACTCCGTTCACCGCCGTTCATATTTCTTCAGCGCTGGTACTGGGAGAAAAGCAGGAAGTGACGTTTCACTTTGCCTCTCTGTAGATCAGGGGTCCTCAAAGTGCGGCCCTCCGCCCTCGGGATCGTCTCTGGTGGCCCGTGATGAGTTATTTGACACGATTGGTCTGATTCTCGAGAGGTTTACTGTCTTTCAGAGGCTGTAGTGGGCTCAGTTTTAAAGCCAGAGTGAAGGTTCTCTGGTATCATATGAAACTAGATGATCTAAGCCTTCGATCATCTAGTTTCATTGAGCTAAATCTGTACTTGAATGTGCTAAATCTGTACTGGGGGGGGGAGGGGAAAAGAAGTAACTCGTGACTAGTTTTATTTTTTGTAAGTAGCTCTCATCCTAAAAAAGGGTTGGGCACCCCTGAAAGGCAGCCATTGCTACCATGCCATGTAGCTTTGTCAGGAGGGTGGCTAAATAGCGCTCCAAATTTAGGCTAAATCTTGGTGAGGGAAAAAAACATTTTCAAAGGGGTCCTCTTTTTCACAGCCTAGTGTTAGCAGATATGGTGTGTGTGTGTGTGTGTGTGTGTGTGTGTGTGTTAAAACAATCTACAAATGGACAAATGGGATTTTTCCCCCCCTCTCCCAGAAGAAAACACAACATACATTTCTCACAGGCACGACGTTTAGTCTAGAATAGGCTATTAAAGAAAATAATGGTTTTGGAATTATTTGGTGTTTGGTTTTTTCTTGGGCGGCCCTCAATCCAACGTTGGGTCCCTCAGTCATGAAAACTTTGAGAAGCCCTGATATAGACCTTATTCGATTGACGTCACTCACGTACGGGCACGCCCACCGCCGCCATATTCTCGACACAGCGCTGCAGCTTTAAGTGACAACCTATGTGAGAGCAGCGTTTATAGGAAGCTAGCCGCCGTTAGCGTTACCTGTATCGTTCCTGTTGTGTTGGGATGGTGACCTGCGTTAGGCATGGCCGTAGTAATAATGACAGCAATAAAGTCCCCGTGGTTTGTTTCTATCTCTACCGTCCACAGACGTGAAGGGAGCGAGACGGAGGATACGTCAGCAGCACAGGAGAGGTGTGTGGATAGTTGGGAGAGACAGGTGAAACTTTCTGACAGCTCCTCACAGCAAAGTCTGTTCACCTCGTTTTTTCTTTTGTTTATTATTACAGGCATTAACGGCAGCATACAAACAACAACTCTGGGGTTTTTATTGCTGTCATCACTATCGCTATTTTGTAATGGAACAGAAACGACAATAAGGCCGTTACTATAGTTGTCAGCTGCAGGACGGTATGTCAACAATATGGCGCTGTCCGGGGTTAGCGAATAAGGTCTATACTGTCAATGGATTGTGTCATAGGGAAAGAAACCTAAATGCACACAAAGTCAAAGGTGCAAGGGCACTTCCTCATCTCCTTACCCCCTACCAATACCGTGCAACCTCCACCTCCCCCTACATTTTCTCTCTCTCTCTCTCTCTCTCTCTCTCTCTCTCTCTCTCTCTCTCTCTCTCTCACACACACACACAGGTCATGTAGACGGTTGGAAATCCAAGCTATTGATGGTTACCTTGGGAAATGTCAGAGTTGGGGCAGAATAGCCGGAGCCATTTCTTCCCACACCTGCTGCATTGTGTCACATTATCCCAGAACATCCTCTCTCTGGTCACCTTATCCCGGCCTTCTCTAAGACAAGTGGTATAGGATAGGATGACTGCTGCTGCGACTGCCAAGGAATGGTGGCCCAATATTTCCAGAGGAAAATGTGCTCCGAAATCACGGCATTTCATGAAAACCTAATGAGAATTTCTGAGATTATTAGATTTTTAAATTTAGTTTTTTCTCTCTTTTTTTCATGATTCCCTCATCCCCACATCCCCCCCCCGAGCTGGTCGCTGCTACACCCTCTGCCGATATCTGGGGGAAGCCGTAGACTAGCACCATGCTTCTTCTGACACATGCACAGTTGCCAGCCGCTTCTTTTCACCTGACAGCGGGAGCTTCACAGATATTTTAAATTCTTGAATTTACAGGCCATAGTTGAGAATATAAATTCCCTCCCTTCCCTCTCCCTCCTTCTCTCTCTTTCCCTCTCCCTCCTTCTCTCTCTCTCCTTCTCTCTCCCTCTCTCTCTCCTTCCCTCTCTATCCCTCTCTCTGTCCTTCCCTATCCCTCTCTCTCCCTCTCTGCCCCTTCCCTATCCCTCTCCCTCCTTCTCTCTCCCTCTCTGCCCCTTCCCTCTCCCTCTCTCTCCTTCCCTCCCTCTCTCCCTTTCCCCCTCCCTCTCTTTCCCTCTCCCTCCCTCTCTTTCCCTCTCCCTCTCTCTCCTTCCCTCTCCCTCCCTTTCCCCCTCCCTCTCTCCCTTTCCCCCTCCCTCTCTCTCTTGTTCTCTCTCTCCCTTCCCCCCCCTCTCTCTTTCCCTCTCCCTCTCCTTCCCTATCCCTCTCTTTCCCTCTCACTCTCTCTCCTTCCCTCTCCCTCTCTGCCCCCTTCCCTCTCCCTCTCTCTCCTTCTCTCTCTCCCTCTCTCCTTCCCTCTCTCTCTCTCACTCTCCTTCCCTCTCCCCGTCCTCCCCTCTCCTCTCTCCCTCATTCCCTCTCTCTCTCTCTCCTTCCCTCTCCCTCTCTTTCCCTCTCCCTCTCTTTCCCTCTCCTCCTCCTTCCCTCTCCCTCTCTCTCTCCTTCCCTCTCCCTCTTTCTTTCTCTCTCCCTCCTTCCCTCTCCCTCTCTCTCTCCCTCCTTGCCTCTCCCTCTCTTTCCCTCTCCTCCTCCTTCCCTCTCCCTCTCTCTCTCCTTCCCTCTCCCTCTTTCTTTCCCTCTCCCTCCTTCCCTCTCCCTCTCCCTCTCTCCCTCCTTCCCTCTCTCTCTCTCCTTCCCTCTCCCTCTCTCCCTCCTTCCCTCTCTCCCTCCTTCCCTCTCTCTCTCTCCTTCCCTCTCCCTCTCTCCCTCCTTCCCTCTCTCCCTCCTTCCCTCTCTCTCTCTCCTTCCCTCTCCCTCTCTCCCTCCCTCCCTCCTTCCCTCTCTCCCTCCTTCCCTCTCTCTCTCTCCTTCCCTCTCCCTCAGCTTTCCTCCCACTAGGATACGCAGGTAACCAGAGCAGCCAGTGGATCGGTGGACATCGGACACCACAGGGGAGAATCGACTCTTTTCTCCAAGCCACGGGAAACACAGGACTCAATGTAGGCCTCTCACAGTCGGCACGCTATCCAGCGACAGCAGCCTGCAGCTTGGGTTACTGCCTTCCCCTCCTCTCTTTGTGGATCTCTCATTCAGCACAGAGCCAGAGAACTAGAGCTGTTTCAGGCCCCCAGGCAGGATTAACGGCTCTCTTAGGCACCAAAGTGGCCTGTTGTGATAGTTAGGCCCATTTAGATATGATGATTTAGAGATCAAATCTGTTGGGATAGTTAGGGGGGATTTATATATGATTTAGACATTAAACCTGTTGTGGTAGTTAGGGTGATTTAGATATGGTTTTAGACATGAAATCCAGTGTTTCCCCTACCATTCTACAGGCCTGGCGGGCCCGCCAGGCCAACGACGCCCCCGCCAGGCCAGATTTTTTTTGCAAAAAAAAAAAAAAAAAAAAAAAAATCTGCTCTCCCCAAAATTTCAATAAATCTTTATGGCATATTATTACAATACAATAATACTTTCAAATTCATTCAAAACAATAAGCATTTTGAGTGCAGCGCTGTTCCAAAACGTGTCAACATGTGTCGTTGCCTGGGAAACGCACATCCCATAATACAACTGTTCGCATCACATCCCATAAATAGTATGATGATACTTGGGATGCCATTGCAAACATAGATGTAAACAGGTTAGCTAAAAGTTTAGCGTCGCCAGCGAGGGACCCCACCGTTGCGGTCGGGGTACGCTTCGAAATCCCTCCAGGCCTGACATTTTTTCTAGGGGAAACACTGAAATCTGTTGTGATAGTTAGAGCGATTTATATATGATTTAGACATGAAATCTGTTGTGATAGTTAGAGCGATTTATATATGATTGAGAGATGAAATCTGTTGTGATAGTTATGTGAAGCAACCTACATCCATCCGGCAGCGTCAGGTTACATTTATACTGTATATGATTTAGACATGAAATCTGTTGTGATAGGCCCATTTATATATGATTTAGACATGAAACCTGTTGTGATAGTTAGGCCCATTTAGATATAATTTAGACATGAAATCTGTTGTGATAGTTAGAGCGATTTATATATGATTTAGACATGAAACCTGTTGTTGATAGTTAGGGTGATTTATATATGATTTAAACATGAAATCTGTTGTGATAGGGTGATTTATATATGATTTAGACATGAAATCTGTTGTGATAGGGTGATTTATATATGATTTAGACATGAAATCTGTTGTGATAGTTAGGGGGATTTATATATGATGATTTAGACATGAAATCTGTTGTGATAGGGGGATTTATATATGATGATTTAGACATGAAATCTGTTGTGATAGGGGGATTTATATATGATAATTTAGACATGAAATCTGTTGTGATAGGGGGATTTATATATGATAATTTAGACATGAAATCTGTTGTGATAGTTAGGGGGATTTATATATGATTTAAACATGAAATCTGTTGTGATAGTTAGGGGGATGATGATTTAGACATGAAATCTGTTGTGATAGGGGGATTTATATATGATGATTTAGACATGAAATCTGTTGTGATAGGGGGATTTATATATGATAATTTAGACATGAAATCTGTTGTGATAGTTATGGGGATTTATATATGATTTAGACATGAAATCTGTTGTGATAGTTAGGGGGATTTATATATGATTTAGACATGAAATCTGTTGTGATAGTTAGGGGGATTTATATATGATTTAGACATGAAATCTGTTGTGATAGCGTGATTTATATATGATAATTTAGACATGAAATCTGTTGTGATAGTGCGATTTATATATGATTTAGACATGAAATCGGAAGGACTTAAAAACTGTGACTGTGACGAAACTTTAAAGGGGCCATAAATTGTGTATGTATGTAATGTGTTGCATGTAGATTGCCAACTTAAAACATTTAAATATGACCGTGACATATTTTGTATTAAACGCCCCTCTATTGAGGTCAGAGGTTCATTGAAATTCACGGTTTTCCTCTCTGCCTATATACACACAACATAGAGGAACATAGAGGTCCAAAAGAGAGGGGAGCGGGGTAGTCTGTGTGTGTGTGTGTATGTGTGTGTGCGTGCGTGCATGGGTGCGTGTGTGTGTGTGTGTATGTATATGTGTATGTGTGTGCGTGTGTGCATGCGTGCGTGTGTGTGTGTGTGTATGTATATGTGTATGTGTGTGCATGTGTGCATGTGTGCGTGGGTGTGTGTGTGTTGGGGTGGGGTGGGGAGGTGGTGGTGGTGGTGGGGGGGGGGTGTTTATGGATTCATTAGTTCTCTTGAAAGCCGGGCCTGGCTCCTGGCTGGGAAACACTCTGGTTGAATGATCCACTTTCTCAGAACATAAATGTCTGCCATAATTAAACACTTCACAGAGCATCAGCGAGCGAAGAGGCAGCTGATGATGACATGCGCGTGTTTCATCTCCCCCCAGTGGAATTGTGATGTTTGGCCAAATAAACATAAATAAACAGGGGGTATCCTAGCTTCCTACAACCCCACTAATTAAATCAGGGACCTATTTTAGTAGAGTGTGCTTTTGACTCATATCAGCGTAGCTTAGGTGAGCCTATACATCTAGATTTGTATGCCATAAACAAAATACAGAATTCAGGCAATATACAGTTGGGATATTAGAGAAAAGTTCCAGTCCAAAGTGCCTGGGGGGTGTTGATCATCATGTCTGCTGTCCAATTTCTAAGCCTTTTAGCTTTAATCAGATTTGCTTCCAGTGAAAATATTCCCCCAATCAATCGTTTCCCCGGGAGAAAGAGAAACAATCACCGCACCATGGATCATTAGACAAATAGGCACTCGCCTCGCCATGCCTGCCTGTGCCCGGCACGTCAGCTAAGTGTAGCACGTCAGCTAAGTGTTAGCATAGCCAACCGTTTTGATCAACATAACAATCAGTGGGCATTGCCATGGCATGTAAAACACTGTACTGCTTACACAAGTTTACACAGTGGAAAGTAGCTGTCATTAAACAGAACATAATAACTGTAGGCACCACTAATAAAAGTCTGTGAGACGATGTTTAAATACGGTACTCATCAACAAACAGTGATTGGCTTCTGATTACAATATTGGCAACATAAAAAGCTGTCAATATTCTGCCTAAATGTGCCTTTTCTCTCTCCACTAATTACAGCACTTTATTGTAAACACCACAAGTGCAGAGAACGAGACTGGGAGGAGACATAACGCACATTTGATGCTACTGAAATGTAGTCGAGTGAAGAAGGCAGCACCTGCAGTGGAGGTATGAAGGTCAGGCAGCACCTGCAGCGGAGGAATGAAGGTCAGGTAGCACCTGCAGCAGAGGAATGAAGGTCAGGCAGCACCTGCAGCGGAGGAATGAAGGTCAGGCAGCACCTGCAGCAGAGGAATGAAGGTCAGGTAGCACCTGCAGCGGAGGAATGAAGGTCAGGTAGCACCTGCAGCGGAGGAATGAAGGTCAGGTAGCACCTGCAGCGGAGGAATGAAGGTCAGGTAGCACCTGCAGTGGAGGAATGAAGGTCAGGTAGCACCTGCAGCAGAGGAATGAAGGTCAGGTAGCACCTGCAGTGGAGGAATGAAGGTCAGGTAGCACCTGCAGCGGAGGAATGAAGGTCAGGTAGCACCTGCAGTGGAGGAATGAAGGTCAGGTAGCACCTGCAGCAGAGGAATAAAGGTCAGGTAGCACCTGCAGCAGAGGAATGAAGGTCAGGTAGCACCTGCAGTGGAGGAATAAAGGTCAGGTAGCACCTGCAGCAGAGGAATGAAGGTCAGGTAGCACCTGCAGCAGAGGAATAAAGGTCAAGGTAGCACCTGCAGCAGAGGAATGAAGGTCAGGTAGCACCTGCAGCAGAGGAATGAAGGTCAGGTAGCACCTGCAGCAGAGGAATGAAGGTCAGGTAGCACCTGCAGTGGAGGAATGAAGGTCAGGTAGCACCTGCAGTGGAGGAATGAAGGTCAGGTAGCACCTGCAGCAGAGGAATAAAGGTCAGGTAGCACCTGCAGCAGAGGAATGAAGGTCAGGTAGCACCTGCAGCAGAGGAATGAAGGTCAGGTAGCACCTGCAGCAGAGGAATGAAGGTCAGGTAGCACCTGCAGTGGAGGAATGAAGGTCAGGTAGCACCTGCAGTGGAGGAATGAAGGTCAGGTAGCACCTGCAGCAGAGGAATAAAGGTCAGGTAGCACCTGCAGCAGAGGAATGAAGGTCAGGTAGCACCTGCAGTGGAGGAATAAAGGTCAGGTAGCACCTGCAGCAGAGGAATGAAGGTCAGGTAGCACCTGCAGCAGAGGAATAAAGGTCAGGTAGCACCTGCAGTGGAGGAATGAAGGTCAGGTAGCACCTGCAGTGGAGGAATGAAGGTCAGGTAGCACCTGCAGTGGAGGCATGAAGGTCAGGTAGCACCTGCAGCAGAGGAATGAAGGTCAGGTAGCACCTGCAGCAGAGGAATGAAGGTCAGGTAGCACCTGCAGTGGAGGAATATAGGTCAGGTAGCACCTGCAGCGGAGGAATGAAGGTCAGGTAGCACCTGCAGCAGAGGAATAAAGGTCAGGTAGCACCTGCAGTGGAGGAATAAAGGTCAGGTAGCACCTGCAGTGGAGGAATGAAGGTCAGGTAGCACCTGCAGCAGAGGAATGAAGGTCAGGTAGCACCTGCAGCAGAGGAATGAAGGTCAGGTAGCACCTGCAGCGGAGGAATGAAGGTCAGGTAGCACCTGCAGTGGAGGAATGAAGGTCAGGTAGCACCTGCAGCAGAGGAATGAAGGTCAGGTAGCACCTGCAGCAGAGGAATGAAGGTCAGGTAGCACCTGCAGCGGAGGAATGAAGGTCAGGTAGCACCTGCAGTGGAGGAATGAAGGTCAGGTAGCACCTGCAGCAGAGGAATGAAGGTCAGGTAGCACCTGCAGCGGAGGAATGAAGGTCAGGTAGCACCTGCAGCAGAGGAATAAAGGTCAAGGTAGCACCTGCAGCAGAGGGAATGAAGGTCAGGTAGCACCTGCAGCAGAGGGATGATGGTCAGGTAGCACCTGCAGCAGAGGAATGAAGGTCAGGTAGCACCTGCAGCAGAGGAATAAAGGTCAGGTAGCACCTGCAGCAGAGGAATGAAGGTCAGGTAGCACCTGCAGTGGAGGGATGAAGGTCAGGTAGCACCTGCAGTGGAGGGATGAAGGTCAGGTAGCACCTGCAGTGGAGGGATGAAGGTCAGGTAGCACCTGCAGTGGAGGGATGAAGGTCAGGTAGCACCTGCAGTGGAGGGATGAAGGTCAGGTAGCACCTGCAGCAGAGGAATAAAGGTCAGGTAGCACCTGCAGCAGAGGAATGAAGGTCAGGTAGTACCTGCAGCAGAGGAATGAAGGTCAGGTAGCACCTGCAGTGGAGGGATGAAGGTCAGGTAGCACCTGCAGTGGAGGAATGAAGGTCAGGTAGCACCTGCAGTGGAGGAATGAAGGTCGGGTAGCACCTGCAGTGGAGGAATGAAGGTCAGGTAGCACCTGCAGTGGAGGAATGAAGGTCAGGTAGCACCTGCAGTGGAGGAATGAAGGTCAGGTAGCACCTGCAGCAGAAAAAGCCATGCGAGAAAGAACAAAAAAATGAAAAGAGAGTTTAGCAATCAGTAGCAGCATAATGTGTGGATCTAGGCCTATGCATGTGAGCAGACACACACACACACACACACACACACACACACACACACACACACCTGTAATTCCAAGTCATCTACATCGGAGCACAGTCTAGTCTAGTGGTTCTCAACCTGTTTCATATCAAGGACCGCAAATTGTCACCTTTTTCCACTATGGATGACCATACAGTTTTGATCAGTGATCCTGGATCGACGCTAGTACTCAGGACTGACGTGTGATAGATACAGTGTGTTTGGTTCTGTTGTTTGTTGTCTCTGCTCAAGCTAATAGCGACCATCTACAGTGTGTGTGATGAGGAGAGGATGAGAGATATATGTGGCGTTCACTGCAGCCTTGTGGCTCTCCTGAGGAAACGACCACACGGAGCAACCAGGCATCCCATCGTCCAGAGGGACCGGGAAGAGACAGAGAGAGAGACACTGATACACAGAGAGAGAGACAATGATACAGAGGGAGAGAGACACTAGTTGTGTTTCCATTACTCTCAGAAATGCGCAAAATCTATATATCGCAATAGAAATTGGGTAATGGAAACACGTGAATTTCGAAAAACCTCCCAAATATCGCAAAAAGTTTTTTCGCTCTCATGAGGTGGTTTTTCAGACGTGTCGATATAGAAGTTTATCGCAAAAGTGTAATGGAAACACATTTTTCGCATTTGCACGTCATGTGACCCATATTATCCCTTGGAAAAGGAGCGGAAAATAAGTTTGGTAAGTAAGGTTCGATAGCCGTGTCAAAACCTCCGCAGCAAGTGGAAAACTTTGAAGCAACGCTACCTAGCAGAAAGACGAGTGTTATGCAAAAGCGTAGCCGGGCAAATTAGATAATGTTTAATGGCAGAAATCGGTCCATGGTGACAGCAGGCTGCCTGTGTGCGCGCATTTGGCACAGCGGCGAGATGAGAGGATGAAAAGCACACACTGGTGCGGTGGTGCTGTCTGAAGTGAATACAGTGACTGTGAGTAGGCTAATACATTGCACACGTTTCAGGTGCAATTATAGAACCAAATCAGCCTTTTCCCCCCTCCATCTCTAAATCGGACCAGTTGTAGGCTATTAGGCTACCTTTTTTCCTCTGCCTGTCGCGCTGACTGCATTCACGCAGCCAGCAACATTTTGCGACTCATTTTCTTTTGAATTGATAATCAGGCTCGTTTATATGCATTGTAACTTCATGTTGGGATTTGCATTGACCATTGGTTGGATTTGAGCATGCAGGGGACGGGATATGGGGCAGATCCCCGTGCGTAATCACTGTGGCAGCTGCTGCAACGGGGAATCACTCAAACGCAACTTCAATGGAAACGCCTACAAGTCGCAATTGTACATTGTCGAAGTTGTAGAAATATCGCAATTCTTTTGCGAAAAACTGTAATGGAAACACAGCTACTGATACAGAGGGAGAGAGACACCGAACCAGAGGGAGAGAGACACAGATACAGACAGAAATAGACAGAGAATAAATCTACACATATGAGTGAGTGCGAGGCCTGTGTGTGTGCGTGTGTGTGTGTGTGTGTGTGTACTGTGTGTGTGCCAGAGGGACAGCTAGTACCCAAAATTAGTGCGATCCCACACAATGAATTGACGCTTCGTGTTGTGTCACCCAATCTGCTGTGTGTTATTTTAGCCGAGCCCCTCTTGGCACGCCGCCCCGGGCTTCCCATATTCAACACCTGTTGTTTACAGGGACACAAACAACACGGGAGAGAAACCGCAAAGTCCCCGCGTCCCGTAACACAGGGACGCTCCGTGGAGAGCAGCACAGCACAGCACACACACACGGAGGGGGAAGGTCTTCTTCTGCTCCCACCTCAACCCATCCCCTCCCTCCCTCCCTCCCCCTCCTCCAGCGCTCTCCTTTTTGGACACCACCCCCAACAGCTGTGGAGTGGGAGAGCCCATGATGACGTCCTGGGGGGGGGGGGGGGGGGGGGGTAATTGCACTGTAAATGTGGAGGTCTGAGGGGGTAACTAAAGAGCTGTAACCCGGGACCAAAGTTACCAAGGTAACACAGGGAGGGGGAGAGAGAGAGAGGGAGAGAGGGAGAGAGAGAGAGAGAAAGAGAGAGAGAGAGAGAGAGAGAGTAACCTGACACCAACCACCACCTCTATTATAGGGAGCATCACCAGCACCACATCTGCCCTATATATAGCTTGTGGGCTGCTTTCAGTTTCAGTTCTCCCCTCTCTTTCTTCTGATCTGTGTGACTTCTCTCTCTCTTTTTTTGTTTATTCCCACAGCCCCCCCCCCTCCCCTTCCTCCCGGTCTTCCTCATAGCTGTCGGATCCCCCCCTTCTTTCAATCGGAAGATGGTGTTAAAGTTATGCAAAATACGCGCGTATACGTACACAGAAATCGAAGTTTCGTAGACCTGCAGCTCGTTCCGTCAGGTTTAACTCGCAGGGCTTTTTAACGAGTCTCTGGGAAAAAGATTAAGAGGAGTTATTAAGATCTTTGAGGTACAATAGTTTACAATTGTTGGTCAGATTCCTTCGAGTTGTATCATCGCCAGCCCACAAACCTATAAGGCAGTGTTGCAGTAAAAAACGTTCTGGAAATGTTAATGGTACTCCGCCGAGCCGAAGGGCTGAACGTTTTTTTCTGTGGGGGGGAGGGGCCGAGAAATAACGACGACACTGATTGGCACAGAGATCAACAGAAAAGTGCCCTTTACATTTCTGTGTTTTAAACTGTGTTTACCGTTGACACATAATCGTAAGCTATTTCGACTTCTAGATAAAGTGAGGAACAGCAACCTCGATAAAAAAAACATCATAAATCGATGTAATTGATCGCATAGGCTACGGTAACAAAAAAAACACATTGTTTCAAACACTTTGATCCCGGCAAGATCGATAATCTGCTGCATTTGCACACTCATTATTAGGGGGAAAGAGCATTGTAGAGAGGCAAAGTGACCGCCTACTTCCTGCTTCAGCACTGTACCAGAGATTTTCATCCGCAATTTATTTTCATATAGACATTTAGTAAAATGCTTATAAAAAGAGTTTTACTTTGTCAAACCAAACGGTTCAGCTATATTTAGAATCGGGAGAGACCATAGAACATTTCACTCGGACCAAAACTTTAAAAAACAACATAGAAAAAGTATTTTCTTTAAATCTGCAATTTCTTTTATGTTTTGGTCTGAGTGAAATGTTATGTGGTCTCTCCTGTTTCTAAATATATCTTAACCGTTTGATTTGACGAAGTAAAACTATTTTTATAAGCATTTTACGAAATGTCTATGGGAAAATAAATGGCGGATGAAAATCTCTGGTACAGTGCTGAAGCAGGAAGTGACGTTCCACTTCGGCTCTCTATAAAGTAAGAAGGCAAAAGGAGGCTATCACACTGCAAACAGCTACTTTTAATTGGCCATCGTGTAGAGCAGTGCTTTCCAAACTGGGGTACGCGTACCCCTAGCGGTACGTGGAGGTACTACAGGGGGTACTTGAGAGAAAGGGGGAAATGCAAAAAATCTAAGAATAAATAATGAAAATAAATTAAACACTCAAATAAATCTGCTCAGGAGGAGGCACTAATCGCAACTCTTTCATTCCATTTCTTATTTTGTAATGTTATATTCTGCAAACGGTGGGTTATAGAGTCTATGGTTATCATTCATTCCTCAGATGGTAGTTTTGTCTTGCAGTTTTCTAAGGTAAATGTCATAGTCGGGTAAAGGAGGTATGGATTCAGAAATCATCGAAAGGGGATACTGAAGTGCAGAGCTGTGTTAATTTTGACACCAAATTTTGTTTTAGTTTTGTCTTTTGGCAAAAAAGCCATTTAGTTTTAGTCATATTTCAGTCATCTGAAATGTTTTTGTTTTGGTCTAGTTTTAGTTGATGAAATATCATACGATTTTAGTCGACTAAATCTACGGTGGATTTAGTTGTCAAAAATGTCGTTTTCATCAGTGAAAAAGGGTAGTTTCAGTCAAGTTTTAGTTTTAGTGAAGGAAATTAACACTGGTGCAGAGCCAGAGTAAATAACCCAATGTAACTGGATGGAATATAAATGGAAGATCAGTGTTCGTGCAGATTTAACTTGAACTGGCTCTCCTTGCACTTGCACCTGAGATAATGGCAGGAGGTAGCAAGTCTGGCCCTGCAAATCCATGGCTCTGAAAACAACAAAAAGCAAAAACAATTCCTCCCAAAACTCCATATGAGTTGAATATATTGCAAACTCAAGGACGTAATATTTGAGAGAAGTGGTATTCCTCAACATAGCAACTTATAGCAACTGCTTCTGGGATTGACTAATAAGACACACGCACACCAGATGCAAATGAGACAGAAACCTGAAGAAACTGAAATAATCCTGCTTTATAAGTGCTTGTAAAACATCATAATAGATGTATAAACCACACAGACTCACCTCTCACCTCTAACCACTGCCTACAACAACAGTGTCATATTTACGGAGCACAGTCCTGCTCCTTGTCTTTGCCTCCACGTCTTGGGAGTGAATTTGTGTTTTCGTGCGACTGGCCCTTGTCACTCATGTCAGCCCGCTGAGTTTCCAGCCTAACAAAGTTGAGTTTTCTTTGGAGTAATTTTCTCTCAGATGGAGTCTTCATCTGACACCCGGGGGGGAGACGTGCAGACGGTTCCTGGTTTGCTTTGCGGTTCTCCTCCATTAGCGCTGACTCGGAGTGGGTGGCTGACTCGCTTGGTGTGACTGGCATAATTCCCCCCACAGAGACACGACGAGGAATGACAAAAACTTAGAAAAACAAAGGCACACTAAAACCCAAATTGACTCGCGGCAATAAAATTCCTAATTAGCTACTGGCAATAATGATCATAAAAATATCGTCTAGACATGCTGTATTGGATAAAAACAGGGGATTTTTTACGAGTGCGTATAGCGCTCGGTTAAAAAAAGGCCCTCCAAAACATTGTCTGCCAATGACAGCTTATAGTATCTTGTTTTATGAATAATAAAAAAGGTTAGCCGTTTTCTTGTTTGCTGATGCGAGGGGAAAGAAAGCATGCTGGTGGGTGTGAGTGAAGTCTGGGTCAAACCAGCACGCTGGAAACCGCTCAGACCTTCATTAGGTTGCCTACTGTTGCTTTCTGGTGACTGAAGTGGCTGTTAATTTAAAGTCAACTATAATGAAAAGCTACGACCATATTGTTTGGGATCATGGTATAGTCGTTGGCGGTTGTTTGTTGCCAGTGTTGGGCAAGTTACGTTCAAAATGTAATATACTACATACAGTATTATTACTAGGCACTTTCATTTGAAAGTAATAAGTTACTTTACAATATTACTTTCTGTGTATAGTAACTCATTACTGATTACACTACTTTTGCATTACTTTCGCCAAAATAACAGCAGCAGCAGATCGGAATGACATCGCCGCCCCGGAACTATCCAGGAGAATAATTTCAACCATCTTGAAGTCAGTGTAAACCATCCAAAATTCTAAATGTTATCCTTGTCCTTTGTTATTGTCATCTATAGTGGTTATTTGCATAAAAACACACAATTTGATTAGGAAATGATTGTATCTTTATTTGTGCTTTGATTTCTTTTTTAAAGTAACTCAATTTGTAACTTGTTACTTGACAAATTAACTGGTATATTACTGAAATCCTATTAGTAATAAGTTACATTACTGAGTTACTGCTAAAAGTAATATATTACATGTAATATGTTACTTTTGTAATGTATTACCCCCCCCAACACTGCTTATTGCAGAATCCATGCATGTTTGTTTGCTTGTGTGTGTGAGTATGCGTGTGTCTCTGTACAATGTAATTTGTTTTTAAAGACACCATTTTGTTTTTGGTTTAGTCCCCCCCCCCCTCCCTTGTACACAGTGTCTTGAGCAGCATGGCTTAACAACAAGAAAGCGATGTACCTGTAGACCTGCTGCTCCTACAATCCAACCACCTGGCCTTATTTACAAGCTTGGCCTGAACTCCACTTCTTCGCAGCGAGTGTTTTTGTCAGAATCATAAAGTGCCCTGGCCCGTGACGTGTATGAAATACGCTCAAAGTCAAGGGGAGATCTGTGAGAGACAAAAACGTCACGTTATTTACAATGTAGCAGGGTTTGCTAGATTTACGGGTTGTTCGAAATGCATTGGTAAAACAAGATAGATCAACATAGAGGAGGAGGGAATTCACAATAATTTGTAGCCCTGGGAGGGAACTGGGGAGTAGGTGTCCTTTATCTATTGGCTCCCCTGTTGATTTACATCGCCATATATCTGAGGGGTCAAAGGGCACCTGCTAGGGGAACTAGTGGGTCTTGGGTCCTTCCACTTGACTTCCTGTCTTGAACACATAACACGTGAAACACATAAAACATTGTATCAATGTTTGTCATGTAGAATCGCTGTCATGTAATTTAATGCCACGGATGTTTATTGTGTTACTTTAATAAACTAGGCATCTCGCGCTTGATTCCTAGGCTCACCCGCTGCGCGGGCTTGCTACCCGTCCTGCAGCTCGCCGAGCTGGCCCTGCAGCTCGGCCGCTGTGCGGCCTTGCCCGCCCTATTGGCACGCGCGCGCAATGTTTCCCTCTCTCTCCCCCTCTCTCTCTCCCTCTCTCTCTCCCTCTCCTCTCTCTCAGTCTCTCTCCAGCTCCTCTCCCTCAGTCTCTCTCCCTCTCCTCTCTCTCCCTCAGTCTCTCGTGAGCCTCAGAGTGATGACATCAGGTCACCCGGCCGGGTGCTCTTTATACCCCTTGAAACTTTCAGCCCGATCGCACGTAAAACGGCATAGCTGTGGCCGGACAAAGAGAGTCCACGTTGCCAAATGTATATACTGTACAGATGTAGCTAACCTGTTTGAATGCAATTCTTGTATTTTACATTTTGCCTTTTATGTAATTATATGTTTTAACTTTGGAGTGTCTCTTTGCAGAGCTGGCACATCAGCCGCTGTTCACTGCAGTTTGTATTTATTTTAGATATTGATATTTTTTATATATCAGAGCACCTGAGAACCTTTGTCCAAGAAAGGACTGTTACGTCTGAAAACGCTGTGTGCTTTTTGTGTCAACTCGTCAACCTGCTGCTCCTTCATTGGATAACGCCTTTTAGTAAAAAGGACCTTGAGTTTGTGTCTTCCTGTTTTGCCACAGCAGTTCAGTATGTGGTTCCCCCTCACTCCCAGTCTGACAAATAACACCAGTGTCGTATACCAGTACCAGTACCAGTACCAGTACCAGTACCAGTACCAGGGACTTGATGCGTTTTAGGCCATAATGACAAATAGAAAGAGGGCGACGGGTGTCTTTCATGTGGTATTAGGACTATTTGTAGGAGTCGGGGGAACATGCCTTTATGTTCCTTAAGTGGTTTTATGAGGCAGTATTTTCTAGATATAAAAACAGATCTTTCCACCACAAGGCTCATGGACATTTTCAGTTTCTGCTTTCATGTGACAATGTGCATTTAGCATGCAGCCTTATGACCTCGAGAACTTCAATACAGGCACAGCTCTCTCTGGAGCCCCTAACGTAGATCTCTCTGGAGCCCCTAACGTAGATCTCTCTGGAGCCCCTAACGTAGATCTCTCTGGAGCCCCTAACGTAGATCTCTCTGGAGCCCCTAACGTAGATCTCTCTGGAGCCCCTAACGTAGATCTCTCTGGAGCCCCTAACGTAGATCTCTCTGGAGCCCCTAACGTAGATCTCTCTGGAGCCCCTAACGTAGATCTCTCTGGAGCCCCTAACGTAGATCTCTCTGGAGCCGCCACCGTAGATCTCTCTGGAGCCCCTAACGTAGATCTCTCTGGAGCCGCCACCGTAGATCTCTGTCCGTTGGGTTGTTTTGGAACATTAAACGTTCCCCGGGGGAAAAAAACACACAGTAGGAAGGTCTCTATTTACTAAACAGATGGTGACGGATCCGTCACTCAGGAAAAATTTCAAGGTCAACTGGGTTGAAATTTCTCTCTGTCAAAACGGATGGAGATCTGTGGGAGACGGATGCATTATCAGTGCTGCCTGGACAACGGAGAGCTGTCATTGAAAATTAATTGAAATGAATGGAGAAATGAACAGAGACAAACAGACAACGGGTCAAGTCAAGTTTATTTGTATAGCCCTAATTCACAAGCATGTCTCAGAGGGCTTCACAGAAAATATGTCTAGCTAATTCTAGCTGACACAACAGTGGCAAATTACAGAATAAAGATAACATTTTGAACAATTGATAGAGAAACATAGAAAATATAGAAATGAAGGATAGAGCAGAGGAGAGAGCAGGAGAAGGGTGAGTGTGGCCACGGCCGTAAGGATTGTTCACACCATACGCCGAAGCCACGCTGAAGCTGAGTGATGCTGAGTGCCATGCTAAAGCGGTCACACCAGAAACACTCTCTTTTCCTCAGCGCCTGGCACGGAGCTGCTCCTCCGGCCACTCACCCCCCCCCCCCCCCCCACAACTTGCACTGACTTCATGCCTGGCACGTCGGCTGTTTGCGCGCTTGGAAAATCGGTTCAGCGTGGCTTCAGCATGGCGTGGTGTGCGGCTGGTGTGAACGGACTTGCCTGTTAACGACGCCGAAATGAAACTGCGTGGCATCAGCGTGGCTTCGGCGAACGTGCACTTAGGCTTGTTACTGCAGTCTTGCTTTCACACATTGAACTTGTGGATCCTCTTTCCATACAGTGCTACACTGTAAAAAAAACACCACGGGACTCTTAGCCAGGGGCTAACATAACATATGCGCTAGTCATTCTGTTGAACTTTGCTGAACTCTCTATAACTGTATGGCTCGTGCGTCTTACCATCTTCCTAAACTTTTGACAGTCTTCTCCAATACTTTTGGAAATTGCCTCTTGTCTGACAGTTTGCATCACTTTACTTTCACCCATTTTTTAGGTTGGCATTCAACTCTCTTCCCTGCAGCCTCTGTGCACAGAGCCACTGTCACGGGCGTAGCTGTTATACTGAACGTAATGTATACCGCATATGGCAAGACGTGTTTCGTGCCACTTTCCTCCACCCGCAAGCCACTTTGAAGCTCTAACGATCACCTCCATCCCCACACTGCATATTTAATAACCCTATTAGCAATATAGAATAGAAGCTTTTATCGTCTATTTGTTTTGCGCAGGCCATCTTAAAAGGAAGGAAGTGTACACAGGGCACACATTCACTCAACAACAACACATCCTAACACACATGCTATCCTTCTCTATAATCTCTTTCCCCCCCCCTGTATACATTATCATTTCCCTGCTGTATCTTATTACTGTGAGCTGCTGCACCGACCCAATTCCCCCACCGGGAGTTTCATCTTATCTTATCTAATCTTCAGGCAGAGATTGTGACCCTGCCATGATAGCAATTTACAGGCGCTGGACCGCTGTGAAGTATATTTGTATGTCTTGGATTTTTTTTATTATATATATATATAATAAATAAATATATATATATTATTTATATAGCAGAATGCCACCCCCCACAGGAGGTTTAGTGATACCGAGCCAAATCAGAATCAGAATCACTTTTATTGCCACAATATTCAAGATTACATTATGAGGAATTTGTCTTAGTGTCAATATTAAGAGATAAAGAAAATAGGTGTTTACCAAGTCTAGAAATACAACATGGAATTTTCTCTGCTGGTGGGTTGAATGTGCTGTCTTTGTTGCTCGTCTGTTCTAAACACTCAAGACGAGTCTGGTGTGTCTGCTCTTTTTATACTGACGTGCCGATTTGCTGGTCAATTCCTGGGCAGGTTGTCTGCAAAATCACACACTCAAAAGAAGATCTTTCCTTCCTTATTCACGACACGATTTTAATGATTGCTTAACTTTTAGGAATAAATCGGTCCTGTACTTTGCCATGTCATCTGGGGAGTATTAGCTTGATCCATGCTACATTACATTCATTCATTCTTCCATAAAAATGTATTTTGAACACCCCACAGGTTACTCCAGTCAGCCCTCGGATATAAAAACTCTTATTACATTTTGCACACTGCTCTATTCTGATGGGCCACCATTAATTTGGTGTACTGGTTATTTGATTGGTGGAATATGTGGGAGGAGCCCTGCCTTCATATGCGTTTTCCCATGATGTTTGAGTGTTACCTCTCTTCATCTTTAGCTCATTGATCTTTGTAAAATATACCCTTTTCACGGGGGCCATGCTGTGTCGAAAAGGCAGAATAAACACAGGTGCAAGCAAAACACTAATGAGGGTTTCCAAATTCCAATCATGGAAGTTGGAAACCCTCATTAGTGTTTTGCTTACACCTGTGTTTATTCTGCCTTATCGACACAAAATGGCCCCCGTGAAAAGGGTCTATTCTGCTAAAGCGAACTCATTCTTTATTTATTTTTTTGTCTTCTTAAGATTCTTTGCCCTACTCAAAGCTATCAAATATTTTTTAAATAAGTACTTGAATAATCATTAAAAAAAATACACAAACAAAATTCTTATAAAATAAATAATTATTTCATAATACAGGCCTAAAAAGTCTGCCATATTTCATGTCTTCCCAGAACACTTACTCTTCCTGTGAATGTTAGGTACAATGCACTTGTCCTCACGATGCCCAGGGGAGCACAGATTGACGCACACATGCAGAGTCCACAATAAGAGTTTATAATTTCACGTGAACAAAGAGTCTATTGTGGCGCACTCAGGAGGAGCGAGGAGACGCTGACTCCTGATATTTCTGTTTGTTTAAACTCCTTACTCGCAGTGAAACAACGTTCATTTTGCTTTGCGGGATGTTGGCGGTTAGGGAACTGTGTGAAGAGCAGATGGTCTCTCAGTAAAAAAAACCTGTTCAAAAACACACAGCCAGTCGCCACTCTTCTTCTGCGACTTCTTCTCCTCTCTTGATTGTGAAACTCTCCAGTCTCTCCATTCTTCTTTTGTCAAACAACTGACTTGACCGACAACAGTATTAAGGTTTTAAGCTTTATTTTGACATTGTTTTTTGGCCATATTGAATAGAGTACGCTAATCATAGCATAGCATAGAACAATCCCGAGACAGACCAAAGTGGAACGTCACTTCCTGCTTCTGCACTGTACCAGAGATTTTCACCCGCCATTTATTTTCCCATAGACATTTCGCAAAATGCTTACAAAAAGAGTTTTACTGGTTCAAACCGAATGGTACAGATATATTTAGAAACAGGAGAGATCGCGTAAAACATTTAACCCGGACCAAAACGTAAAAACAAAAATGCGGGTTTGAAGAAAAATATTTTTTCAATGTTGTTTATTTGAAGTTTTGTTTCCAAGTGAAATGTTCTATGGTCTCTCCCGATTACAGCGTTAGCTGAACCGTTTTGGTTTTGAACCAGTACAACTCTTTTTATAAGCATTTTAGGAAATGTCTATGGGAAAATAAATGGCGGATGAAAATCTCTGGTACAGTGCTGCTGAAGCAGGAAGTGACGTTCCACTTTGCCTCTCTATAGCAATCCGCATGCAAGAGAAGAAGAGAGAGCCCCATTCCCATTACACACACACACACACACACACGAACGAACGAGAGCGCCTGTTCCCACTAGTGTCTTAAAATAGTTACTGAGGACTTTTCAATTACACAGGCCACGCCGTTAAGAAGGGGCCCAATCATATAACCAGAGTGTTTACCTCCTCTCTAAATCTGACTGCTCTGATTAAGGGGACAGAACAGAGCCGAGAGAGAGAGAGAGAGAGAGAGAGAGAGAGAGAGAGAGAGAGAGAGAGAGAGAGAGAGAGAGAGAGAGAGGACGAGGCCTGGGAGGGGGAGGGGGATGAGGGATATATACTGTACAAAAAAACCCGGTAAGAAATACAATAAGAGCTGTAATTGTCAGTCATCCATGACTGGAGGCCTGCAGAGCACAGACCATAATGTTACATCGCTCCTGTAACACTAGAATTACCCAGAGAACACGAGTCGGCTCGTTAAAAAGAGGCAACGTCAGGTCAAGGTGTGCGGTGTTGGGGGTAGTAACTCATTACAAAAGTAACATATTACATGTAATATATTACTTTTAGCAGTAACTCAGTAATATAAGCTTATTACTTATAGGATTTCAGTCATATTACACCAGTTACTTTGTCAAGTAACACAAGTTACAAATTGAGTTACATTTTATTAAGTCGAAGCACTTATTTAAAAAAGATACAATCATTTCCTAATTAAACTGTGTTTTTATGCAAATAAGCACTATAGATGAGAATAACAAAGGAAAAGAATGACATTTAGAATTTTGGATTGTTTACACTGACTTCAAGGCGGTTGAAATTATTTTTCGGGATGGTTCCGGGGCGGCGATGTCATTCTGCTGCTGCTGTTGTTTTGGTAAAAGTAATGAAATAGTAGTGTAATAAGTAACTCTACACAGAAAGTAATATTTTAAAGTAACTTATTACTTTCAAATGAAAGTAACTAGTAATATGTAGTATATTACATTTTGAAAGTAACTTGCCCAACACTGAAGGTGTGCGAGCCTAGAGTGTGCGTGTCGTTAGGAGGAGCACAATGAATTTGAAAAACAGCTGATTGA
This sequence comes from Poromitra crassiceps, assembly GCF_964638095.1. NCBI lineage: Eukaryota > Metazoa > Chordata > Actinopteri > Beryciformes > Melamphaidae > Poromitra > Poromitra crassiceps. The sequence goes on along the minus strand of NC_139638.1, from coordinate 22,468,126 downwards.
GAGATGCGCCAATCAGAATGTCACTCAGACATTTGAATATGTTGCTAGAAACAACGGCTCATTAGCACTAAAACATTCGTTGTCAATGTTTGTTGTGAGAAAAGGGGAAAGGTTTTCTCCTCGCGGCCGCGTCACACACAGGATTCCCTCGCTGACGTCATGGAAAACGGGCACACGTCCGTAAAATTGAGTGTGTGTGTGTGTGTGTGTGTGTGTGTGTGTGTGTGTCAACTTTACAGCTACAACTGGAGCATACAAGGGCGTGTGTGTGTGTGTGTGTGTGTGTGTGTGCAGCTGTAGGAAGGGATTCACACACCACACCACACTCATGTTCCCAGGATCCATTCTCCATCCAGCGCTTTGAGAAACCCGCTGGACCTGTTCTGGAGAGAGAAGTCCAACCCTCAACAGATCACAAGCTACAGCACATCTTCACAGGCAGCACCATCTCACCACTGATGTGTCGCTGCGAGAGAGATCTACCGTGCCCCCGGCGCCACACGAGGGATCAAAACGATGTTAGGTTATTCACCTTATGTTCAGACGCGGGGGTGGGCCAAATTCTTCCGGGTCGTTTTAACACTTCCGGCGGTCACGGCGCCAAATACAAAAGAACGTCAGAAGAAGAAAGTTGATTTTGTAGCGGACGGTGCAGGGGGTAAAACAAAGAACGTAGCCTACTACTTTGAGCTCGGTACACAGCAAGCAAGCAGAGTATCCACTGTTAGCCAGGTCAGATAACGTTATCGTCGACAATGACGAGCACTTTCTTGTAAAACATACCTGGACTCCAACAAAGAAAGCTTCAGATGGTTTTCTCTCCTCTGAGCGCAGCTCGAGCCTTTTACGTCTATAGACGGTTTTAACTTGACAACAAAAACATTCTAAATTGTACCCCCGCTCACTTCCTGTTGCAGTGTTTGCTATGGACATAAAAGGAAAAAAAACATTCAAGTGCAGGACTGACCATTCCATGCAAACCGTCTATACAGCTGAGCGGCGAAAACAAAAGTAACGATGTCGAGTGAATATTTCTGCAGTTTGCCGAATGCTGAGAAAAAGGAAGTGCTGTGGGGTTGCGCTCTGGTGAAAACCGTCTATAAGACCCGCAGACGTTAACGTAATTCCCTGGAATGCGAGACTTAACGAGCCAGTTACATGGTGTTGCATTCCTAGACATTGCCGTTTGCTTTTATTTGGTATGTTACATACAATTGGTTAAATTATTAGTTAATTCAGAGTTAGATGATATTGGAGCAGCCGGCCTTTTTCTTTTTCTTTTTTTTAGCCGGAAGTCGTGACACAACCACACAATCACACAACAGGGTCAAATGGGCGTGGCTACATAAGGTAAATAGGGACGTTTCCCATCCTATCCAGCAAGCTAACTGTTTAGCCTGCTGCCGTCAAGAGGGGTACAGAGGCATGGGAGCCTCAAAGACAGGTTTTATCTCAGCGGACTGTCAGTAACTGGGTTTCCATCCAAATGTATCGCATAATTCAAGCGAATTTGTGAAAAATCCGCAAAATAAAATGCGAATTTATGCATGTTTCCATTCAGTTTTGTTTAGCGAGTTTTGGGAGTCGGCAGGTTGAGCAGTAGGTGGCGCTTCTCGGAAAAGTGGAGGGGGAAATGCAAAAGACACCCAAAGAAGAAGGGGGCGCGATGGGATGACGTCATAAGAGCGACATGATACTGTAGCCGAGCGTTAGGCTGCGCTTAGACTTGGATATAAAAAGCAATAAACGGAGCAACTCCCACTTGAACACTCTCACCATGAGACGCCAGCTTTATTATTCTTCCCGTTCTCTCATCCTCGTACCAAAGAGCGTGGAAGGAAAAGTTCTTTGCTCGTACTCTTCCAGCCTCAAGTTCCCCACAACAACCACCACACACTTCCGTTTCCGGCCTTCAACATAAAAGCTTACAGTGCTGCCTAGAACGTAAACATAAATGATATCGCATAGCACCTTCATAAAAATAGCTTACAATACTAACAACAACTAGTCTACGACAAGATGGAGAGAGTGTTTGCAAACATCGTGGCTTTTGGGAGGACTCTCATAACGGCATTATCAACGTTAGCAATTTACATCAACATCCTGATGCAGAGACACGAAAGAAGGCATGCAATGATGAGAATAATGTGGGAAGAAGCTGGGGCTGGAGGACCACGTCGCCGCCGTCCGCGTGTCTGGGAACGTAAACGCAGTAAGTTTTGGGAAGTTGTCGTCCAGCACCATTTCACACGGTACGTCATCGTTAATTCGCAAAATCTGTTTCCATTGCAAAAGTTCGCATCTTCCTAGTGTCGATACGCTGATAAATCCACCCCCTCCAAGCGTAAAAACTTTTATGCGATATTTCGACCTTTATTCGAATTTCTGGTGTTTCCATTCAAGTTTATATTCGCATTTTGGGTAAATGCGAATATCCAGAGGTGGATGGAAACCCAGTTAGTGAAAGAGAGGAGAGTGAGACATCCCAATATGGTTTTGAGCAGGTGCTGGAGGACAGCAGCTCCAAATAGCAGAAATCTGATCAAGATTTTGGGCTCGACTTGAAATGTGGAATAGTTGATTCAATGTGGGAGCATCTCCTTTTTTAGTCCTCTGTCTTAAATCATCCCACAATAAACATTTAATGAGCTTTTCAAACTGATTTCCTCATCATTATTTGATTTCCGTTTGCAATTTGTTTATTTCTCCAGCCCAAATGACAATATGGAACTTGAACTTGATAATGCAGAGTTGCACACGCAAAAATATAGTAGATGATGATTTGAATGTGACACAAATATAAAATTGCCTGGAAATCTATTCAGAAGATAAATCTACCATAGACCTTACATTTCTTCAAAACATTCCTCTTTCTAAATATCAATTATTTGCTTAAACTCTAGAAAGAAAACATACTGTCTGTTTAAAAAATAACTAAATGCATAATTTGAAAATGCCGTTTATGAATGCACGATAAATCATTGATGCTCATTTAAGGGTAAATTTTGGTTGATCTTTAATTCAGCAGGTCACCCTCAGCATAAACAGGCCGTCTGGTCTTTGTCAGCTAGCTGGATGCTCGGGGGATTATGCTTTTTAACGAGCTACCACCTCATAGGAGGTAGATCATCCTAATCAATATTTCAACGCATATATTAACATTATCCAAATTGATTAAGTGTCGCGGCATCCCGAAAATGTTGTTTATCAAAGCAAAGGTCACGCGATGTATCTGACTGTTCAACAGGGTCTCTTCCTGAGGACTCCATAGGAAGACATGGTGTCATATTGATCAATGCTTTAGCAAATAATCACTAAAGATTAATAAGTTAAATGTTGACATATCCCTCCGGGGTAATTGTACATAAACGGCTCATCGTGTGTCTTATCCAAATAGAAATTAGAGGGTTGAAAGGGAAGAACAAATCTCAAAACAAGGACGGCAGTTCAATTTTCATAAACTGCTGTATGCAAATGAAAGTTGACATCAGAGGAAACCATAGCATTCAAGCCCGATGCTATGAGTCATAGTTCACACTCCACAAGACAAGGCCCCTCCCCTCCAGCTGTGTGAATTCAGAGTTCCATGCTGGTGTGGTGTGTGTGTTGCAAAGGGTTTTTGGGGCTTAGGTATTGCAGCACAACTGGCCAAGACATGTTGGGGAGGATCTCCAAGAAGAATGACATGAAGGAAAGTCCTTTCAGTGGTGAGCCTCAAAACAATGAAGTCTGCAGCAACATGGCTGACTTGTCTACCAGCACAGGATGATCACTGTCAGTTCAGCGGGTGTGGCGAGGGATGCTAGAATCAGAGCAATTTAGAGAGTGGCGTCAGCGGAGGACCAAAATGCGTGACTCATTAGCCAATGAACAGCCACGATTAAAACACTATTTCAGACGGAAGCCCATCTTTATTGTCACACGAACACACTACAACACATGCATGAACACACTACAACACATGCATGAACACACTACAACACATGCATGAACACACTACAACACATGCATGAACACACTACAACACATGCATGAGGCCACAACACACACTCATGCTGACGGTGGCCGGTGAAATATGTCCTCTGCATTTGACCCATCCAGGCTTGTCCTTTTCTCCAGGGGGCAGGCCAGGAGCAGTGGTCGCTTTTTCTTTCCAGCGCCCGGGGACCTTCATTGGACCATCATTGGACCAACTTCAGATGTTGTCGTCACTGGTCGGATGACGATCTTCTGCATGTTTTTAGTGGGGGGTTATGTACGGAGGAACCCCCTGGGGGGTACGGGGAGAACATGCAAACTCCACACAGAAAGGCCCTTTCGACGAGATAGCCCACCTGGGCAGTAGGCACTGAAGATATGGGTGGGGAAGCCAGGAAGGGGTCTCACGCTACTTTTGAATGCTAAAATAAAGCTGATAATGTACTATTTGAGTTTAAAAAAAAAAATTGTTCAAAGTACAACACAAACTGTCCATTTAGCTGCAACTCGACAGTGCTGCTTAATCCAGGACCTTACTTCCTGGAACTCTTGAGAGTAAAAAACTGGTCCATTGGAGTGAATGGAGATGTCGCAACTCTTCTATATACACGGCTCTGGCTAGAATGTTTCCCCATGAGCTTGTGGTGGACTACCAGAGACACAGGAGGCCACGCCCCCTGTCCTGGTTGTCATCCTGGTTGACAGGAAGTGAAGAGGGTGGACTCATACATGCATCTCGGGGTCCAAATCAATATAATTAATGTGATTATTAGGTCAAGGATTTTGATGTATGCAAAAGAAAGTGAGCCAAGATCAGTCTCTCGGTTACAGTGGCAAGCAAAAACATGGTCAACAGTGAAGTTGACCTTTGAACCTTTTAATATAAAATGTCATCACTTCATCATTTGATCTAGTAAGACATTTGTGTGAAATGTTGTCATAGTGTATGATGTCTTGAGTTAGGGCCAAAGACGTTGTGAGGTCACAGTGACCTTGACCTTTGATGACCACCAAACTCTTAGTCAGTTCATCCTTGAGTCAAAGTGGATGTTTGAGGCAAATGTGAAGAAAGCGTTGCTGAGATATCGTATTAACGAGCATTAAAAACGGGCGGTCATGAGGTCACAGTGACCTTGAACTTTGACCGTTGACCACCAACATCTAATCCATCTAATCTAGTCCATGAATGTGATCAAAAGGTTACAAGGCGGTTAGTAGGGATGGGCATTTCTAGCAAAAACACTATTCGAAATTCGCTGGCCAAAGTCGACTTTTAATCGAAATTCGAAAATAAAAATAAAATTAAAAATGTAAAAAATTTTTTTTTTTTTTTTTTTTTTTTTTTTTGTGAAATGTTGCATTGTCTCCCCTGATTCTAAGTATAGTCGAATCGCTTGGTTTGAGCAAGTAAAACAATTTTTATAAGCATTTTAAGCAAGGTTTATGGAAAAATGAATGGCGGATGAAATCCCATGAAGAGGGAGAGGTTGCTTATAAAAATTGTTTTACTTGCTCAAACCAAGCGATTCAACTATACTTAGAATCAGGGGAGACAATGCAACATTTCACTCACCAAAAAAAAAAAAAAAAAAAAAAAAAAAAAAATTCAATAAACGAATTTCGAATTTCAATAATAAAAGTCGACCTTGATAATAACAACGATTATTCGAAAATTCGAAATTCGATGCCCATCCCTAGCGGTTAGGCTGTTGGTCGTTGACATTAGTTTGAATTACCTGGTCCTTCGTGCAGGATGTCAGGCTGCATCTTGTAGTCAACTCTTCCTCCGGCTAGCAGCTTAGTCCATCGCGACCCTGGAACAGCACTGTCGTCTTGGAGGTGTGAGGCCTCACCAGTTCAGTAGTGCCTCGCCGAAGCGAGACTAGAAAACATAAGATCATCAACATCAACATAAGTCTAGTAAGTAAACTTAGTAAAGTAAAGTTAGCTGCGGCTATCCTGTCGTTGCGCCCGTGTGAACGCCATCGTCCTCACCCAGGAAGTAATCCCAACAGGAAGCAAGGGGGAAAGGTCGCCCCGAGAGACATATTTATAGCAATAGTTCATCCTTCCGCCAGGCAATTAAACATCATTCAATGATCAGGACAGCCAGAAATACATGAGTAAACATGATCTGGTCTGATCTGAGGGGATGCTGCCTACTCTCACCTAACTAACCGTGACATTGGCGGAGGCATACAAACTAAAAGGATGAAAAAAGCGAATTTCTTTCTCTTTCTTTCTCGATTCATAAATAGTTGGCAGTTGCACTAGTTGTAGACTCTGGATAGGTTGAGAGTCCCCTGCAGGACTAAAACAGACACTGCACCGCCTGCACACCTATGGGAAATCTACAGTGACCAATCCACCTGGCTTGCACGTCTTTGAACACAAGGAGAACATGCAGGTTGCGAGGAGGTGTATCACCTGCCTGCACCGTTTAGCTCATGTACAGTCTGTCGTTTTGGGAGTCATTGGACATCGGCTTATTATGTCATTTCGGGTATGAGGACGTGTTACACAGAGAGAGAGAGAGAGAGAGGCACAGAGAGAGAGAGAGGCAGACGGAGAGAGAGGCAGAGAGAGAGAGAGAGAGAGAGAGAGAGAGAGAGAGGCGGACAGAGAGAGACAGAGAGAGAGAGAGGCAGAGAGAGAGAGAGAGAGAGAGAGAGAGAGAGAAATTGAAGAACAGAGAAGTATGGGTCTGGTCCACATACAGGGGAATACAGAACCATCCCTGGAATATTTCATATCAAGTCCAAAATCATGTGAAAATTCCACTGACTGAATGACTGTCACCTGGAACCTGGAAGTGTTGTTACGCTGCCAAGAGCGTGAAGAAGCTCGCCCACAAACATGACAGTGAAAACATCAGATGTCCATTAGCTGCCATGGTAACCTGTTGCAGGTCATTTAGCTTCGCTGTTGATGAGTTGCTGTGAAATCAACAAGACACGCCAGTTACAAGTGAAACCAAATGAAAGCTTTTTGGACTACAAGACGCACGCACGCACACACACGCACGCACGCGCACACGCACACTGTGGAATTGAACGTGTGTAGTGCCAGAGGTAGGCCGGTGTGGTTTTGTGCTCTGGATATCTGTGGTTTCTTTCCAGCGCTCTGTGTGAAAATATGACAGCATGCAGCAGAGTGAGCAGACTGTGCATATATATGATCTCTGCATATATATGATCTCTGGCAGGGACCTGCCGCTCCATAACATCCCTGTTTTATGACTAAATTGCAGTTTTTTCAGCATCGCCCAGCAACAATGAACGAGGGTCTAAGGTGAAAATACTTTTGTCACGACTTGTTACGCAACGTTATTACAAACAGTGCAGGATCTGTCTAAAACGACATGATCTAATTTACCATGTTGATTAATCGTCTCTGACTTGTGAATATAAATTGTTCTTCTAAAGCTCCTTCAGATTAGTACAGCACATCTGTAGTGGCAACTTACTGGAACATTTACGTTGAAGCATGAGGTGCTTCGGCCACTGACACCCCAGTTTGCGATATTGCTTGCGTGCGTGTGTGTGTGTGTGCGTGTGTGTGTGTGTGTGTGTGTGCGTGCGTGTGCGTGCATGTGTGTGTGTGTGTGTGTGTGAATGTTGGAAGAGATCCAGGCCTGCAGATGGCCCTGGTTTGTGTTTGCACTGAATGGCTGCAAGCCTCACACCTCCCAAGTGACCATGACACACACACGCACACACACACGTGCACCCACACACACACACACACACAGCTCCATGCAGGCTGACACTTCTCCAAGGGTCGGGTCAGAAAAAATCCCCCAAAGTCCACAGAGAGTTGAGGCCTTGTGGTTCCACTGAGGAGATATGTGGCTGCTTTGACGCTGCAGCCAGCACCAGATGATTTAAAGTGACATAACGTATCAATCTATCACAGAGTCAGACAGTATCAATCTATAACAGAGTCATGCAGTATCAATCTATAACAGAGCCAGGCAGTATCAATCTATCACAGAGCCAGGCAGTATCAATCTATCACAGAGCCAGGCAGTATCAATCTATAACAGAGTCAGGCAGTATCAATCTATAACAGAGTCAGACAGTATCAATCTATAACAGAGTCAGACAGTATCAATCTATCACAGAGTCAGACAGTATCAATCTATCACAGAGCCAGGCAGTATCAATCTATAACAGAGTCAGACAGTATCAATCTATAACAGAGTCAGACAGTATCAATCTATAAGGCAGTATCAATCTATAACAGAGCCAGGCAGTATCAATCTATAAGGCAGTATCAATCTATAACAGAGCCAGGCAGTATCAATCTATAACAGAGTCAGGTAGTATCAATCTATAACAGAGCCAGGTAGTATCAATCTATAACAGAGTCAGGCAGTATCAATCTATAACAGAGTCAGGTAGTATCAATCTATAACAGAGCCAGGTAGTATCAATCTATAACAGAGCCAGGCAGTATCAATCTATAACAGAGTCAGGTAGTATCAATCTATAACAGAGTCAGGCAGTATCAATCTATAACAGAGTCAGGCAGTATCAATCTATAACAGAGCCAGGTAGTATCAATCTATAACAGAGTCAGGCAGTATCAATCTATAAGGCAGTATCAATCTATAACAGAGCCAGGTAGTATCAATCTATAACAGAGTCAGGCAGTATCAATCTATAACAGAGTCAGGCAGTATCAATCTATAACAGAGTCAGGCAGTATCAATCTATCACAGAGCCAGGCAGTATCAATCTATCACAGAGCCAGGCAGTATCAATCTATCACAGAGCCAGACAGTATCAATCTATAACAGAGTCAGGCAGTATCAATCTATAACAGAGTCAGGCAGTATCAATCTATAACAGAGTCAGGCAGTATCAATCTATAACAGAGCCAGGCAGTATCAATCTATAACAGAGCCAGGCAGTATCAATCTATAACAGAGCCAGGCAGTATCAATCTATCACAGAGTCAGGCAGTATCGATCTATAACAGAGCCAGGCAGTATCGATCTATAACAGAGCCAGGCAGTATCGATCTATGACAGAGCCAGACAGTATCGATCTATCACAGAGCCGGCAGTATCAATCTATCACAGAGCCAGGCAGTATCAATCTATAACAGAGCCAGGCAGCATCAATCTATAACAGAGCCAGGCAGTATCAATCTATAACAGAGCCAGGCAGTATCAATCTATAACAGAGCAACGCGAATCTGCAATATGACTTATATTGTTTGAAAGTTTCCAATCTAATCAAGAGAGATACACTCTATAAAGCCCAACAGCGGTACCATCTTAGGCCATGTTCAGACTAGGAGGCCAAATCTGATTTGTGAAGTTTAATGACCTATTAATGATTCTATCCAGATTGGTTTTATGAGTCTGATTTGTCTGATTTGTGTCACTTGTCCCAAACCACATAATGGAGGTAGTTTCCAATCTGCTTTCGACTGAGGTGACTTCAGTCAGTGTGGACGCGCTGATCGCCCAAATCAGATTTGAGAGTGTCTTTTTCAGGAGGCGGGGACTTGAAGAGCAGAGAGCAGACATGGCAAACACTGCCAGAAACATTGTATGTTCGCTCATTGGCTCATTGTATCTGGACACACAGATCTGACTTGAACACTTGCCCAAATCAGATTTGTGGCAGTGCGGACACACTCCCAAATCAGATTTGGGAAACCAATCAAGATGATTAACGACTTTGGCAGCAAATCGGATTTGCTTGTAATGTGAACATGGCCTTATTAGACTCCCTTCAGATCCAGATACACCCGGGCCAGACTGCAGAGTGTTGCGTCTGGGGTAGGGCCACACAACACAACGTCCCATTGGCTGTAACTCCTCTCAGGTGAGCCCGCATACCGGTATATAAATAGAAATAGCATTCCACTTTTTCTTTTTAAGGTTCTTCTGACTCATACACGTGACACTCCCAAGCTTGAGCAAGAGCAGGTTTAAGAGTAAAAAAAAAAACGCAGAAGGGGTGAAGCAGTTCAAAGAAGGTATGTACCTGCGTTTCACCTCACCTGCGTCTCAGAAAATACCTGGCTGGCAGCCACTACTATAGCAACAACACCAACAACAACCCAGAGAGCAGCCTTTGGACTTCCTGGGAGATCCCCCGGAATGTCGGCTGCAGTCTGGGCCAATGTTTGTCGACTCAGGAATGTTGCCCGGGCGACGGGAGGCCCGCGCGGAGGGAAGCCCCTTATCTGCTGACGTGTTGTCGCTCAACCGTTGTCACGGTGCAAAGGCTGCCGAGGTAGAGAGGTGGAGGAGAAAAAAAAAAAGGAAAACACACATAACACACCTTAAAGGTTGGGCTATGTGTGTGTGTGGGTGTCGTCGCCATGGCGATACTCCAGTGTTTGGGTGTGGAGCGTGCACTTCACTTCGCCGGGTATGAATGGTTGTTGTGGGGGGGAGAGAGAGAGATAGACAGAGAGAGAGAGAGAGAGGGCGTCCCTTGGCCTCGAGTCAGAACTGGTAGACTTGCACTTTCAAGCAGGCACTCCAAAGACGCAGATTCATGAATGGGCTTCCGACCGTGGGTTGGTTTCTCCTTGTGAGTGACAGGGAGGTGGTTTCTCCTTGTGAGTGACAGGGAGGTGGTTTCTCCATGTGAGTGACAGGGAGGGTTGGATCTAAAAGAGAATGTGGAATGCGATTGCGACACTTCTCTCTCTGCAGTCAGTGCCGTCAGTCCAAGCTTTATTTGGCACTCAGTAAATCTGATTCACTTTAAAATGGGGATTTTTGGTGTATAATGCAGTCAAACAAATAACAATTTAATTTCAGAATTATACATTTTTCATGATGATTTATCATGATTTAGAGTAGACAATGGGCTGTAACTATACTGGTCCTTGATGTGCTTACTCAGTGTGTCTACCTATTTGCACACATTTAAACTTGGAAACTCTGCTAGACAATATACTTAATTTATACAACAGTTAGTTCCAGGCGAGCAATTTGATTGGACAAGAGGCATTCCATGAGTGCTGATCTACAGCATGGGGAGGCTGTAGTGTATGTACAGTATCACTCCGCTTGACAGCTGTGCTAATGTAACCTTGATTAGGCTGCATTCACACAGCGTTTTGGTGTGTGTGTGTGTGTGTGTGACTGTGGCGTGTGTGTGTCATGGATCTATTGTGGTGTGCGTGTGTGTGTTGAGAAAGCGCCTGCTCACGTCATCTGACGTTAGCTGAGCTGATTAGCACTCCTAGCAGAAACCTAGCCTACACTGTGTTGTTGTGCAACAGTCGGAAAACCGTTTACTCGTTGCTTGGCAACAGTGCGATCCTGACGGAAGTGTTTTTGTTGGCGGAGACAAATAATCATCTAGCAATCATCTGCTGTCTCAACTTACCATTACTTGATGAATAGTTTTAATAAAATTGTATCAAAGTAATAATATCACACTCGAGGTCATGCTGTGCTGCTGTTGTTACTGTACATCAGCACAGCTATGATTCGGTCCTACGATGAGAGTGACACCTCAAGTGTGATATTGCTAAATGATGACATGGCATTGTAGGGTCAAATATTGCTTCATCTCAGATTGTGAAGACATGCGTATTCATTTGGCCTGATCTTCTACATTTAGACAATTTGCTCATGAGCAATCGTTCACAAAGGGAGTTTTCCAGAGAAATTTGCCTTAAACTGCAAGAGCACATTCTTGACCGGAGGACATGGGATGGGGAACGTCACCAATAAGCTTAGACTTCACTGGCAATTTGCAAAAATGAGTTTGCGATTTCTGAACACGTGTCATTTCAGTTCATGTGTCATCATCGTCAACATTATGATCTCAACATGATGAGATTTCAAACAGCTCAATGCTACAATGATGGAGAAATGCCAATGACAGTATGTCAGTCTCTGTCAGTGATCTGTGCTGAGCCAGCTGTTTCATTCTTAGTCATTTACTCTGTAAACATCGTCGGTTAAGTTTAGGTAACTAAAAGAACTTGATCAAGGTTAGGGTTAAAAACAGAACACATCGGAAAGCAAACAGGGTCGTCTCTTGCGATGAGAAAGTTGAAAGACGAGGACGTTAGAGGTGGCATTTGGTAAACATTGCTCATTTGAACCACCTTGAAAAAATCTTTGTCAATTTACTTTACTTTACTTTATTTCATTTGGCAGACGCCTTTATCCAAAGCGACATACAAGAAGTTATTTACAATAAAAAACAACAACAATACAAAGTCAGAGGCTAGCAAAAATAGAACAATATAAACAATAAAACATAGCAGTGACAGGATCACAAAGGAGGTCCGTTCAAGAAGGAAATCCGAAAAGGTGTGTTTTTAGTCTTTTTCGAAAGCTGGGTAGAGATTCGGCCGTGCTGACCGGGGAGGGAGTTCGTTCCACCATTTCGGTGCCATGGACGAGAAAATTCTCGAACGGGACGAGCGGCCATTGACTATGTTCCTTGTGTGGACGGCCTGCTCTCTCTCTCTCCCTCTCTCTCTCTCATCTCCTCATGCTATCATATCTTCGACTACTCACCATTAACGGAGAAGTTTTGAACGATAACTCTTGATGAGTTAGAGCCAAAGATGTTCTGATTGGTCTCTGAGGTGGCCTTGATCCAAGATGTTGGAATATGCCAAATATTAGAAGTGGAGTCCCAGCTGAATGTACAGCCAATCATCCATCACGCTGGTGCAGACAGCAGCGCCCTTCCCCTTTCCACCCCAGCTGCTTTCAGGCCATCATTGTGGGCAGGGGACGGAAAACAGATTTTAATAGTCACAGTGTGCAAGTGAGTCTCTCAGGACTCAAGACAGTCTGCTATGTCCACCGATCAGCCATCACTTCAGGACTCAAGACAGTCTGCTATGTCCACTGGTCAGGACTCAAGACAGTCTGCTATGTCCACTGATCAGCTGTCTCTTCAGGACTTAAGACAGTCTGCTATGTCCACTGGTTAGCCATCTCTTCAGGACTCAAGACAGTCTGCCATGTCCACTGATCAGCTGTCTCTTCAGGACTCAAGACAGTCTGCTATGTCCACTGGTTAGCCATCTCTTCAGGACTTAAGACAGTCTGCTATGTCCACTGGTTAACCGCCTCTTCAGGACTCAAGACAGTCTGCTATGTCCACCGATCAGCCGTCTCTTCAGGACTCAAGACAGTCTGCTATGTCCACCGATCAGCCATCTCTTCAGGACTCAAGACAGTCTGATATGTCCACTGGTTAGCCGCCTCTTCAGGACTCAAGACAGTCTGCTATGTCCACCGATCAGCCATCTCTTCAGGACTCAAGACAGTCTGATATGTCCACTGGTTAGCCGCCTCTTCAGGACTCAAGACAGTCTGATATGTCCACTGGTTAGCCGCCTCTTCAGGACTCAAGACAGTCTGCATGTCCACCGATCAGCCATCTCTTCAGGACTCAAGACAGTCTGATATGTCCACTGGTTAGCCGCCTCTTCAGGACTCAAGACAGTCTGCATGTCCACCGATCAGCCATCTCTTCAGGACTCAAGACAGTCTGATATGTCCACTGGTTAGCCGCCTCTTCAGGACTCAAGACAGTCTGCTATGTCCACCGATCAGCCATCTCTTCAGGACTCAAGACAGTCTGATATGTCCACTGATCTGCAGTCTCTTCAGGACTCAAGACAGTCTGATATGTCCACTGGTTAGCCGTAACCTGGAGCCCTCTCCTCACATTAATTATTATCCGACGACTCACCCAGTGTTCTCCGGTGCGATTTGGAGCGTCCTAGGCTTTAGTGTGATCTAAATAGTGTCCAAGCCAGTCCTAGAATGGCACTCCGTCGGGGCCACATGGCTGCGAGCTGTTCCTCCATGTAAATAGATAGGGAGAGCCAGAATGAAACAGCCTCAGGAAGCACTCATGTTAGCCGGCTACACACAGTTTTAATATTACATGACGACTATTTTGGGACCCGCCACGTGGCGGACAGACCTCCAGTGTCACTCGCCAAACCTAAAATCTGCCCGCCATTGGGGGGTGGCGGGCTCTAATTTCGGGCCCTGTGCGGGGGTGTTCGACTTGTTGACGCCTCACCTGACTGCGCTCGGCTGCTCTCGTCTGCTTTCCAGGCGAGGCAGCAGTCAACTCAAACGAGTGTGTGGAGCATACATGTCTAATGTGTGGAGCGGCTTTCTACCCCAGCGATGCGCGCGCATTTATGTGATGACGTTGCACAGAAACCCGTCTATTCAATTTCGAGGTGGATTTTGACCCGCCTATCATAGCAACAGATGTGTACAAGTTGGAAGCAAATTTCTGAAAAATCATGTCACTGTGTATTATGCTAACCTGCTAAACCATGCTAAATGGTTTGTTACACAGAACTCGTGCTTGGAAACTGTTTCGAAAAGGGCAGGCACTTTCAAAAAATACCTGGCAGGTGATTGGATGAACAATCTGTCTATCACAGTCTAGAATGGGCTAACTTCAACCACTGAGGACCGCCTCCTCCTTCTGTGGACGCCGATTGGTCCGCACCACTTCAGATTCAAACTCATATGTGGTGGTATGGCAAGATGGATTTCTCCTAAAACCTCTTTAGAAACATGATGGGGGGAAAAGCCTGAATATTTTGTTCGACAAATGATGGTGATGAATAATGTAGGTCAAATAATCCAAGGAAGTAATTTAGATCATATTTCTTCAAGTCTTCATCACTAAAAATGACATATTAGTCTTTGGAAACTTAATCGAGATTGTACACACGTACTGTAATACAAGTAAGATCTCATCTAGGATTGCTACTTTCTACATTTTATGACGGAGTTACGAAAAGAAAAAAACTGGAAAACTGACATCTCATGATCAGTTTTCAGCGTAATTTGCACGCAACACGGGCCCTGAAATGCCCTCTTGTGCAGTGACGGAGCACATCAGAACAACGGATCTCACTTGAGCATGAACTGGAGTTATCTGATACTCGAGCGATCTTGAGATGAGTCACGCAGCACTTTCACAGCTTCTCCTAACTGTTGTATTTGGATTACAACAGCCGCGCTAAATTGCTACCAGGAGGACATGCCAGGCCGTGCCATACATCTGATAAGACTCCTAGGAGCCTCATCAGTTCCTTTCACTGAGGGAGGACTAAACATACTTTTTCATGTTATCAGCCATCACACCCACTGAGGTATAAAACTCAGAAATGTTGATGCTTTCACAAAATGTAGTATTATGTAGGAGCTATCATTTAGTGAATTTGGGCAATATGCACCATATCAGACTAGCACTTTTGGGATACTCATCTCAATCTTAACTTCCCCAAATGTACAGTAAGTAAGTAAAAGTACAGTAACAAGACACGAATCCTGTTTGACCCCGTTTTTAGTCCTGTTCCTCTCTAGAACATCCAGTGTTTACTTGGCTGTGTTTGGCAAAGGTACCATAAGTAACAAAGGTACCATAAGTAACAATAGTTCATCAATGACAGAATCAATTCCATTTGTGAGGATGAAGAAGATTACTGTACATTCTGAAGTCTTGAGGTCTTCCACACTTAACCTCAGTTATGAACCACCAGATGCCCTTGCTGACCAGTGGATCCCTCTCTACCAGACTGTAGAGTATTCTGGACTGGACCTCTGTCTTCACCGTACAGCCCCTCCCCTCCTCTAGGGTTCTCCAGGGTTCAGTCACACACCTCATCCTTTACCCTACTATTGTGATGCTGATGACAAGCTTGCCTCAGTGGATGACTGCCCACCACATCCAGCTCAGCTTTGCTGAGACCGAGCAGCTCTTCCCTGCATCCCGTCGTCTGCAAGCCCTCCCTATCCCCACTGAGAACACCTGACCACCACTCCTGCCCAGACTACCAACAGACTGCCAACAGACTACCAACAGACTACCAACAGACTACCAACAGACTACCAACAGTCAGGGCTCCACAAATCTTGTCCGCGACAAGTGGATTTTTTTGTAGGACAAGTTAAGTTAAGTTTCCACACAGACTACTTGGGCGAGCCGCCCAGGTTTAACGGCCGCCCAGGTATATTATTTGGGGACCCATTTTAGCTTTTTTTTATTTTTTATATTGCTTTGTCAAACACGACACCAAATTTATCAGAAGAACTGGGGTGAATTGTGAAAACTCTGTTTGATAAGTCAATTTACATTTTAAATGGCTGATGACGAGGCAAATAAGTATTCAACCGTTTCCTACTGTCGGAGAAAAACCTTCGCAAAAAATAATAAAAATAATAAACTATTGTAAAATGACAAATCTTTAACCGGACAAGTAACTTTTGTGCCTGGCCAAGTGAAATGTAAATTGACTTCAAAAAGTAAATGTCTCGCCCTGGACAGCAGTGATGGTGTGATCCTGGACAAGCAGCTGTTGTGAGAGGCCCACATCACTGCTACACATTCGACTCATCTCTCCAAAGATCTCTTCTAAGACACATTGTACTTCTACTTCTCCGATGCACATCTCACTCTCCTATACTGTATCTCCTAACGGCAATATTTTCCTCCGTTTGCTCATAAAATACACCTGTTTTCATCAAAAAATAAAATAAATAAAACTTTCCTCCTCAGCTCTTCTTTACCTAGCACTTCTCTATCCCACATGGCCATTCTACAGATACAAACATATATGCTCTGTCTTTTGTTACTTTCCATTGGTTAGGCCTACTTGTACTATTGTACATGTAGGAATTTTTAAAAGCTTATGTTGTATTTATTGTAAAATAGCTCTGAATAACAACATCAACTAAATGGATAAAGTTTAAATGTAAAATCTGATTAACATAATCACATAATGCAAGGACAAACCAGGTTTAGCCTGCATGTGGCTAGGGACAACTGCATGCAGCCAAGTTTCAAGTGACACTGTAGGCTGTTTTGGTATCTTGGGGCGCCCTCTAGTGACGTTTGTCTGAATAGGCACTCCCAATTGTCATGTCATCATGTCATGCCATGTCACAAGGAAAATAAATTCACCATGAAAATGTGATCAGTCAGACTTAGCCTCTAAAGGGGAGGTGGGCCAAAGACATGCACCCAAACAACAGAGCCACCAGAGGCGTGAGTGTGGGAGGTGTGTTGATGTTTGGATAATGCCGTCCACCTGTATAAATCCAGATGGAAATATTGACCCTACTCCTGGCAACTGATACCATCTGGATTACATTAAACTGTTTATTGTCTGAATAGTTGCATGAAGCTAAAGTAATTTCCCCGCTGAAACCAGAATGTGTGAAACCATGTTTGGGTGGGAGAGGGAAGAACTACGATTTGAAGAAATATTGCCCCCGGTATGGGTTGATCTGGTTTCAACCCCACTACTGTGATTCTCTGAGTCATAGTCTCCAGGTGTCACTCCCTATAGAGATGACTGGTACAATAATAAAAACTACACTGCCCATGTATCCTGTATGACTAACAGAAGACGATACTGAGTGAACTGAAGATCCCTCGGCGAGGCATTCAGACACCCGGCGCAATCAAATCGTGCAAAATCAGATGTGAAGCTATTTTATAATTGAAAAGCAACCTATGCAATGATAAACAAATAGATGGCTGCATCTGTGGGTTAAAACACAGAGGATGATCATTCACATGAAAACACTGGTGGTCCCTTTCCACAGTCACCAATTTTTAAGACATTTCGTTCCGTTTTAGTTTCCCTTGACACTATGTATATATAGGCTCTACTCCAAATAAACTGCAAAACCAAAAGTAAATGAAATAAAGCTTAGAGACAATATAGACCAGCACCTTTTCATATCTTGCTGATCAGTGTTGGGGGTAAATAATAATAATAATAGCTTGGATTTATATAGCGCCTTTCAAGGAACCCAAGGCCGCTTCACAGAGCACAAAAGATGACGGACACACATAGATGACAACAAAGAACAACAAAGAACAGAAAGAGACTAGCTGCCGAAGGCTGTGTTGAACAGGTGAGTTTTGAGTAACTCATTACAAAAGTAACATATTACATGTAATATATTACTTTTAGCAGCAACTCAGGAATATAACTTATTACTTATAGGAGTTCAGTAATATCATACCAGTTACTTTCACATTTAAAAATGTGATTAATAAATAAATAAAAAAGGATAATTAAAGCACAATAATGAAACGGGGGGGAAAAAAGAGTAAAATTAAAATGATAGGGTTGAGATTAAAACAATGAAGTGACACAAAAACATTTTCACCATGGGAAAAAGTCAAGAAGTGAAAACGTACTTAGATAATAAAAATTATACATATTTTATCAGATACAACCAGAGGGCACTCGGTAGAGTCGAGTGTAGGCCAAACTTTCTACAACATTTTGTGGCGTTATGTGCATGCATCCGTGTGGAAGTTGGGCGCCTTTTTGTGATTGGCCACGCCCCATTGCCACGCCGCCTTTTGGCCAGTGGAAATGTAATCAGTTCTAAGTTGGCCCACGCCCACTTCTACAAAGTTTTGTGCGAATCTGTTCTGTTCATAACCTTTTGAGATATTTCCTGTGGACAGACAGACAGGGGTGAAAACATGACCTCTGGGCAAACTCTGAACACTATAACATCAAAATGTATGAATGACAAGATAATTAAAGCGTGGAGAGAGGACAATGAAATCATAGTGAGAGAGTGGTGGTTGTTTGTTTGTGTGTGTGTGTGTGTGTGTGTGTGTGTGTGTGTGTGTGTGTGTGTGTGTGCGTGTGCGTGTGCAGTTTCTTGGCAGTGTTGTGATTCAATGCTGAAATTATGATTCTGTTTTTGTGCATGATGGAAGTTACACTCACAGAAAGTGATTCACACGCCCAATCGCCCATGTTCTGAATTTCAAGTCAGAGAAAATATTTACAAACGTGCAAGTCGGTACTTGAAAGAATGCAAGTGCAGCTGCTAACGTGCAATATCATATTTGTTCACATTTGTTATTTTTCCTTCGTATATTTTTCTAGTACAACGCCTCAGTGATCACAACTTTTCCATCGCCAGTTCAATCAACCACATTCAACACAAATGTTGAATGTTGCAGCACTAACAGTTATTGCATGGGTAATCTAAAAAGGCAGCTTTTGCCTGTTTTATGCCCAGTTCAGTTATGTTATCTTTATTGGCCACACATGCATGTCTCAAAAGGGATTTACATAGCATCATCACAGTCATACTACATCATATATCTACACACAACATAGGTTACATACATCAGTGCAAACAAACACAGCATGTCTTTGCACCGTGGGAGGAAACAGGGCACCCAGAAGAAACCGCACATGCAAATTCTACACAGAAAGGGCCACGGTGGGGATTCAAACCCCCAACCTTCTTGCTGTGAGGCGACAGTGTTAACCATTGAGCCATGCACCATGGCACCATTCCCAGCGATCTAAAAACATGCCGATTTACCAGTCAAGCCAAGTCTGTTTATTTGTCTCATTATACACATTGTTTACCCCGGTGGCGGGTAAACAATGCAATAAAATGCTTGTATGCTGGGTCCCCTCAGTATAAAAAGAATACCGATAGTAACGATACTTAGTTAGGAAAGAATACTTAGAATAGTAACATATATTCAGATAAATAGAAATAAAAAAGGATGAACGAAATTTTCAAAAGCTCAAGAGGATAGTACTGTAGTGCAAAGTGACTAGGGGGGGAATTGCAGAGTAACCCACGATACGATACTATCAGGATACTTGGCTCTCGATAACGATGGTATCACGCAGTGAGTCTGTGATAATCGATACATTAGTATCGATAATCGATACCGATAATGTACGATACATTGTGATATCTGTGTGCCTGAAGAATTGACATGAAACAATGTACAACAAAGTACTGCACAGTGCTTCTTTAACACACACTGACCACAACTTGTCCACGACTCAACATGTGAAGTAAAAAAAACGTTTAAAGGAATGAAAGGATACACGTCTCAGTAAAATCTCTTCAATCTGTGCAAAGTAGGTTTACAGAAAGATATATAAAAAAATACACTTCATACATTTCAGGATCAATTTCACATGGTACCATGATATGTGGTACCAGCGTAATATTTTATCAGATACAACCAGAGGGCAATCGGTAGAGTGTAGGCTAACCTTTCTACAACATTTCATGGCGTTACGTGAATGCATCCGTGTGGAAGTTAGGGGCGCCTTTTTGTGATTGGCCACGCCTGGGACACTGTGGGCCCATGTCCTCAGTGCCTACGGCCCAGGCGGGGTCGTCAATAAAGGGCCTTTCTGTGTGGACTTTGCATGTTCTCCTCATACTCCCCGGGGTTTCCTCCAGATAAGAACCCCCGACTAAAAAAACATGCAAAAAAAGAAAAAGAAGAAAACAGTGGTTGATTCAATCCAGAAGGAGGCAGTAATGCAACATACAGGATGCCAACTGCCATAAAACCCCAAAGAAGAAGTGGAGAGTTCTCGTCATGTCAAAGAGCATGGAAGGAAAGAGACGAAACTCCGGCCATTTTTGGAAACAGAATGCGCCTCGCAGTGGTCAGCTGCGGTAGCGCGGGCCCCTATAATCAGCCTCTCTAAACAGTAACTCAACGGGAGAACACTCTAAATTTCGTGGATTCACATCTTTTCTGGGCGTACTGCAAATCTTGATTGAAGTGGTGTAGTGCAGGGATGTAAAACAACAACCATATTGTGGAAACTAAGCAAAAATTTTCGTTTTTTTCTTTTAGTTTTTTCAAGATAAATAGTAAATGCAAAGGACCCGAGGTTAAAACCACGGCAACGCACTTCTGACGGAGTGGACGACAGCCGCATTAGCTATTTATCTTGAAAAAACTAAACAAAGAAAACGAAAAATTTTGCTTAGTTTCCACAATATGGTTGTTGTTTTACATCCCTGTACTACACCACTTCAATCAAGATTTGCAGTACGCCCAGAAAAGATGTGAATCCACGAAATTTAGAGTGTTCTCCCGTTGAGTTACTGTTTAGAGAGGCTGATTATAGGGGCCCGCGCTACCGCAGCTGACCACTGCGAGCCTGTGCGAGGTTCTTTTGGCGCTGTCACGCTTCCAAAAATAAAAAATGGCGGAGGCTGCTGGGCGCTGATGTTGCAATGGGGCAATATGGAGCTTTCAGTTCTTTCCATAAAAGTTATTTGGTCATGTGTCGCATACAGGAAGTGAAAGGTAACTTAAAACGACAACATTGCTGCAATTGAGAACAGTCTCTGTTTTTCTCCAAAGAAAATAGAACTAGAGGTGAGTACAGCAGATAACATTTACTGTGTTTAAACGGAGAGCGATAACACAGACTTGAAAACTTCCTGTGTTCAGTTTGTACTGCCAAGATTTTAATGAAGTGCCTATAACTTTGGAAAAATGATATTTGCTCTCGTAGGGAAAAAGAAGTCCAAAGTCTTAAAATGAAAAAGAAGTCAAGTGAAGAGTGTCCAGTAATTTAAAAAGCCTAAAGCATGGGTAAAACAACAGCCAGATTAAAAAAGCCAACATGTTTGGTGCAGCATGGCATCGTGAGGCATTACCAGCCATCATGGGGAAATACAGGTTGGGTAATCTGGTAGAGAGAAAAATCAAAAATGTTTGTCAGAAACTAAAAGAACAGAACAGCAAGATAACAATAAACATCATATTTCTGAATGTGTGGGACGTTTCTGTTTCTGAGCGTCAATGTTTTGGCTGTGGGTGTTTCCGCCACTGCTGAATTGTTTTATATCTCAAATGTATATCTAGGAAATTCGGAATGCAGGCTTCTTGGACCTTTACTTTGTTTGAAAGTAGCTGAAGAGTGGGTCAAAAAATGGCCATGATGCAACTATATATATATATTTGTATGTTTTTATTTAATGTAATCCAACTTAAATATTTCTTTATGCTATTATTCAATAATTCTGTATAACAATGTTGTTATTTCACACTATCACTTTAGGTCTCAGTGTCTAGACATGGCCACTTCCAGCAGTCTCCTATCTGAAGAACAATTTCTGTGTCCCATCTGTCTGGATGTGTTCACTGATCCAGTTTCTACACCATGTGGACACAACTTCTGCAAGAACTGCATCACACAGCACTGGGATGTCAGTGTCCAGTGTCCCATGTGTAATGAGGTTTTCAACACAAGACCTCTGCTGCGGGTCAATACTTTGATATCCGAGATGGCCGCTCAGTTCAGAAAGCCAGCTCAGATGAAAGCCAGCAGCTGCGCAGATCAACAATGTGCCAAACCAGGAGAAGTTCCCTGTGACGTCTGCACCGGGACCAAACTGAAGGCCCTGAAGTCCTGCCTGGTGTGTCTGGCCTCCTACTGCGGAACTCACCTGGAGCCTCATCAGAGAATCTCAGGCCTGAAGAGACACAAGCTGATCGATCCTGTGGAGAACCTGGAGGACAGGATGTGTAAGAAGCATGACAAACCGCTGGAGCTGTTCTGCAAGACTGACCAGATGTGTGTGTGTCAGTTCTGCACTGAGTTAGACCACAAGTCACATCGCTTTGTCCCTCTGAAGGAAGGATATGAAGGAAAGAAGGCTGAGCTGGGGAAGATGGAGGCTGAAATCCAGCTGAAGATCCAGGAGAAACGACAGAAGATTCAGGAGATTAAACACTCAGTGGAGCTCAGCAAGGAAGATGCAGACAGAGAGATAGCAGACAGTGTGCGGGTCTTCACTGCTCTGAGGCAGTCTGTGGAGAGAGGCCAGGCTGAGCTCATTGAGACGATTGAAGAGAAGCAGAAGACAACAGAGAAACAGGCTGAAGGCTTCATCAAAGAGCTGGAACAGGAGATCTCTGAGCTGATGAAGAGAACCGCTGAGGTGGAGCAGCTCTCACACACTGAAGACCACCTCCACTTCCTCCAAAGCTTCCCAACCATGAACACTCCTCCACACACCAGGGACTGGACAGGGGTCAGTGTCCATTAGAGATGCTGCGATCGAGATTTTTCAATTCCGATCCGATTTCGATATTTTAGCTCAAAACCGATCCGATTCCGATCAAATTTCGATACCCGATTCGATACCGATTTCGATCCGATACCGATACAGCACATATTTAAGTCTCTCTATGCTGTCTGATAGCTAGCAGGCAACAAACATTTTTAGGGTTAGGTATGTATGTGTGTGCTTTGGTAATATAGTATGTAAACGATTTAGTTCATCTAATTAATTTTATGTAAAACTAAAACATAACAATCAAATACACACTTCTTTTGTAATGGGTGAACACTCGACACAAATAATTATTGTTTCCTCACACATACACCCCCACTCTGTCTCACACAGGACACATACACACACAGCCCTGTCCCTGTCTCTCTCTCTCACACACACAGCCCTGTCCCTGTTTGTGCATACATTTCCACTGCCAGATTGGAGGAGTCTTTTGTCATTTTCTAATGTTACTTCTCTTCAGTGCAATACGTTTTGATAACGACCTGCTGTACAGCGCCGTTCGCTCAGTCAACTAACGTGTCGTTAACGTGAGTTAGAGGAGAAAGATATAGCTGCTGTTAGCTAGCTAATTAGCCATGTTAGCTGCCTCAGTGGGTAACGTTAGCCTATAGAGAGTATTTATCTGACGTTTATGTTAGCTACTCCTCAAACCTGCGGGTGGAAATGGTTTATGCGATGCGATGTATGTTGAAGCAAGACAACGTTTTAATGTACCTTGAATTGGACAAATTACGACGGGTCGTGCTCACGCAGCTCTAAGCCCTGGCCATCCTAGGCTCAACGCGAGACTCATCAGTCATTCGGTTGAGTCTCGCAAAGTTACACACAAAGTTTGTGCATACATTTCCACTGCCAGATTGGAGGAGTCTTTCGTCATTATCTAATGTTACTTCTCTTCAGTGCAATACGTTTTGATAACGACCTGCTGTACAGCGCCGTTCGCTCAGTCAACTAACGTGTCGTTAACGTGAGTTAGAGGAGAAAGATATAGCTGCTGTTAGCTAGCTAATTCGCCATGTTAGCTGCCTCAGTGGGTAACGTTAGCCTATAGAGAGTATTTATCTGACGTTTATGTTAGCTACTCCTCAAACCTGCGGGTGGAAATGGTTTATGCGATGCGATGTATGTTGAAGCAAGACAACGTTTTGGCCCTGGCCATCCTAGGCTCAACGCGGCCTCTGTGCGCTGCTGCTGCTGCTGCTGCATGCTGGATAGAAATCCTGGAGCGGAGTCATGGAATGGAGTGCTTATATCGGAGCCTTGGATCGGTCATTTTCGCTGGAATCCGATCCGATCCGATCCATGTTTTTTGGCTGATATCGCGCCGATATCCGATCACATGATCGGATCGCAGCATCTCTAGTGTCCATCACTCATCCTATGAGGGAACCGTGAGGAGAGCTGTGGAGAAGCTGCTTGCTGATGTTGAGCTGAAGAGGGTCCAGCAGTATGCAGTGGATGTGACTCTGGATCCTGATACAGCAAATCCCCAACTCATCCTGTCTGATGATGGGAAACAAGCAAAAGACGGTGATATAGAAAATAATCTCCCAGACAACCCAAAGAGATTTTCTCATTGTGTCCGTGTCTTAGGAAAGCAGAGCTTCTCTTCAGGGAGGTTTTACTATGAGGTTCAGGTTAAAGGAAATACTTGGTGGATTTTAGGAGTGACCAGAGGGTCGAGCAACAGGAAGGGAAACATCACGACGACACCTGAGAAAGGCTACTGGACTGTATGGTTGAGTAATGGAAATGAGTACAAAGCTTTTGCTGACCGTCCTCTCCTCCTCTCTCTGAAGACAAAGCCTCAGAAGGTCGGGGTGTTTGTAGATTATGAGGAGGGTCTGGTCTCCTTTTACGACGTAGATGCTGCAGCTCTGATCTACTCCTTCACTGGCTGCACCTTCACTGAGAGACTCTACCCAGTCTTTGGTCCCAGTCTTAATGATGGTGGTAAAAACTCCCCTCTGATGATCTCTCCTGTCAACATGGGCGTTGTTTAGGGCTGTGAATCTTCACTGGCCTCACGATTCGATTTGATTATGATTCAGAGGGCTACGATTCGATTCGATTACGATTATCGATGCATCTCGATGCATCTTCAATCGATGCATCACTTTTTTTCCCCAATACATGATTTATTTTTTCTCACTTTCTTTTTTCTCACTGTGTGGCTACTTTTAAAATAAAAGTACATTTGGAATTGCACTGTATTATGATCCAAATAAACAACTGCATGTACTTCCATTATATTTTATTCGATTATAAAAATAATAATAATAATAATAATAATAATAATAATAATAATAATAATAATAATAATAGATTTTTGACATTTGTGAATCGATGCAGAATCGTGCACGTCCGCATCACGATGCATCTTATAATCGATTATTTTTGACAACCCTAGCGTTGTTAGGCCTGGGCATTTGAGGGCTACAGCCTCAAATGTTTTATGAATAGCCCCTGGAGCTCAAACGGGGGAGCCCCATCCCCCAGAACTATCTGTCATTCATGCTAGCCCGCGAAAATGCAATCGTTGATCAGAAATGCAACATTTTGCTTCCTCTCTGTGTGTCAATCAAGCATAGAATGCTGATTGGTGTACATCTGTTGCTGCATTGGATAGCCTGTAGCTGGCATCAAATAGTGTTGCTGTGTTGTGTGACGTCTGTGAGCAAATATGGAATGAGCAGTGATGATGGAATTTTTGGAATTGATGGGATGGCCATAGCACATGAATGGCTTGTTCTGTATAATCTGATATTGGTTGGTCTGTTCAAATAATTTGGTAAGTTGGTGTGTTCAAATAATTTGGTAAGTCTATGTATGAAATTAATTGATAAATAACATGTTGATGATCTAATGATCACATAAAATTTAGAGATTTGGTTAGATGTCATTTAATAAATACTGAAGTTGACCCACAACTCAGATTGTATTGTATTAATTTTGTTTATTTTGATTTCATGTTGTGAAATGCAGCCTAGGCACCGCACCTGACTGGAACCTTTAGGTAGAGAACACACTGTCTCACATCTTATATTCATTTTATTGTTTTCCCTTTATTTATACAGGTATACAGAGTCTCACTGAGAGCAATGCTCTCTTTTTCAGGAGCGCCCTGTTCACATTCGCACACACATTCACACCCGGAAGCTGACCAGTACAACCACAGTCTGATCTGCTGGCCACTGAGCAGCTCCACTGCAGCGGTTGGGGTTAAGGGCCTTGCTCAAGGGCACCTCAGGTGGTGGTAATGAGGGAGGGGCAAGTCCAGCCTTTTCACTTTCCCCCACCCAGATTTATCCTGCCGGTCCTGGGGATTGAACCGACGACCGTCCAGTCACAAGCTCTCTTCTCTAACCTTTAGGCCACCACTGCCATAAACAGAGAACTTGAAAATTATTATCCAGTGAAAACCGGTGAAAACCTAATAATTTCTGCACTGGCCTAAGCCCCCAAGTCTTAACACCCATTGTTGCCATGAGCTGTGGACCTCCAATATAGCCACCAGAGGGCAGCATGCACCAGCTGTCTGCAGACACCAGCTGTCTGCAGTCTGCTGTTGAGAGAGCAGTTCCTCTGTTCTCTGGATGGGCTAATTGGGCTCAACAATTGACACAACTTGTGTAAAACCTGAATCAATCAATCTGAAAAACACACTGGCAATCTGAATGAATGACAAATCAAAGAAGCAACAACACACACTGTGATGATGAAGATGTGGTGAAGAAGACAGAGTTCACATGCATGCTGCTGAACAGCTGCACAGGAAGACCGAGAACAATACAGTGCAGACGCTGTGATAACAACTGAATATGAATTAAATTGATCGTGTGCCAAAGGAATGTCACTACAATCATGTCTAAAAAAACTGAATTAGATCAGATCGGGTATAGTTGAGCAGCACAAATTTCTTTAGGCAAATTCCTTCACTATATTTATTTAGCCATGCTTGGTGCCGCAAAAAAGTGTAAAAAACAGAGAAAAACATTTCCATTCGACATCATCATCAGTCTTCTTTAAAACGGAATCAAACTGGATGACAAGTTGTGTGACATGGACTTTTAAACAATTAGTGTGACAGTGACTTTTAAACTATAAGTCAATCAAATGATATCATTAAATGTCTGTTCTGTCAAACGTATGTTAGTGTAGACTGAGGATGGGGAAGAGGAAAAGCATGTCATGGATGGATGGAAACATGCTGGGATTCTTTTTTCCCCATTTGCCTTTTTTCACGCCACCTTCTCTTCTGATTTTGTGCTGTAAAGCAATCTCTCTTTGTGCCGTAAAGAAATACTGCCAATGATTTTGCTGATGATCTTGTTTACACTGTCTCAAAATGAATGTGAAAATGATACTGTAGCTATGCTACATGATGTAGCACCTTTGAAGTATTTAAAAAACCCTGCACAATATGTTGTAAACATACAAACCAGTGTAACGATTTGGCGGCCAAAAATACCATCATGCTTATACAACTGCGTAATGTTTAATTATCCTTAACTGCACACAACCGATCATCATCAGGAGACCTGTCTGCTACAGGTCTTGCGCTCCATTCCTTTTCAATACGGTATATCACATTAACGGACTTTAAATTAAACTCTCAAACCCTCCGGTCCAGCTACAGATCAGACCACCCTCAGTCTCTTTGCAACAGTAGAACTCAGCCAGTAATGAGGTCAAACTCGGAGCAAGAGGTCAAACCGTTTCACTGTGACGTTTTCTGTTTCTTTTGTTCATCACACACACATACAGAGAGAAGCACAAAGAGAAAGATGAACAGAAATAGAGAGGCAAAGTGACCGCCTACTTCCTGCTTCAGCACTGTACCAGAGATTTTCACCCGCTATTTATTTTCCCATAGACATTTCGTAAAATGCATATAAAAATAGTTGTACTGGTTCAAACTAAACGGTACAGATATATTTAGAAACAGGAGAGATTGCATAACATTTCACTGGGACCAAAACGTAAAAAAAAAAAAAAACAGGTTTAAAGAAAATATTTTTTCGATTATGTTTTTTTTAGTTTTGGTCCGAGTGAAATGTTCTATGGTCTCTCCCGATTATAGCGTTAGCTGAACCGTTTGGTTCGACGAAGTACAACAATTTTATACGCATTTTACGAAATGTCTATGGGAAAATAAATGGCGGATGAAAATCTCTGGCACAGTGCTGAAGCAGGAAGTGACGTTCCACTTTGCGTCTCTATGGTGACGGTGGGGTGAAGTTGCACTGTCATACTGAGGTCGATGTCTCTTTCTGCTTCACTGCTCAACGTTTTCTCCACAGGATTCCATGTCAGTTCCATGCGATAGATAGGCCCTACCTCTAGCATAATTCACGCTTAAAGAGCATGGTGCAGGTGGGAGACCACATTACATGAATATATTGGAGGGGTATTTTTGTACTAATCATGATGATGAACCCAAAATGTTAATTCATTCAAAAAAAGTTAACAAAAACATTAACCTGCACCACGTTCTTTAAGCCGGCAGAGGTCATGTGACAGCAGGTGCTATTGCTAATCTTTATTTTTTTTACTAGTGCCTATTCACCTTATGTAGCCCCGCCCACTTGACCCAGCGTTATGACTTCCTGTTCAAAACACCGTCTGTTTTACCTGCTCACTAGTACTGTACAAGCCCCCAGAAATAGCGCTGGGCTTTGAAGCCATTTGAACTAGGGATGTCAATTTTCGGTTAATTTCACTTTCGATTAACCGACGCTAATAATCGATTAACCTATCGGTTAATTCATAATTTTTTTATATTATTATTATTATTATTATTATTAATTTTTTTTTTGTCTATTTACTCAATGAGCTCATGCCCAAACAAGGCGTGTCTATTTAGATGCTGAAATGTTAATGCTTTTTGTGTTAGAATTATGCCTTTATTTTTTGTTGGCTTTGCTGAAATTTATAAGTTTATTGCCACATTTTGATCAGGTAATCATTCCAAAATCATTCGGGCTCTTATATGGATGACAAGGAAATATATTTTTGAGAGCTTTATTTCCTGTTTATGTAAACATTACAACAACAACAATCTGTTATTTCTTTTGATTTTTTCACATTAGGCCTACTGTCTTTTGCAGCATAAAAACTTAAACAAAATATAGCCTATTTCGATTTGCTGCCAACAATTGAACAAAATTTGAACAAAATAGTTGCATGATGCAAAACACTGTGCAAAATCTGCAAGGAAACTCAAAAAACGTGTCCCAAAAAAAAAAAAAAAAAAAAAAATATATATATATATATATATATTAACTGATAGACCGACAGCAATAACCGAACAACGACGTTAGCGACGGTTAATCGATTAACGGTTAACCGTTGACATCCCTAATTTGAACATGCTGGCGAAGCTCTGTATTGCAAGTCACGTGACGCCATGCAGCCCAGAAAGGAAAATTCCTATCCACTTGCATGGGGACTCCGGCAGCTGTTAAACCCAGGGGAATTTTTTCCGGGTGTCACTCAAAGTATAAAACGACTCTTTTAATTATCAACAAATTTTTTATGGGGCATTTTTTTCTTCAGAAGCCACTAAGAGCCGTATACGGGGGTATTTTCTTCTTGTAATACAATCCATGGGTGGGAGGGGTGGGAGACGTCATGGAACACGTCATGGCACACATGCGCACTTCGCCTTGGGCTGCATAGTCAGGAAGTAAAACCAGGAAGAAAAAGCCCCCATGATGGCTTCATGCGCCAATGAGCTACCTCCGTCCGAATGCATGGGTGGGCGTGGCAGGTCCCCTATCCAGTTATTTTAATACATCCATGGTACTGTACTGTTATAGGAAGTGTCAACACAATAGGAAGTAACTGTGTTGGAACATAAGGTGAATAGTGACTGTCAAATACCTCTGTTAAGATGATTGACAGCCACACAGACCAATCATCGTTTATATGATCGATCATCTCAGAATAGAGAACTGGTATGTCAGAGCATACGAGCCAAACAATCTGTAGGAGTGACAGAGCAGCTGACGGTGAGATAACCGATAGTCTTTACTGGTACTGCTGCTCTCCCCGTCCTCCTGACACATTTCTCATAGAGAAACATGTCACGAGTCTGTGAGAAATGCCCCCGCAGGCCAAATGAGAAAACGACATGCGTGCAGGAGGGCGTGGCTCTGCTCTGGTGCGTCACACCAGGGACACACCAGAAACGGAAGCGTCGAGCAGGAGCCATTCACACCAACAGCTGAGATAAAGGATGATATGAATCTTCATTGAGGCCATTTACACCTGGCGCGTTTTCTGTGATCAGATTGCAATCAGATTGTATTTTATCACTTCAGCCTGATTCCATTTACACCTGGCGTTAACATGCATTTTCTGCAATCTGATTGCAGAAATGGGTGTCCTCTCAATCCGCATAAAGTTGCTGTATCCAGATTGAGAGGACACATTGCATTTACACTTGTGTTCAATGTGTACACAATGCGTCCCTGACCACCTCCGGAGGTGGTTTGGCCGATCAGATTGCAATCCTTCTGCAATGCGTTTTGGGGGTGTTTACACCTGGCATTTCAAGTGATAAAACACAATCTGATTGCAATCTGATCACAGAAAACGCATGTTAGCGCCAGGTGTAAATGGTCTCATTGATCGCCATGGGGAAATCTGTGGAAAGCTGAATGCCTTTCACTTCACATATTAGCTACTTAGCTAACTTGGTTCTGCAGGGCAATGCGATTGAGCCTTTGTTCACAACCTGGCGCTTAACATAAGCAGAACTGAAGTTGAGCTCACTCTTAACCCGGTCACACAAGAAGCACTCTCTTCTCACTCCGGGGTCAGGGCACCAATGTAACCCGTATTATGTAGTCCCCCCTCTTCCCCCGCAGCTGGGGATCGAACCGGGAACCTCCGGCATGAGAGGCGGACGCTCTAGCAAGGAGTCTAAAAACCCAGGAGGTCTAGCATCTGTGGCTAGAGCAGTGATACACAACTGGCGGCCCGCAGGCCACATGCGGCCCGCGGGCGCCCCCCTGTGTGGCCCGTGATGGAATTGCAAAAAAATAATAATAATAATAATTTTTACAGTGCACCTGAAGGCAACATGCAAGATACCCGCTGAATAAGTGTCCAAATGTTCATGTCATTCTGGCCAATACTCCACTTCTGTGATAGCATTTCAGTCTGGAATATGGAATATCTTTCAATAATCTATGATTTAGCTGCTAAATTGTCAAACACCGCCGTCTGCTCGCTACCCAGGCACTTATGTATGTACTTAACATAACTAACTATCCGGTGTGCACAACATTGTCAGACTAAACTCCGGCTGACACCCCAAAAACCTACAATCCGCTACAGAAAAATGTATATTGTTTGTTTATTAACTGGCCCCTGGCCTCCTATCATTTCACAAAAGTGGCCCCTGGGCAAAGCAAGTTGAGTATCCCTGGGCTAGAGCATCTCTTGAGGTCTTGGGAAGTGGTTAACTCACTGCAAAGCACTACCTGCTGGATACCGTTTATACAGGTCATTGTTCTGGATGAGATCCTCCATTTAACTCAAGTTATGCAAAAAAAAATGGATAGTTAATATTAGGGGTGGGAGAAAAAATCGATTCACCTAAGTATCGCGATTTTTAATGTCACGATTTTTTGGATCGATCTTTTATTCCAGAATCGATAATCGCAAATTAATTTTTTTTTTTTTTTTTTTTTTTTTTTTTTTTTTTTTTTTTTGGTGCTTGCAGTCAGGCCACTCACTGAACAGCAGGCTAGGCGCCGCCTACTGGTTTACTAGTGGTTTTATTACTTTATTAGTTAGTCTGAAGTAATAATTACACTTCAGGGTTAAAGTGGGTGCATCTCATTGTAAAATTGGACTTCAAACGGCCCAAATCTGGCTTCAAACGGCCCAAATTTCACGCGCGTTGGCCCATATCGGCCTGGCCTGCTTGGTATCTAATGCCCGGCCTGAATTATGATCCCAGTCCGCCCCTGTTTTTAACTATATCGCCCAGCCCTACTCATGATATATAATATACAGTCTCTAGTGTATGATTCAACTTTTCCCATGTTCTAATCTAGTGTAAAAAAGCAAACAAACTGAAAAAATAAAAGAAAAAAATAAACAAAAATCGCAATAAATCGTAATATCGAATCGCAATAATCGTAGAATCGCAATAATCGTGAATCGCAATATATATCGAATCGGCACCAAAGTATCGTGATAGTATCGAATCGGGAGATAAGTGAATCGGCACAGCCCTAGTTAATATGCATGTGGTTCATTCCATGGTAGTTAATATGCATGAGGTGAGGTAAAGGTTAAGACAGAACAATCTGGTTAAATAATTTAGACTGAAAGTGAGACAGTGACTTCATGTCAATTTCAGCAGTTTTCAGTTTTACCTACAAAAATACAGAGTTATGATCCCCTCAGTGCTGCAGTGTGAGCTCTGTTTTATTTAAAAGATATAATTAGTAACTAAAAGTTGCCAACACTATTTGTCTCCATTTCTGTCACTGTCTCTCTCTCTCCTCCCTCTGAACCTACTCCTCCTTCTCTCTTTTTTTTTTCGACCTTTATTTAACCAGGAAGGGGAACTCATTGAGATTAAAAATCTCTTTTACAAGAGAGTCCTGGCCAAGACAGGCAGCAGCACAGTGACATGGTTCCGACATATATAACAAACAATTATAACAAATATGACAACATATAACAAAATAAAACACTAGGAAGCACAGTTAACATCATTCATAGCATCTGCAGGCAGAGTTGGACGTTTCAAAATCTATCATTAGCGATTTAAAAGCATTTAACGAGACCAGCTCTCTGAGAATCAGGCTGTTTTGTAGCTGGTTCCAGGAGGAAGGCGCAGCATACCTGAAAGCCTTTTTCCCAAGCTCGGTACGCACTCTAGGGACAGATAGTAACAGAAGCTCCTGTGTGCGCAGACGGTAACCTCCTGATTCTTTTCGATCAATGTATGCCTGTAAATATGCTGGGAGTAGACCAAGGATAGCCTTGTAAATAAAGGTGTACCAGTGGTTGAGTCTGCGAGTGGACAAGGCAGACCAACCCACCTGAGCATACAAGGTACAATGTCTTCTGTTTGGATGATCAAAGCATAGGCTACAAGTAGGGATGCCCGATATATCTGCAATCATATCGGTATCGGCAGATGTTAGTCATTTTTTAACATATCGGCATCGGTCCGATGTTGCAATGTTAATATCGGTTATCGGTATCAGCCAACATTTTCACATTGAGATGAAATAATGCGGTAAATCTATGATTTATGGGCTTTTCCAAATGTTTTGGAAATAAAGAAATGCATAACTTTTTCAAATTCAGTCTTTATGTGTTTTTCAGTATGTACAAAATTGTATTATTATAAAAATGTGTAATTTTATAGAGATCATATCGACATCGGTAAATATCGGTTTATCGACCATAACATCAATGTTAATATCGGTTATTGGCCAAAATCTTCATATCGGTGGCGCGTCCCTAGCCACAAGCCTCTAGTAAGTTATTACTGTACCGTCTCATATACAAACACAATAACACTGATACAGTTAAAGTCTTGTTATTTTCATTTTACACAATCATGCCGGAGTATAGAACATCGATGTCAAAAATCAACACAATACAATACAATGCCACCAGCAGCACCACCAATTATAACAACGTTATTGTGAAGCCAAGACACAGAAGCCATCAGTGACATGTGTGTTGCATGTATGATGTTAACAGTCCTCCAGAGTTCACACACCAACGGAGAATTACAGGATTTCTACACAGACTGAAGAGGAGTTGAATCGATGGCGGTAGTATCGGTGTGCAATCCATCAGGTCTCCTAATTGAGCCTGTTGACTGCTGTGTGGCGCAGACCGACAGTAATGAGCGTATGAGCCTGGCCTGTCCCCGAAAGCTAGAGACAAATGACATGGGGCCATAATGCTTCTGCTGCTCTCTCTCTAGCATGTGACTGACAGACATGATGGAGCAGGACTCTGCCCTGTGATGCAACCAGCCAGCCATGCATTTAAATGTGTCCACGGAGATGGAGATGGGGGGAAAGTACACAAAGTGTGTCTTGTGCTAATTACAAATACGACTGTCTCTAAAAGGTTCTCATGTCGTTTTCTCATAATTGTATAGTGTGAAGCATTGTTTGGACCAGAGGTTAAATCTGAAGCTAATATCCTATTATTAGACTAAACAAAAAGTGCCATCTGCCTTGTCATTTGGTGATTTGTCAATTTAACTGATTACTGATTCTCTCTGTTTATTTATGGCATGATACTGGGAAACTGGAATAAGGACCTGAATATAGTCTCATGGGTTCATGACTAGGCCTGTACTTGTCATTCTTTCCTGGTCCTACAGGTGTATTGTAGACCTACAGGTGATTGAAATACATTTCAAGTGCATAAGCAGTGCATGTGAAAAGCATCTATAAGCTACTATGTGTGTGAATAACTTATGAATTGTGAGATCATTACAGTGATTTAGATATGATGCATTTGGTGAACCTCCTCAATCCCATCGGCGTAAAGTGAGGCCACTTTGTCAGACAAGCGTGTTGTAAAATGTTTCAGCACCGAGGACAGCATGGATTGATGAACGCTTCAGCACCACCACAGACAGTCAGGGGCTCAGTACAGTACAGACAGCAAGCATGTCGCTGTCAAATTTGCTCAACTCCAGACACATTTTGACAGTGATGTTGTTGTATGGCTGGAATGGATAGGCGGGAGGGACATGAGGAGTGCTTGGCTTTAGGCATGAGGAGTGATGATTGGTTGAGGTTAGAGTCAGTGGGTTATGGTTAGGTCTCTCCCCCGTCCCTCCGGCCCATCCATTCTAGCATCAATAACCATGTTGGATGACCATACAGCCACACACTTGTTAGCCTATATGACGAATCAGCGTGACGTCACTTGTTACCCAGAAATGCGGAACCCCGCGGCAGTTAATAGTACGAGTTGTGCGTGTGTGTAAACAGAGTTAGCTGGCTAGAGTCAGACACAAAAGTCTCGCCACATGTGCTCCAAAGGGGTCCATTGCCGTTGCCACCCAGTGACACCGTTTGTTTACCAAAATGCTGCTCGGCTGACGTGACAACAACAACAACAACAACAACAACAACAACAACAACAACAACAACAACAACAATGTGTGGCCTGTCATTAACACAATTTAGCCACGCGGATAGCGGTCAACAACAAAAGCAAGCAGCAACAAATAAGCTATTTTTGATATCCAGCATTTGCCTGCAGTCATCACAATAATAATGAATAAAGAACTTACCAATGATGTTTGTTTTCATCCAGCAGCTGTCAGTTTGAATCCAATCCAGCAAAAACCACACGGAGTTACATGTCCAATGTCCAAAACATCCCCAAACTCCAACACGTGTGAACTCAGCTGTGTCTTTCATCATCACACGTCATGCTACGGAGCTGCGTGGCTACTAGTGGAGCTACATGTAGCAGCAGCCAGACACTGCTGCCAGACATGGACGGTCGAGTTGTTGTTGAGAGTGAGAAGAAGAAACTGGTTGTGAGGGGAAGCTGCTCTTGATGGCTATAGTGCGCCCGCTTGTAGGCTACTTCTCCCCAGCAGAAACACAGCAGACAGCTAACTTTTAAAACTCCCGCCCCATGTATGCTTTTTTTGACCACTACTTTTGACAACCCAAGTCTAGGTTAAACCACGCCCCCTTACGTCACGTGACTTCCGCTCGCTCGCACCGTTGGTGCGTCACTTCATGCTGCTGCTGCTGCCATGTGTTGTGTTGGTAAAACTAGTAAGAGAGTGGCGTCAGCGGAGGACCAAAATGCAAGAATCATTAGCCAATGAACAGCCAGGAATGGGTCTCGCGCTACTTTTGCATGCTAAAATAAAGCCGATAATGTACAATTTGATTCATTTCAAGGGATGAAAAACCCTTTCAAAGTACAACACTGTCTATTTTGATGCAACTCGACAGTGCTGCTTTTTTTACTGAAGAGTTCCACTTTCTACTTCCTGGAAAAAAACTGGTCCATTGGAGTGAATGGAGATGTCGGAACTCTTCTATTGGTAAAACCATTTAAAACCAAATACATGGGATTGAACCGCTTTTATGACATCACTGATGACATCACAACCTCTTATGACATCACTGATGATGTCACATTGCCTCTGACATCACTAATGATGTGACAATATATGACATCACTGATGTGTGTGTGTGTGTGTGTGTGTGTGTGTGTGTGTGTGTGTGTGTGTGTGTGTGTGTGTGTGTGTGTGTGTGTGAGAGAGAGAGAGATAATTTATGACATCACTGATGATGTCATCAGTGGGACAGACAGACAGAGCCCTAGGTCCATTTTATATACAAAGATATAGATAGATAGATAGATAGATAGATAGATAGATAGATAGATAGATAGATAGATAGATAGATAGATAGATAGATAGATAATTGGACTGATTAATCTGTTGTTACATGCGTTGGCAATACTGTATTTGTTTGTGAACTGTCATCATGCCAATAAAGCATCTTGAATTGAATTAGGAGAGAGAGCTGAGAGCGGAGAGAGAGAGAGGGAAAGCGAGAGAGGGGCGAGAGCGAGCATGTGATTGGAACGGGTCTTCTGTCTCCACCTCAGCATCAGCATCACGTTGTTTCTCTCACCCCCCCCCCCCCCCCCCCCCCTCTCTCTCTCTCTCTCTCTCTCTCTCCATTCTCTCCATCACGGAGACGTGGGAGGCGTGTCGTGTGCTCTGTCAAACCTGTAGATCGTGTATGTGTAGTGTAGGAGGCAGTAGGCAGCACACCAGTCTGTCATGTTACAGTTGTAGTTTCGGGGCAAAAGAACAAACCTGTTTTTCCGCTCTTAACTGGCATCCCGGAAGACTCATCAGTCAAAGGAAGTTAACAACAGGTGCGTGGACCAGCGGCGCGTCTCATCTCGTCTCCTTTGTCCTCCAACAAACTGGTAGGCTAATTCATTGATTTCATGGTTATTTTTTATTCTTTTATCGCATTGCAAATGGAACAGGCCTACAAATACACAAATAGCCTACTTAAATTCCCCCCCTATTATTATTAAAGTGTGTAACTATAGGCTAATCGATCGTGGATAGATTACGATCAGGTTTCTTTAGACTATTTTAGCCTATTCCTGCAGCTGCAGGTGGGGTTGTGATCAGGCTGAATAAAAGCGGTATGATTTCAGACGGTGATGTAGGCTTGATAAACCTGTCGGAAAGAAAAGTAGGGCGGTGGCATCATCAGCGTTGTGTCTTCTCCGCTTTGCCCCTCACATGAATAATAATACCGAGCGCTCCTGATGTCTTTCTGATGGATGGCGCCTGTGTTCGCTCCTCTCTACAGCCCTGTGTGTGTGCGTGTTTTGTGTGCCCGCTGTCATTTGGGAGCCAATCAAGGAGCCATGGACGCGTTAATGAAGGGTTTCTCCAAAGCCAAGGACGGGGTCGTGGCAGTGGCGGAGAAGACCAAGCAGGGAGTGACTGGAGCAGCTGAGATGACGAAAGATGGGGTTATCTTTGTCGGTAGGTGTCGGCAATTGCATTATAATGATCATATCACTCCCCCTCAAATGGAGAGGGGGGGGGGGGCACCATGTGTTGAAGGCATATAATCGTAATCGATGCTGTGGTTAATTGTGAATAATCTTGGCCTACTTAATTCTGTTCTATGCTGCTAAGACTATTCGGAGTCTGAATGAAACAGCGTCCCATTTAATCTTGCTAATCCATAAGTATATATCTATCTATCTATCTATCTATCTATCTATCTCTTCTATATAAAAGGGACCTAGGGCTCTGTTTGTCTGTCCCACTGATTACATCATCAGTGATGTCATAAATTCACTCTCACACATAATATATAATACCATAAGTAAATAAATTAATGTATCCCCTAAGAGTAATTGTACTTCACCTGCGCTTCTCTGCAGGCACAAAAACAAAGGATGGAGTCACAACAGGTAAGATACATGTAGAAACACTGTAGCCTACATGACTGTAAATGCATGGAAAAACCTGTTGAATTCCCTTGTTAGCCTAAAAGGACTACCGAGACTGTACCTACTGTACACTCGTGAATCCACATTCAACCCTCCCCCACTAAAACCTGACCAAGGTTTCTATAGGCCTAGAAATGGATCCCATATGGTTATTATTGCGTAAAAGGATAATCTCATTGGGATCTTGTGTTTTTGTAAAAAAGTTTTTTGTTTTGTTCAAACTGCCTCAGGTGGACAGTGACAGTGAGTGTGACGCAGTCTACTGAGTCAGTGTCATATATCACTATTCTTCTTTCCACCCCAGCTCCCCCTGGGCTATACCTCACTGTTTCTCACGCATAACAAGCAGAGGAACCAGGAGACACTGGCTCTGGGGGATTGGTTGTGTTGTTGTGGACACAAGTGTGTAGGCTACACCTCCTCCACAGAGTAAGCCAGTGTATGGATGGGAAGCTGGGTTTTGTATAGAGTTAACAACATGGCCCACGATGTTTTATTCATATGATTGGCACGCTGGAATATCTTCTCTGCCCAGCTGGCCCTCAGGGGTGCTCCCAGCGCTAGATTTATGAAATGATAAGGACTAATCCTCCTCGGGTGGTCCTCCAGGTCCAGATGGCCAGAGAAGATGCCCCCGCAGCACACAGCAGCTGGGTCGTGATTAATTAGTCAGG
Source organism: Poromitra crassiceps (assembly GCF_964638095.1). Classification (NCBI taxonomy): domain Eukaryota; kingdom Metazoa; phylum Chordata; class Actinopteri; order Beryciformes; family Melamphaidae; genus Poromitra; species Poromitra crassiceps. The sequence continues at coordinate 22,429,549 of NC_139638.1, read as the reverse complement.
TCTACCTGTAGTTAGACTGCATGGCCGTGCGGACCGCGGCAGGTGCCGACGCCGACGAGACAGTCTGCCTGTCCTTTAACTGGAAGGTCACGGGTTTGATCCCCTCCACAGCCAACGTGTGTCTGTTAAGACTTGTCTTGTCAGTGTGTCCAGTAGCAAGACTTTGGGCTACCACCTTCTCTCTTGATTTGAAATCGATCTGAAGGTCAATCAGCGATATGCCATGAACTTAGAATTTTGTTTTAAAAGGTTATCTGTTTAGCAATACAGAATTCCCTATATTTATTTAACCAATAAATAGTGCTGCTTTCAGACTCATAAAAGAGAGAGAGAGAGAGAGAGAGAGAGAGAGAGAGAGAGAGAGAGAGAGAGAGAGAGAGAGAGAGAGAGAGAGAGAGAGAGAGAGAGAGAGAGAGAGAGAGAGAGAGAGAGAGAGAGAGAGAGAGAGAGAGAGAGAAGACGGACAAGCCCGTCTTTTATTGTCACACGAACACACCCAACACATGCATGCGGCCACGAACACACACTCATGCTGACGGTGGCCGGTGAAATTTGTCCTCTGCATTTAACCCATCCAGGCTTGTCCTCTCCTCCGAGGGGCAGGCCAGGAGCAGTGGTCGCTTTTTCTTTCCAGCGCCCGGGGACCAACTTCGTATGTTGTCGTCACTGGTCGGATGACGATGACGATCTTCTGCATGTTTTTAGTGGGGGGGTTATGTACGGAGGAGGAACCCCCTGGGGAGCACGGGGAGAACATGCAAACTCCACACAGAAAGAGAGAAGAGAGAGAGAGAAAGAAAGAAATTGAAGAACAGAGAAGAAAAAATTATGAAAAAGTCAATGTAAAAGTTCAGTTCATATTTGCATCCAGTATTGAAAAGCACTATTTGAACTGAGGAATTACGGTTTGAAATTCTACATCATGTGAATCCCCACAGGTGTTGGCTCTATATCGAGCAGTGCTTCTTTTCCATATTAAGAACCCCGCATTGAGTCCACATTAGAGCCATGGACCTCCTCTATTTAATTAGATTTTCTCTCACAGACCCAAATCTGAGAATATCTTTTATTGCTCGATATGATTTGATCCAGAATTCTGTCTATAGAGGCTGTCTTCAGCTCCCCTCTCTTTTCCTCTCTACAGTTGCAGGTAAAACGGTGTCTGGAGTGTCCCAGGTGAGCGGAGCGGTGGTTACCGGGGTTACCGCCGTGGCCCAGAAGACCGTGGAGGGGGCGGGCAATATAGTCGCTGCCACCGGATTGGTCAAGAAAGAGCCAGCCAAACAAGTGAGAAAGATAACTGATATACTTTCATTGCTATTTATTAATATGTGATCCTGTACTCGCCCGCTCTCACACACACGCGCGCACACGCACACACACACACACGCACACGCACGCACACACACACACACACACACACACACACACAGAAGGCGGGATCGATAGGATATCTTTAGAGCTGACGTCTGTTTATTTTCTGCCATGAAACAAAAATAACAGATCCTCCAAATTAATATTTGAAATTAGTGAAGGAAAAGGGGGAATAGCCGATTAGCTTAGCACATTTAGCAAAAAAAAAAAAAATCTAACTTAATATAAGGGCCAGTACATGAATCTTACACTAACTAACAGGCGCATCCAAATATATAAGCGATTACCAAAAACGAAGCAATATCACAGGAGAGGGAGTGCTAATGTGCTCACTGTATATCAGCACGGCTATGTTTCGGTTGTAGGATATATCAAAGATCATCACAGCTGTGCTGATATATCCAGCATGACTTCGAGTGCGATGTTGCTTTTATACGACAGTTGTATAAACAAAGCTATTCACCACGTAATAATACAACCCTTTTTCTTGTCATTGGAGACAACAGATTTGTCTCCACCAACAAAAAATAGTTCCCTCAGGGTTGCACTACCAAGTGTTGCCAAGCAACAGGTAAACTGTTTCCTGACTGCAAGCGATCTAGTCACGTTGAGCCTGAGGTTAACACAGACAACTTCAGCTTTTACTGTACTTCCCTCCCAGTCTTCCACATTGGCCGACCGTTCAAAATTAAGGGCAAATGTGTCCATATCGCTGTCGCTAGTACACTACTGTAGTTTTGAATGAAGGTAGGCTACAGTAGAGTTGTGTGTAGACATGTAGGCCTACTACTACTGGTGGGAATATTGTGAAGCATTTGTTTGTTGCACAACACGTGTAGGCTATTCGGCTAGAAGTGCTACCAGCAGTGTTTGGAATAACGCCGTTTAAAAGAACGGCGTTAGGTAACGCCGTTATTTTTTCAGTAACGGGGTAATCTAACTAATTACTGTTTCCGTCGTTACAACGCCGTTATCGTTACTGAACGCTAAATGCGGTGCGTTACTATGAAATGATTGAGTAAACTACCCGTAGCCTACACTAGTGTTGTCAAGTGAGGAGACCGGGTGGGTTATAACGAGATAAACGATTATGATTGGCTAAGGCAGAGTCATGTGTTTCATGGTAGCCAATCGGAGCCAGTGTTACACACGAGCCAGGAGTCAGGACACGGGCGACACACACACACAGACACACCAAACAGATTCGAGGAAGCAGCAGAAATGGCGAGTCCAGAGTAGAGAGCTGCGCGGGGCTGAAATTTCGGCCCAAGCCCTCCCCGGCCCGTGACATGCAGACCCGTGCCCGATCCAGCCCGTTGCCAGGCCCGAAGCCAATATTACGATATAATGACACATCTCTCTCCCTCTCTGTTCCGCGTGCTGCCTCGCCGCGCGGCCGTCCTGCGCAGCCTCTCTCTGTCTGTCTCTCTGACTCTCTCTCTCTCTCTCTGTGTTCGGGAGCTGTCCGCTCGCTGTACATGGACGGACAGGGTCTGTGTGTGGCTATGGGAGTGTCTGTGCACCTCTCCTCCTCTTTGTCTGACTGCTCCGCTGTGTAAAATCAAGCGAGTACGCTAATACAACATTATTTAATTGAATTATTGAAACGGCCCGACCCCGGACCTATTAATTAAAAATAAATAAAAAACAAGCCCGGCCTCGGCCCGAGGGGCCCGTGAGGGTACCCTCAGGTTTGCAGCAATCCATGAAAATTTGGCATTTTCAAGGTGGAGATAACGCAAATAGTTACTTTCCCTGGTAACTAGTTACTTTTATTATAGAGTAATTCAGTTACTAACTCAGTTACTTTTTGGAACAAGTAGTGAGTAACTATAACTAATTACTTTTTTAAAGTAACGTTCCCAACACTGGCTACCAGCTGGTTAGCAGTGCAGCTAATAACGACAGGTGACGTTACGATAATGCGCTTTTGTATTCCTCGTTAAAGGAAGTGCTCCAGACAGAGCTCTCTGTGTGAACGCAGCCTCATCCAGGTTACATTACGACATTGCACCTGTGAAGCAGAGTGATACAGCATCCCAGCGCTGTTATTCTGTATTATCAGCACTCACGGAATGCCTCTCATATCCAATCAAAATGATCAATCGTAACGGTTGTATAATATACAATATGAATGATGAGAAACTATTGTGATGCGATATGACACACGAAAAAGTGACACCCACCTCTCATAGGAGAACACAGCAAGAGGAGAGAGGTGTCGGGGGCATGACGTTTATGGGGGGCTGGGAGAAGAAGGGCTGCACACTAGTGTGTACAAACAAAGTGGGAGTAGAGGGTATAAGAAGAAAACTGCGCCATATCTAAAACTAAAATGACAGATTTAGTGTCGTTATGCAAGTAAATAACAGCTCTGTTACACAGTCTGACACACACCATCGCCACATCCAGACTCACACACACCATCACCACATCCCTCCATTTCCAGACAGTGTCTGCCAGCCACACCTCCTCACTGTGCCAAAATGGCCCCCTGACCTTGAGTCCTCTATCATCGTCTCTCCTATCTGCCGCTTGTCTTTCTTCTTCTGTCACGTAAAAGACATTAAAATGTTGTTGGCTTTTCTTTATTTTGGTACGGTGTTCATCTGTCAGACCTGCCGTCGGTTTGAGGAGAGCCAGTTTACCTTCCATGGCAAACTATTTACTGCCATGATGATGCAAGTTGGAGATGAAAAATCGTTCTGCTTTTTCCTTTGTCCGTTGGTTTTTTTTCTCGTCTCTATCTTATTCCTCTCTCTCTCTCTCTCTCTCTCCCTCTCTCTCTCTCTCTCTCTCTCCCTCTCTCTCTCTCTCTCTCTCTCCCTCTCTCTCTCTCTCTCTCTCTCTCCCTCTCTCTCTCTCTCTCTCTCTCCCTCTCTCTCTCTGTGAACAAACCTAGCAAGGATTGTGATAAACCATAGACCAGGGATACTCAACTTGCTTTGCCCGGGGGCCACTTTCATGACATGATAGAAGGCCAGAGGCCAGTTAATAAACAAACAATATACATTTTTCTGTAGCGGGTTGTACGTTTTTGGGGTGTCAGCCAGAGTTTAGTCTGACAATGTTGTGCACACCGGATAGTTAGTTAGGTTAAGTTAGTTAGGTTAAGTACATACATAAGTGCCTGGGTAGCGAGCAGACGGCGGTATTTGACAATTTAGCAGCTAAATCATAGATTATTGAAAGATATTCCATATTCCAGACTGAAATGCTATAACAGAAGTGGAATATAGGCCAGAATGACGTGAACATTTTGACACTTATTCAGCGGGTATCTTGTATGTTGCGTTCAGGTGCACTGTAAAAAAAGTTTTTTTTTTTTTGTTTTTTTTTGCAATTCCACCACAGGCCGCATGTGGCCCACGGGCCGCAAGTTGATTATCACTGCCATAGACTTTGGTTATGGCGTAGATATAACAAAATAGTCAGACTTCAAATACTGTAACGCTAGATGTCTAAATTATTTTGTTCCACAAAGCAGTTTAGTTCTTGACGTATCTTAAATAGGATGACGGTAGCCTACAATGAATTGTGGGTAAATTGAGACTTTTTTTCAGAGTAGAGAAAATGGCCGACCGAGTGACCGCATCCAACCCAACCCACTCAACTTCGTTTACTCCAGCGGAAAATGTTGGTCTTTTGGATGAATTCAACAGTTACAAGGACATTTTACTTGCCTCCGAGGGCGCTCGGCAGAGAACATACGTCCGACCAACCTTTTCTACAAAGTTTTGTGGTGTTCCGTGAATCCATTTGGAAGTTGGACGCCTTTTTGTGATCGAACACCGCCATTGCCACGCCCCCTTTCGGCTAGTGGGCGTGGAAAGTGAATCAGTTCTAAGTTGGCCCGTGTCCTGCTTTTCTACCAAGTTTGGACCAAATCCGTTAATAACTTTTCGAGATATCCTGATGACAGACAAACCGACAGACAAACCGACAGACAAATCTCAATCTGGTTTCAGGCCGAATTTCTCCACCACTACTGCTCTTCTTAAATTTACTAATGATGTTACTTCATCCTTTGATCATGGTCAGTTTACTGGTTCTATCTTTGTTGATCTTACCAAGGCGTTTGATATGGTTGACCATCATCTGCTTCTTGATAAGCTTTACGCCATTGGACTGTCTCGTCAGGCTTTGCTTTGGTTCAACGCATACCTGCATAACAGGCATCATTGTGTGCTATTAAATGGCTGTCAGTCCGACTATGTGGTTATGGAAAGGGGGGTGCCCCAAGGTTCCACGTTGGGGCCTCTCCTCTTCTCTATTTTTATAAATGATCTCCCGCAAATTTGTTCAGACTGTCATGTGCAATTATATGCCGACGATACCGTCATATATACATCTAGTTCAGATATTCAACAGATTCAGAACTCACTGCAATCCGATTTCAATCTATTACAAAACTGGTTTTACAATAACAAACTGTTACTGAACAAAAAGAAGTCATGCTGCATGCTGTTTGGCACAAGGTTTAAACTTGCCCGTATCTCCAACACACTACATATTAATTTTTCTGATGGTTCACTGCTTGAGAAAGTTGATGTCTTTAAATATCTGGGCGTTTGGCTTGACCCAGAACTCGCCTTTAGACCGCACATTGACTCTGTGATTAAAAAAGTAAATTGCAACATGAGAATATTATACCGTTCAATTAACTGTTTCACTTTCCATGTAAGAAAACGTATTATTTCCCAATTAGTACTTCCTATAATTGATTATGCTGATATTGTTTACCAAAATACCATAGCTTCTCAACTGCGTCCTCTGAATGTTGTGTTCAATAGTCTGTGTAGATTCATTTTAAGATGTCCATATCTCACCCACCATTGTAAAATGTATCATTCACTTAACTGGCTATCTCCTAACTCTAGAAGACATTTTCACTGGCTGCAATTCATTTTCAAATGTATCAACTTAAACTACCCACCTTACCTTAAACAGTACTTAGTCCCCCATATTTCTTTATATCCGCTTAGACACTCCCAATATCCTTCATTTGTTGTCCCCAATACTCTCACTCAATCCGGGCGTAGGGCATTTCATTTCAAAGCACCATCCGATTGGAACAACCTGCCAAATTCCCTGCGCTCTACTACCTCACTATTCATGTTTAAAAATGCATTACTTACTCATTTAAAAACAACCTGTTCTTGTTTCTAACTACTTTAACTACTGTAAATTGCCCTTGGGTGTGGGCATGTGTGTGTGTGTACGTGTGGGTGTGTATGCGTGTCTGTGTGTGTTATGATTGTGCGAGGTTTGTACCTCTACATGTTCATGTAAACCTGCAACTCTCTTTTGTTGTATTGTTGATGCTTTCTGTTCTTATGTAGGTCCCCCTCTAAAACGAGATGATTCATCTCAAGGGGTTTTCCTTCAATAAAGTTCAATACAAACCAGCAGACAAAACGACAGACAAACCAGCAGACAAAACGATAGACAAACCAACAGACAAACCAACAGACAAAACGACAGACAGACCAACAGACAAACGAGGTGAAAAGATAATATCCCAGCCAACTCGCAACTCTGTTGGCAGAGGCAAAGAAAACATGTGGAAAAAGTGACAGTAAACGGTGTTAATCCGACCGTTGACAGGAGCATCAAAGACGTTGGCTTCCTCATACAGTAGGTTGTTGTATCGTTAAATCCTCCTCATAGAGACGGTCCACATGTCTGGGAACGCCCACAAAATGTTAAACTGCTGGCGCGCGAGTGGGGTAAAACTGCCCATATATCTCATGGGCTGACTCACCAAAAGACGGTGCTGCGGCTCTAAACTACAGGTTTGGGGGTTCTAGAGCAGAACACAAGACGTCTGCTCAGATGTGCGTTTACTGCGGTGGTTAAATCCCCGATCGTGTCTGCCTGGGCTGGGCTATCAGCTAAATTCTAACTTTGCTGAATGGATAGAACGGGGGTTTTTACCCCACCCTGACCCCGCCCCCAGCAAGGCTGAGCCAGCTAACCCAGCGTCTATTGTGGGCATTCCTAGAGCCTGTATGGGTGTTCCCAGACATGCGGACTGTCTCTATACAGTAGGTTGTATCGTTAAATCCTCTAGCTACCGACTCACCATTAGTCAACCATTTCTTTCTTTTGTCTGATGTCATGAAAACAACACCGTAGACATGATCGGCCTGATGTTACCCATGTTCTCTTCTTGGCTGTAATTAGTAGGGGTGGGGGAATCGATACACCATAGTATCACGATATTATGCCTGACGATATTGTATCGATATTTGGACGCCAAGTATCGATATAAAAAAAAAAAAAAAAAAAAAAATGCAAGCCATGCCATGCCAGGCCACCGGGCATCTGCCCGAAGCGCCCGATGTTGTAGTCCGCGCCTGCAGTGGTGTATTGAGTCCAGAGAAGCTAAATAATGTAGCCTAAATTTTGGGCAAAAACGGAACAAAACAAAAAAACACTGCATGTTTTACTTCCGGTGAGGTCAAGGAAGAGGTAGGAAAAGGAGTTAGACGAGATATCGAAATATCACAATATTCAATATATCGCAATATTCAATATATCGCAATATCGGCGATATCGCAATACTATCGTATCGTTTTAGTATCGTATCGTGGGCATCTGGTGATTCCCACCCCTAGTAATTAGCCTCTGTTGCTCTCTCTTCACTTGGTGGGCTCTTGTCAGAACCATGGTGACATCACTGGTACTATGACATATGACCTCGTGTTGACCTCAAGTCATTAGTCAAAGAAATAGGTCCCACCCTCTTTCTTTTTTTTACATTCAAAAACACTGTCAACACTCTTTATTTTGGAGTCAAATCATGGAAACGACACATAGTCCCTTGTACCGCCTCCCCTGTGCTCCCATTGGTTTGTGTCTGGATTAATAGAGAGACAAAGTGGAACGTCACTTCCTGCTTCAGCACTGTACCAGAGATTTTCATCCGCCATTTATTTTCCCCATAGACATTTCGTAAAATGCTTATAAAATAGTTTTACTTCACCGAACCAAACAGTTCAGCTAACGCTATAATCGGGAGAGACAACAACATTGAGAAAATATTTTCTTTAAACCCGCATTTTTTTAACGTTTTGGTCCCAGTGAAATGTTATGCGATCTCTCCTCTTTCTAAATATATCTGTACCATTTGGTTTGAACCAGTAAAACTATGTTTATACGCATTTTATGAAATGTGTATGGGAAAATAAATGGCGGATGAAAATTTCTGGTACAGTGCTGAAGCAGGAAGTAGGCGGTCACTTTGCCTCTATAAGGTGTTAAACTGGATGTAATTCTGCGGGGGACGAGTGAATTAGCCTGTAATTACCGTGTCTCCAATAACATCCCTGTGAGTCGTAGGAAATGATAAGCCAATCAAATGTTTCCCTGGCCAAGGGGAACACTTTGTCAGCCGTACCGACGTTTGTTGTGATGCTCAATCTGCTACCCTTAATTAGCCGTGGAACACGCAGGGGAATCCACAACAATAATGTAGACATGTAGAGACGCAGCATGCACACACGCGCACACACATACACGCACACGCACACACACACACACACACACACACACACACAGCTTTAGCTCCCGTTTTCTAATTGGCTGTGATTAGTGGAAGCTACACTATAAACGCGAGAGAAAATCAGTTATTTTTCTGCCACCGGCAAACATCTGTACAAAATGTTTTTCAGTATTTCCTTTTATTGAAGCAATCAACAATCTGTTTTGTTTCCCCTGCTTTCAGCCCTGATCGCTGGCAAAACATCCCGCGCATGCATATGATTTTCCTTTTCAACCGCTCCGTTTGTGGGTCTTTCCTGCAGACACCCAGTCAAAACCTTTGATCCTGCTTAGTGGTTGTGTTTTGACTGGTAGACAGGTAGCCCCCAGGTACAGTATAACGCGCTGAGGAAGCTTCACTCGGGATAAGATGAGTCTCATTAAGAGGAACTGGGTCAGGCCAAACCATCAGGCAGGACAGACAGACAGACAGACAGACAGACAGACAGGTGGACAGATATAGAGAGACAGAAAGACTGGATTGATTGATGAGGGGATGGTTAGTTGATGGATGGGTTGACAGGTGGAGAAATAAGCAAACGGAGACAGATGTGTGGGGTGTTTGTATGGCTGGTGGACAGACACACACACAGACAGACAGACAGACAGACAGACAGGCAGACAGACAGACAGACAGGCAGACAGACAGACAGACAGACAGACAATCAAACCACTTAATTAATTTAATTGTCATTCCCAGGTGGCTGAGCCATTAAATCCCTTTAATATTGATCACATTCAAAATTGATGCCGGGTTGAGAGTCTCCTGTGCCTGACACACACACACACACACACACACAGACACACAGACACACACACACACAGACACAGACACACACAGACAGACACACACACACACACACCAGCCGACATGGTGTGCAGGGTCGATTGTTTGATTAATCTCCTCATCTAGTCTTTCATCTAGTCTTTCATCATGCTAGTGAGAAGGAGAAAAAGACAGAGAAATGTAATAGGCTTCATCGGGAGGCGATGTATTACAGTGCTTTGATTCTGCATTTGAGTGTAAATGATGTCTTTCCAAGTCCACTTGGCCTCTCAGGGCTTGTGGAGACTTGGATTACGCCAGGTGAGCAGTACTGAAGCATGAAAAAAAATACTGTTTTTTTCCCCCATCTCCCATTTTTTTGCTCGTGCTAACGGGGGTAGGCTAGCCACGGCCACTACCATTGGATTACCATTCATTGTGCTACGCTAACTAGCTGGAGGGGCGGGTCACTATTTTCTACTACACGCACAGAAGAGAAGGCCATCTTATCTTCTCGTCTTACTATCGGGAAGATGGTCAAATAGGTGAATCTCTCCAAATGTAGGCGTGTTGCTTATGGCTGACAATGATGTTTCAGGTGTGAACCTGGCAACGCATTCAAAGAGAGAGGCCAGACAATGTTGATTGCCATAGTCCAATGTCAGGAACTGCGTGCGTGCGTGCGCGAGAGTTAACATGTGCGCACATCTCTCTGGCTCTGCTGGGTGGGTGAACAGATGGAGGCACAATGGGTGGTGTTAAATGCAACAGCAGGAGGAGAGGGTGCGAGGACTGATCTAAGGTTGTCAGCTGGCGGAACCACACACACACACACACAGGCAGGCAGGCACACACACACACACACACATACATACACACACACGTGCACGCGCGCGCACACACGTACGTGCACACACACCAGCACGCTCTGTCACCGATGTCCCATTAAGGAAGGTCGCCCAATGGCACGGTGTAATCAAGGCGTCCTTCTTTGAGCTGACGGGAGGAGAGGTAGTGTCGCTCCCTAGAGGAGAGGAGAGGTAGTGTCGCTCCCTAGAGGAGAGGAGAGGTAGTGTCGCTCCCTTCTTCGTTCACGCCTCGTCTCTTCTCACTCAAAATGGCCACTAATGATAGTGAACAATATGAAATGAGTGTAAATGCCGTTCACCGTATCCAGGTATCATAGATTGAATCGTGTGTGTTCTTTATATTCAAAACCTGCTGCAGCCCGTCTGGTATTCAACCAACCCAAATTCTCTCATGTCACTCCCCTCTTCCGGGACCTCCACTGGCTTCCCATCTCAGCTCGCATCAAATTCAAGACACTGGTACTGGCCTACAGGGCTGCACACCAGTCAGCTCCCCTGTACCTGCAATCTATGGTCGGGTTCCAAACCTCTCACCGCTCCCTTCGCTCCTCCACCAGTGCTGGTCGCCTCGCCCCTCCTTCGCTACGGGCGCTCAAAAGTCGCTCATCCCGATCTCGACTCTTCTCGTCCCTGGCACCTCAATGGTGGAACGAGCTTCCACCTTCGGTCAGGACAGCTGAATCACTGCTGATCTTTCGGAAAAGACTAAAGACTCACCTTTTCAGGCTCCATCTGGGCCCTTCTTGATCTAACTTCTTTCTCTCTCTTTCTAAAAAAAAAAAAAAACTACTAACCTAAACTAAACTTGTACCACTGTTCCTTCAGAATTTGTAGTTGTCATAGACTGTGCTCCATAGTTGATTGCTCTATTGCTGACAAAAATGTGTTATTGTAAGTCGCTTTGGATAAAAGCGTCTGCCAAATGACGTAATGTAATGTAAAAAACCGTTTTCATCTCATTCATCACATTTGCAGACATGTTGAACTGTTTTCAAAGACATCATAAATGATTTGTCCACAATCACATAAGTCCTATATCTAATGTTTGACCCTATAAGTATCAGTAATGTTGTTGTGCTGTTGTTCTTTCAGGACGAAGATGCTACAGAAGTACAGAGTGTGGTGGAGTCACCAGTCGACACCGATAACACCGACGCTACAGAGGTAGGAAGTCACTAACTACTGATCCATATAAAACAACAGTCAATAATATGAAGTCGCATCTACACGTTCAAGCAAGAATGGTCAGATAAACAAACAAAACTATTTTTGCAGAGTTAAGCTGTGTTCGCACCGATATATTTATTTTTCTCTCTGTCGCTCGATTCAACCCTTTGGAATCGCTCTGTCGCTCTGTTTAAATCGCTCGTCAACAGGCACAATAATTGACGGACATCTGGGGGCTATAACGTTACGCAATGTCATGATATTTGTCCACTACGAGCCACCGTAGTTATTTACAAGCTAAGCCTATCAGCATGCTCCTAATGCGAGCTCTATACCGGTAGTACAGACTTCAATTCATGTCAGCTCTCAGCCTGTCAATCTGCTGTCAATGCGGTTTGTTGCCACACAATAAACCAGCGGTTTGTTCCAAGCCAGTGTGATCCTTGTCTCACACGGCAGCCAATCAGCGTTGAACAGCGAGCGACTGATGCCAGCGTAATTTCGCTCGAGTTGGGATATTTCATCTCGGGCGACGAGCGAATTTTCTCCCTATCGCTGTCTCTGTCGCTCGGACGCCCAGCGATTTTTCTCGAATATACGCTCAATCGCTCGTTTGCATTGACTTTGTGTGTAAACTTGATGCCAGCGAAAAACTTTAATAGGTCGGTGTGAACGCAGCTTCAGACAGTGACCTGTGTATTACAGTGCAGTACTGTAAAACCTCAGCGAGAGTGAATAGATCAAAGCAGCTTTGTATCACATTGTTCAGGTTTGTGCTTGTGAGTGACTAATGGGAAACCACCCGTTGACAGACATTTTATTTTATTTAAAAAATAATGATAATAGAAGGGCACTCAGATCAGAGCAGAACTCCACCAAGGTTCATGCTTGTTCATTTCTTGTTCGTGAGTCGGATCCGGATCCCGCGCCAAAACGTAACGGGTTCTTCCTTGGCCCACGGCGCTATACCCTTCCACAAAGTTTCATGAAAAGCGGATCTCTCTCCCTGTATCTCTCTCGTATGTGCCGTTCTGAGCATGCCCAGTTGAGCAATTGTGCGCCGCGGAGCGGAACGCGGAGCTATTATATTAGTAGAGATAATTGGACAATTGAAAGATTGACATTGCGATATTATCCAAAGTAATAAAGAAATTGTCTTTAAAATAATGTGATTTGTAGCAATTCCTCAGCCGAAACCTTGAACTGGTCTTGATGGTTCTTCCTCTGAAGGATGAACAAGACTAGGTAAAACCCAGTATATACAGTAGCTGGCCCACAGTGATGCAAACTACTGTATTGGAGTCAGGGGATTTCCTCTGGCAAAACCCAGAAATGCAGACTTGTGATCCAGACCCTCCGGGTCTGACCATGTCGTGTGAGACTAACTACTACCTAATGGCAACTTTTCTCAAAAATTGCAATGGAATGCAAAGGTTTGTTGTTGTTTCCCCCCCCCCAGGAAAATTGCAACTAGAAAATTGCAAGTTGAGGAACCTTTTTTGTAGAGAAATTGCGGCCATTTTTCAAAATGGCCACCGCAAATACTCATTAATACTTCATTAATCATTGCGATCGCAAAATCGCAATTTCCTGGAGGGACTGGTTAAATGTAACATAATTCTGTTTTATGGTGGATTTTCTCTCCGGTTTGAACGGAGAAGTGAAGCGGTTTGAGTGGTGAACAGTAAACTCACTGGCGCCACCTGTTGTCCCTCTCCTCCCTCAGGACGACAGCGATGAGTAAAGCGCCACCGCCAGCGTCTCAATCAAAGATCGATGACCGGAAAACATTCCACGCCGCTCTGTCGTGCCTCGTGCTCCTTTATCAAGTCTGTGCCCTCAGTATGTGTGTTTGTATTACTCTGTTTGTACATCAGTCTATATGTAAAGGTTCAAGAGAGAGAGACATAGTGTGTGTGTGTGTGTGTGTGTGTGTGTGTGTGTGTGTGTGTGTGCGTGCGCGCGTGACAGAACAATGACTATAAAGATAACTCCCAAATCATTAATAAGTAAATAGAATGGCTCTTACAACTGTAAAACAACCAAAAACGATGACTAGAACAATATGCTTGGTTTCAGCTCAGAGCGTTTTCTTTCTTTAATATAGTTATCTTTGTAGTTATCGTTTTAAGTCTGAATGGGCCATAACAGTTTTTCCACATCCGTTGTGAAAAGGGTCCCAGGTTGTGTGTGCCCTCTGTCTGTCCAGCTGTCATTTTCAGTGACTCCCTCCCACTGGTAATGCCACCTCGACAGGGGCGTGTCTATGTGAGTTTTGTGTCAACCCTGTGGCTTTGACGTCAATAATTCGAACATAGAAATATACCACAATTTACCACTAAAAAGCACCTAAGTGTCTATATAAATGAACAATATACAGTAATCTGTTTAAATGCATAATGATATTCTCTATTTTTGTCTCTATATTGTCACTGTTTTTTGCGGTGGTCCATAAAGTGCTGAGCTATATGTGCATTCTTCTTATTTTTTTTTTTTATTTTTTTTGTTGTCACTGTTTGCTATGAAATAAAAAAAGATCAAATATTGAATGGAATTTTGAAGGAAAAAAAAGAGCATGTAAACAAACAATTCAGCCGAAATGCTGTGAAATGGATTTATTTGGATTGGTTAAATGTTGAATAAAATGTGAAAAGGAAATGGAAATGTGTGTTGGCATGTGTGGTCGTTAATATAAACCATAAATGGTCAGATCAGTAAGAGTCCCTGTAAGGAATTGTGGAGCTCAAACACAATCAATCATTTCTGTCAGGTAATCAATCAATGGGATGAATAAATAGTCTTCAGAGACACAGCTATCCATATGCAGGGAAGATTGTTGCTTGTTTTGATTGTATTACAGTAGTCTAATAGCAATACACAAATAGACTCGAGCACACCATGCATCCAAGAGTGAACAGCACATATCATTTATTAAAACGATTTTCAGACGGCAGCCCGTCTTTATTGTCACACGAACACACTACAACACATGCATGAACACACTACAACACATGCATGCGGCCACTACACACACTCATGCTGACGGTGGCCGGTGAAATATGTCCTCTGCATTTGACCCATCCAGGCTTGTCCTTTCCTCCAGGGGGCAGGCCAGGAGCAGTGGTCGCTATTTCTTTCCAGCGCCCGGGGACCTTCACTGGACCATCATTGGACCAACTTCAGATGTTGTCGTCACTGGTCGGATGACGATCTTCTGCATGTTTTCAGTGGGGGGTTATGTACGGAGGAACCCCCTGGGGGGTACGGGGAGAACATGCAAACTCCACACAGAAAGGCCCTTTCGACTAGATAGCCCACCTGGGCAGTAGGCACTGAAGATATGGGGGGGGTCACAACTCCAGCGCCCACAACGTCCCAGGTGGGAATCGAACCCAGGACCTTCGAGCTGTGAGGCGACAGCGCATACCACTGCACCACCGTACCCGTTTATAATTATAGTTTAAAAATAAAACATAGAAAGGTGAAACCCTTTTCTTAACATAAAACATTTTTATCAGCAGTTTCATAAGCCGAAGCTGTTACAGGTAAACATTTCCCAGAACCCCCAGAATTCCCTAGGGGAGGGGGATTCTCTATGCTAGACTGAGCCGATGCCCTCCTCTCTCACCACAAGAAGAGGGTCATCTTAACATGGAGTCATTATGCCCAAATGAGTTGCCATGCTATTTGTGAATAAAGCTTTGCTTGTCAAATTTTACCCACTGGTCATGATTGAAATATAAGAAGTGCACTAAGGTCCCAGCCTCTTTATCACATCTCCAACAGGCATCATTGTCCCTTAGTTTCAGCTTAGCCAGTTTCCATGGGCTCCACTAACTTCTATTGATAATCTTATAATGAATAAGCTGTGACTTTCACGTGAGCATTTATACCAGGTTGCAACAAGGTTCCAAGTAGACTTTATTATGGAAAATGTGTTTTTGTGCCCAGTATGATATAGAACAGTTATATAGTGACAGATTCAATTATTACAATAATTCTACTTGCTTTAAGGAACATAATGTAATAGAAGTGTCTGGGAAGAGTACTAACAAAACTCAGCAAGTCCAATTACAGTATGAATTCACAATGCATGAGTACACTGAATTAAACCAGACAGGAATTACATTTCAAAATTATAAAACCAATTGTTCATTGCTGATTGTATTTAAATGAGGACGACTAAGTAATGTAAAAAAATACAAAAAGTAGCCTACAGCAAACCTTCTGACAGATTAGCCTTTTGATATGTAGTCAGAACTTTGCCCTTTTATCAGTGTAGGTGTTGACTGATGTTAGACTTTGAAATACTGTTTCTTTCATGTAAACTGATGATCTCCATCTTTCAACCATCCTGAACAGCCTCCACTTCTCCTAAATCTCAAGGAGCTTCATGAGGCATCGATGCCAGATGCAACTTTTCAATAGCAACATATTGACGATACTGATGTTCATCTCAATGGAACAGTTGAGATGCAGGATAAAATAAGATACAAACATGTTCTTTTCGAATAATATTCCCTCATTTGTTTCATCTCATTTTCAGACACTAATCATTTGCATTTTATGATTAATTTAGAACAGAATCACTCGATCAATTGTCTCACAATATGCTTCCATTAATAGACGATAATACTGACATATTGTCCAGCCCAATATGTTTTCCACATCTATCTTTATTGGGTTATACTTTTTAAACATACATTCTTGTGAAAGTATGACGTTAACCAGTTTTACATATTTAGAAAACACAAAATGCAACAACACTCCACCTCCCAACATGAGAAACAAGTTCACATAGAGATTGGAAATTCAAAAGACAAAGAAAGAAAGGAGAAAAAAAACTTAAAAAAAGGGAGGAACCCAAAGAGAGATCAGAAGTATAGGGGCGGCACGACCCATCGCTCACCAAGTCAATAAACCCAGTTGCCTTTTATCGTTGGGTTATACCCGTCTCAATTGCAACAAATAAGCAATACTCACTCTGTAAAATAAATACTAAATCTGTCTCATCTTCTAAAGAAGGAATAGTTAAAAGAAAGAATAGGATCCCAAGTTTTGTTGAAATGAGCAGAACAGCCCTTAATGCAGTACTTAATGTAAGTCTCTCAGCCAAGAATGAGGAGATGGAGGTTTATGATCCTTCCACTGAAGTAAGATACATCTGTGGGCAAAAGTGATTGTGTCCAGCCCAATATTAAGTGACCTCTGCTGTGTGGACTATCATGTGACTCTTCAATTCTACTTTTGCACCAAAACATTCACCACAGACTGAGCAAATAAATTTTTTCTCTCTTGTGTGGATTATCATGTGTTTCCTCAAGTTTCCTTGTAGACCAAAACCTTTACCACAGACTGAGCAAATACATTGTTTCTCTCCTGTGTGGACTATCATGTGTCTCTTCAAGGTTCCTTCACGACCAAAAGGTTTACTACAGACTGAGCAAATACATTGTTTCTCTCCTGTGTGGACTATCATGTGTGACTTCAAGCTTCCTTTTTGACCAAAAACTTTATCACAGACTGAGCAATTAAATTGTTTCTCACCTGTGTGGACTATCATGTGTTTCTTCAAGCTTGACTTACGTTGACTACCTTTACCACAGACTGAGCAACTAAATTGTTTCTCTCCTGTGTGGATTATCATGTGTTGCTTTAAGTCTCCTTTACAATAACAACCTTTACCACAGACTGAGCAAATAAATTGTTTCTCACCTGTGTGGATTATCATGTGTTTCTTCAAGTCATCTTTACGATAACAACCTTTACCACAGACCGAGCAAATAAATTGTTTATCTCCTGTGTGGACTTTCATGTGTCTCTTCAAGTTCCCTACACAACCAAAACGTTTACTACAGACTGAGCAAAAACATTGTTTCTCACCTGTGTGGACTATCATGTGTGTCTTCAAGTCATCTTTACGATAACAACCTTTACCACAGACCGAGCAAATAAATTGTTTATCTCCTGTGTGGACTATCATGTGTCTCTTCAAGTTTCCTTCATGACCAAAACATTTACCACAGACTGAGCAAATAAATTGTTTATCTCCTGTGTGGACTATCATGTGTCTTTTCAAGGTTCCTTTCCGACCAAAACCTTTACCACAGACTGAGCAAATAAACTGTTTCTCTCCTGTGTGGACTATCACGTGTTTCTTCAGGTTACCTTCATAACTATAACTTTTACCACAGAATGAGCATTTAAATTTCTTATCTCCTGTGTGGACACTCTTGTGTCTGTTCAAGTCTCCGTTATGAACAAATCTTTTACTACAAACTGAACAGCTAAAGTGTTTATTCCCAAGAACTTCATTGTTTTTCTGTGAGTCTAAGGGAGACTGAGGTTCACTAGTTTCTGTCCAATCATCAGTGTCTTCAGTCTTGCCAGCACTGGCTGGTTCTGATGCTCTACAGTCCTCTCCATCAACTTCTGTTTTCAACTGTTCAGTTAAGCTGCTGGCTTCAGTTTGGCTTTGATCAAGCTGGGGTTTCTCTTCATCATCTTCACTCTTCACAGTGACAACAGTGAATGGGAACTTGGTGATATCAGCCTCATCCAGCCCTTGAAGCTGCTCTCCCTCTTGACTGATCCAGAGTTCCTCCTGTTCCCCTTTAATGTGTGGAGGTTCTGGGTCCTCCTGTCTGATCCAGAGTTCCTCCTGTCCGTCTTTAATGTGTGGGTGCTCTGGGCCCTCCGGTCTTATCCAGAGTCCCTCCTGTTCCTCTTTAATGTGTGGAGGTTCTGGGTCCTCCTGTCTGATCCAGAGTTCCTCCTCTTCCTCTTTAATGTGTGGAGGCTCTGGGTCCTCCTGTCTGATCCAGAGTTCCTCCTCTTCCTCTTTAATGTGTGGAGGTTCTGGGTCCTCCTGTCTGATCCAGAGTTCCTCCTGTCCGTCTTTAATGTGTGGGTGCTCTGGGTCCTCCGGTCTTATCCAGAGTCCCTCCTGTTCATCTTTAATGTGTGGGGGCTCTGGGTCCTCCTGGTCCAGACTGGGGCTCCACTTCTGCAGCTCAGGGGGAACTTCTTCTTTAATGACCAACAGCTGCTGGAGGTCTGGAGGTACGACTGCTCTGTGTAACGACACTACAGGATTTAAAACCGTGTCCAGCAGCTTTCGCTGCTGTTCGTTCTTTTTGCAACAAGAAGATTCTCGCCTGATATTAGACTGAATGGTTAACTCGTTACACTCCATTTCCTCCTTCAGAAGAAGCAGTCAACTCAGTGGAGTGGTAAGATCTCTGAAGGTCTGGACTCAGGCAAATAAGCTTCCTCCTCGTACTCTGCTATATTATTTAAAACAGCCCAAATATCTCGTATCTTCAGCGGCCGCAGTTTAGTCTGTGCACGCTTTACTCCGCTTTTGGTCAAACAATACCGGAACCAAGTGCGCCAAAAACGTATTTGTTGCCGTTAGCTTGACGCGGCGAGGTTACTGGAGAGCCAAAGACAACGGAGTACTCGCCATGTGAAATCTTATGATCCATGTCTTTCCCAGCACAGGCAGCAGAGATGCTTCAACTGTTGTACTTGATCCTCCATTTTCGATAACAGCGGACAGACTGTAACTATTCCATCAACTGGCCATTTGTTTGAAAATATGGTTTAAAATATGTGATATTGTGAATCCACGATGTTTCTACAAGAACTTGTTAAAAAACCTCGTTCGGTACGTCCATCTTTTGTTTTGTTGTTTCAGTTTTATTTTCTTATTCGTTGCGTCTGATTCTCAAGTGAACGAGCTGTTTCCGCTGCTTGTTTCCTGTCTAGGGCGGGCTCTAGGCCTTCTCGCCGAGAAGAGCCTGGTGACGGGAGGTTAGCCGCAGTTAGTCGCTAGTTAAGCAACGCTGTCGGGTTTTGGACATTAGATATTTCCATACAGTGACACACAGGAACTTTTACTCCCGAACGTTTTGCTGACCAACCTTGTTCTTCAAAGCAAACGTTAGCTCCGCCTCCGATAGCGTCCGAGCTAACTAAACCATTTGAGTCCATAAAGGGAGGAGAGCTTCTTCTTCCTCCTCTCAATGCTAAAACGGAGCCTCGTCTCCAGTGTGTAGGCTATATATTGCTGATAATATCATCCATAAATACAATTACAGCTGTAAACTATACGAATGAAAGGAAAGCATAGGTAATGTAGACCTCCGCGCCACACACTGCTGGAGTGGACGCCTCTTGTCCGACGCCAAAGGAGTCCGTTCCGGTTCGTGAAACGTCACTTCCTGCTTCAGCACTGTACCAGAGATTTTCATCCGCCATTTATTTTCCCATAGACATTTTGTAAAATCCTTTTATTTGTGAATAAAGCTTTGCTTGTCCAATTTTACTCACTGGTCTCACATGATTGAAATATAAGAAGTGCACTAAGGTCCCAGCCTCTTTATTCAAGTTTATTCATTTAGGAAACATCCTACACCTACCATCTCCAACCGGCATGTCCCTTAGTTTCAGCTTAGCCAGTTTCCATGGGCTCCACTAACTTCTATTGATAATCTTATAATGAATAAGCTGTGATTTTCACGTGAGCATTTATACCAGTTGCAACAAGGTTCCAAGTAGACTTTATTAAGGAAAATCTGTCTTTGTGCCCAGTATGATATAGAACAGTTATATAGTGACAGATTCAATTATTACAATTATTCTACTTGCTTTAAAGAAAATAATGTAATAGAAGTGTCTGGGAAGAGTACTAACAAAACTCAGCAAGTCCAATTACAGTATGAATTCACAGTGCATGAGTACACTGAATTAAACCAGACAGGAATTACATTTCAAAATTATAAAACCAATTGTTCATTGCTGATTGTATTTAAATGAGGACGACTAAGTAATGAAGAAGATACAAAAAGTACAGCAGACCTTCTCTGACAGATGAGCTATTTGATATGTAGGGACTGAGTCAGAACTTTGCCCTTTTAACAGTGTAGGTGTTGACTGATGTTATACTTTGAAATACTCTGTTTCTTTCATGTAAACTGATGATCTCCATCTTTCAACCATCCTGAACAGCCTCCACTTCTCCTAAATCTCAAGGAGCTTCATGAGGCATCGATGCCAGATGCAACTTTTCAATAGCAACATATGACGATACTGATGTTCATCTCAATTGAACAGTTGAGATGCAGGATAAAATAAGATACAAACATGTTATTTTCAAATAATATTCCCTCATTTGTTTCATCTCATTTTGAGACACTAATCATTTGCATTTTATGATTCATTTAGAACAGAATCACTCGATCAATTGTCTCACAATATGCTTCCATTGATAGACAATGATAATACTGACATATTGTCCAGCCCAATATGTTTTCCACATGTATCTTTATTGGGTTATACTTCTTAAACATACATTCTTCTGAGAGTATGACGTTAACCAGTTTAGATATTTAGAAAACACAAAATGCAAGGCATAGTAGCCAACACCCCACCCCCCAACATGAGAAACAAGTTCACATAAACATTGGAAATTCAAAAGACAAAAAAATAAATAAAAAAACATTAAAAAAAGGGAGGAACCCAAAGAGAGATCAGAAGTATAGGGGCGGCACGACCCATCGCTCACCAAGTCAATAAACCCAGTTGCCTTTTATCGTTGGGTTATAGCCGTCTCAATTGCAACAAATAAGCAATACTCACTCTGTAAAATAAATACTAAATCTGTCTCATCTTCTAAAGAAGGAATTGAGTTAACAAAAGAAAGAATAGGATCCAAAGTTTTGTTGAAATGAGCAGAACAGCCCTTAATGCAGTACTTAATGTAAGTCTCTCAGCCAAGAATGAGATGGAGGTTTATGATCCTTCCACTGAAGTAAGATACATCTGTGGGCAAAGTGATTGTGTCCAGCCCAATATTAAGTGACCTCTGCTGTGTGGACTCTCATGTGTCTTTTCAAGGTTCCTTTCCGACCAAAACCTTTACCACAGACTGAGCAAATAAATAGTTTCTCTCCTGTGTGTACTCTCATATGTTTCGTCAAGGTTCCTTTCTGACCAAAACCTTTACCACAGACTGAGCAAATACATGTTTTCTCTCTTGTGTGGATTATCATGTGTGTCTTCAAGTTTCCTTCACGACCAAAACCTTTACCACAGACTGAGCAAATAAATTGTTTCTCTCCTGTGTGTACTCTCATATGTTTCGTCAAGTTTCCTTTCTGACCAAAACCTTTACCACAGACTGAGCAAATACATTGTTTCTCTCCTGTGTGGACTATCATGTGTCTCTTCAAGGTTCCTTCACGACCAAAACCTTTACCACAGACTGAGCAAATACATTTTTTCTCTCTTGTGTGGATTATCATGTGTGTCTTCAAGTTTCCATCATGACCAAAACCTTTACCACAGACTGAGCAAATAAATTGTTTCTCTCCTGTGTGTACTCTCATATGTTTCGTCAAGTTTCCTTTCTGACCAAAACCTTTACCACAGACTGAGCAAATACATTGTTTCTCTCCTGTGTGGACTATCATGTGTGTCTTCAAGTCTGCTTTACGATAACAACCTTTACCACAGACTGAGCAAAAAAATTGTTTCTCACCTGTGTGGATTATCATGTGTTTCTTCAAGTCTCCTTTACGACCAAAACCTTTACCACAGACTGAGCAAATACATTGTTTCTCAACTGTGTGGATTATCATGTGTGTCTTCAAGGCTGTTTTATGATAAAAACCTTTTCCACAGACTGAGCAAATACATTGTTTCTCACCTGTGTGGATTATCATGTGTCTATTCAAGGTTATTTTATGATAATAACCTTTACCACAGACTGAGCAAATAAATTGTTTCTCTGCTGTGTGGACTATCATGTGTTTCTTCAGGGTTTGTTTAAGACCAAAGCCTTTACCACAGACTGAGCATTTAAATTGTTTATCTTGTGTGTGGATTTTCATGTGTATGGTCAACTTTCCGCTACGAGCAAATATTTTACCACAAACTGAGCAACTAAATTTTTTACCTCGTGTGTGGATTATCATGTGTTTCTTCAAGTCTCCTTTACGATGAGATCCTTTACCACAGACTGAGCATTTAAATTGTTTATCTCGTGTGTGGACTATCATGTGTTTCTTCAGGTGAACTTCATAACTATAATGTTTACCACAGAATGAGCATTTAAATTGCTTATCTCCTGTGTGGACACTCTTGTGTCTGTTCAAGTCTCTGTTATGAACAAATCTTTTACTACAAACTGAACAGCTAAAGTGTTTATTCCCAAGAACTTCACTGTTTTTCTGTGAGTCTAAGGGAGACTGAGGTTCACTAGTTTCCGTCCAATCATCAGTGTCTTCAGTCTTGCCAGCACTGGCTGGTTCTGGTGCTCTACAGTCCTCTCCATCAGCTTCTGTTTTCAACTGTTCAGTTGAGGTGCTGGCTTCAGTTTGGCTTTGATCAAGCTGGGGTTTCTCTTCATCATCTTCACTCTTCACAGGAACAGCAGTGAATTGGAACTTGGTGATATCAGCCTCATCCAGCCCTTGAAGCTGCTCTCCCTCCTGTCTGATCCAGAGTTCCTCTTTAATGTGTGGAGGTTCTGGGTCCTCCTGTCTGATCCAGAGTTCCTCCTGTTCCTCTTTAATGTGTGGAGGTTCTGGGTCATCCTGTCTGATCTGAAGCTCCTCCTGTTCCTCTTTAATGTGTGGGGGCTCTGGGTCCTCCTGGTCCAGACTGGGGCTCCACTCCTGCAGCTCAGGGGGAACTTCTTCTTTAATGACCAACAGCTGCTGGACGTCTGGAGGTACGACTGCTCTGTGTAACGGCACTACAGGATTTAAAACAGTGTCCAGCAGCTTTCGTTGTTGTTCATTCTTTTTGCAACAAGAACATTCTCGCCTGATATTAGAATGAATGGTTAACTCGTTACACTCCATTTCCTCCTTCAGAAGAAGCAGTCAACTCAGTGGAGTGGTAAGATCTCTGAAGGTCTGGACTCAGACAAAGAAGCTTCCTCCTCGTACTCTGCTATATTATTTCAAACAGCCCAAATATCTCGTATCTTCAGCGGTCGCAGTTTAGTCTGTGCACGCTTTACTCCGCTTTTGGTCAAACAATACCGGAACCAAGTGCGCCAAAAACGTATTTGTAGCCGTTAGCTTGACGCGGCGAGGTTACTGGAGAGCCAAAGACAATTTTGGAGTACTCGCCATGTGAAATCTTATGATCCATGTCTTTCCCAGCACAGGCAGCAGAGATGCTTCAACTGTTGTACTTGATCCTCCATTTTCGATAACAGCGGACAGACTGTAACTATTCCATCAACTGGCCATTTGTTTGAAAATATGGTTTAAAATATGTGATATTGTGAATCCACGATGTTTCTACAAGAACTTGTTAAAAAACCTCGTTCGGTACTTTTGTTTTGTTGTTTCAGTTTTATTTTCTTATTCGTTGCGTCTGATTCTCAAGTGAACGAGCTGTTTCCGCTGCTTGTTTCCTGTCTAGGGCGGGCTCTAGGCCTTCTCTCGCCGAGAAGAGCCTGGTGACGGGAGGTTAGCCGCAGTTAGTCGCTAGTTCACCAACGCTGTCGGGTTTTGGACATTAGATATTTCCATACAGTGACACACAGGAACTTTTACTCCCGAACGTTTTGCTGACCAACCTTGTTCTTCAAAGCAAACGTTAGCTCCGCCTCCGATAGCATCCGAGCTAACTAAACCATTTGAGTCCATAAAGGGAGGGTGTCTTCTTCTTCCTCCTCTCAATGCTAAAACGCAGCCTCGTCTCCAGTGTGTAGGCTATATATTGCTGATAATATCATCCATAAATACAGTTACAGCTGTAAACTATACGAATGAAAGGAAAGCATAGGTAATGTAGACCTCCGCGCCACACACTGTGCTGGAGTGGACGCCTCTTGTCCGACGCCAAAGGAGTCCGTTCCGGTTCGTGAAACGTCACTTCCTGCTTCAGCACTGTACCAGAGATTTTCATCCGCCATTTATTTTCCCATAGACATTTTGTAAAATGCTTTTATTTGTGAATAAAGCTTTGCTTGTCCAATTTTACTCACTGGTCTCACATGATTGAAATATTAGAAGTGCACTAAGGTCCCAGCCTCTTTATATATTCAAGTTTATTAATTTAGGAAACATCCTACACCTACCATCTCCAACCGGCATGTCCCTTAGTTTCAGTTTAGCCAGTTTCCATGGGCTCCAGTAACTTCTATTGATAATCTTATAATGAATAAGCTGTGATTTTCACGTGAGCATTTATACCAGGTTGCAACAAGGTTCCAAGTAGACTTTATTAAGGAAAATGTGTTTTTGTGCCCAGTATGATATAGAACAGTTATATAGTGACAGATTCAATTATTACAATAATTCTATTTGCTTTAAGGAAAATAATGTAATAGAAGTGTCTGGAAAGAGTACTAACAAAACTCAGCAAGTCCAATTACAGTATGAATTCACAATGCATGAGTAGGCTACACTGAATTAAACCAGACAGGAATTACATTTCAAAATTATAAAACCAATTGTTCATTGCTGATTGTATTTAAATGAGGACGACTAAGTAATGAAAAAGATACAAAAAGTACAGCAAACCTTCTCTGACAGATGAGCCTTTTGATATGTAGTCAGAACTTTGCCCTTTTATCAGTGTAGGTGTTGACTGATGTTAGACTTTGAAATACTCTGTTTCCTTCATGTAATCTGATGATCTCCATCTTCCAACCATCATGAACAGCCTCCACTTCTCCTAAATCTCAAGGAGCTTCATGAGGCATCGATGCCAGATGCAACTTTTCAATAGCAACATATGACGATACTGATGTTCATCTCAATTGAACAGTTGAGATGCAGGATAAAATAAGATACAAACATGTTATTTTCAAATAATATTCCCTCATTTGTTTCATCTCATTTTCAGACACTAATCATTTGCATTTTATGATTCATTTAGAACAGAATCACTCGATCAATTGTCTCACAATATGCTTCCATTGATAGACAATGATAATACTGACATTGCTCAACGGCCTAGGCCCACAATACATAGCAGATCTCCTCCCTCGCTATGAACCAACTAGACCTCTCAGGTCAGCTGGGTCCGGCCTAATAGCTGTCCCAAGGATCCACTCGAACCAGGGCAGGGCCGCCTTTACTCACTGTGCTGCTGTTAGCTGGAACAACCTGCCTGAGGCCCTCCGATTTTCCCCAACACTTCCTATTTTTAAAAATGGTCTAAAAACTTTTCTGTTTAGCACAGCTTTTAACTGTTGAAATGTCTATTTATCCTATTATTTTCCTGTATTAACCAAACGTGTAGCATCTTACTGCTTTTTTGCTTTTATCTTCTTTTATTCTCTTATGTCTGTAATGTCTTGTGAAGCACTTTGAATTGCTTTATGTATGGAATGTGCTATATAAATAAAATTGACTTGACTTGACATATTGTCCAGCCCAATGTTTTCCACATGGATCTTTATTGGGTTATACTTCTTAAACATACATTCTTGTGAAAGTATGACGTTAACCGGTTTTACATATTTAGAAAACACAAAATGCAAGACATAGTAGCCAACACCCCACCCACCAACATGAGAAACAAGTTCACATAAACATTGGAAATTGAAAAGACAAAAGAAGAAAGAAAAAAACTTTAAAAAAAGGGAGGAACCCAAAGAGATAAGAAGTATAGAGGCGGCACGACCCATCGCTCACCAAGTCAATAAACCCAGTTGCCTTTTATCATTGGGTTATACCAGTCTTAATTGCAACAAATAAGCAATACTCACTCTGTAAAATAAATACTAAATCTGTCTCATCTTCTAAAGAAGGAATAGAGTTAACAAAAGAAAGAATAGGATCCCAAGTTTTGTTGAAATGAGCAGAACAGCCCTTAATGCAGTACTTGATGTAAGTCTCTCAGCCAAGAACAAGGAGATGGAGGTTTATGATCCTTCCACTGAAGATACATCTGTGGGCAAAAGTGATTGTGTCCAGCCCAATATTAAGTGACCTCTGCTGTGTGGACTCTCATGTGACTCTTCAATTCTACTTTTGCACCAAAACATTCACCAGAGACCGAGCAAATACAGTTTCCCTCCTGTGTGGATTAGCATATGTGTCTTCAAGTTTCTTTCATGATAATAACATTTACCACAGGCCAAGCAAATACATTGTTTCTCACCTGTGTGGACTATCATGTGTAACTTCAAGCTTCCTTTTTGACCAAAAACTTTATTACAGACTGAGCAATTAAATTATTTCTCACCTGTGTGGATTATCATGTGTGCCTTCAAGTGTCCTTTCTGACCAAAACGTTTACCACAGACTGAGCAAATAAATTGTTTCTCTCCTGTGTGGATTATCATGTGTCTCTTCAAGTGTCCTTTCTGACCAAAATGTTTACCGCAGACTGAGCAAATAAATAGTTTCTCTCCTGTGTGTACTCTCATATGTGTCGTCAAGGTTCCTTTCTGACCAAAACATTTACCACAGACTGAGCAAATAAATTGTTTCTCTCCTGTATGGATTATCATGTGTTTCTTCAAGTCTCCTTTACGATAACAACCTTTACCACAGACGCAGCAAATCAATTGTTTCTCACCTGGGTGGATTATCATGTGTTTCTTCAAGTCTCCTTTATGACCAAAACCTTCACCACAGACTGAGCAAATAAATTGTTTCTCTCCTCTGTGGATTATCATGTGTTTCTTTAAGTCTCCTTTACGATAACAACCTTTACCACAGACTGAGCAAATAAATTGTTTATCTCGTGTGTGGACTATCATGTGTTTCTTCAGGTGACCTTTATGACGATAACGTTTATCACATGATGAGCATTCAAATTGCTTATCTCCTGTGTGGACACTCTTGTGTCTGTTCAAGTCTCTGTTATGAACAAATCTTTTACTACAAACTGAACAGCTAAAGTGTTTATGAACGGCACTGTTTTTCTGTGAGTCTAAGGGAGACTGAGGTTCACTAGTTTCCGTCCAATCATCAGTGTCTTCAGTCTTGCCAGCACTGGCTGGTTCTGGTGCTCTACAGTCCTCTCCATCAGCTTCTGTTTTCAACTGTTCAGTTGAGGTGCTGGCTTCAGTTTGGCTTTGATCAAGCTGGGGTTTCTCTTCATCATCTTCACTCTTCACAGGAACAGCAGTGAATTGGAACTTGGTGATATCAGCCTCATCCAGCCCTTGAAGCTGCTCTCCCTCCTGACTGATCCAGAGTTCCTCTTGTTCCTCTTTAATGTGTGGGGGCTCTGGGTCCTCCTGTCTGATCCAGAGTTCCTCCTGTTCCTCTTTAATGTGTGGAGGTTCTGGGTCCTCCTGTCTGATCTGGAGCTCCTCCTGTTCCTCTTTAATGTGTGGGGGCTCTGGGTCCTCCTGGTCCAGACTGGGGCTCCACAACTGCAGCTCAGGGGGAACTTCTTCTTTAATGACCAACAGCTGCTGGAGGTCTGGAGGTACGACTGCTCTGTGTAACGGCACTACAGGATTTAAAACCGTGTCCAGCAGCTTTCGTTGTTGTTCGTCCTTTTTGCAACAAGAAGATTCTCGCCTGATATTAGACTGAATGGTTAACTCGTTACACTCCATTTCCTCCTTCAGAAGAAGCAGTCAACTCAGTGGAGTGGTAAGATCTCTGAAGGTCTGGACTCAGACAAAGAAGCGTCCTCCTCGTACTCTGCTATATTATCTCAAACAGCCCAAATATATCTTATCTTCAACGGCCGCAGTTTAGTCTGTGCACGCTTTACTCCGCTTTTGGCCAAACAATACCAGAAACAAGTGCGCCAAAAAAGTATTTGTTGCCGTTAGCTTGACGCGGCGAGGTTACATTAGCTAGAGCCTGATAAAAAGAACATAAGTTGTATAGTAGCATTAGCACATTTCTCTAGTAGTCACTGCAGAGGAAGGTTTCTGGAGAGCCAAAGACAATGGAGTACTCGCCATGTTAAATCTTATGATCCATGTCTTTCCCAGCACAGGCAGCAGAGATGCTTCAACTGTTGTACTTGATCCTCCATTTTCGATAACAGCAGACATAAAACTAGTTATAACTATTCCATCAACTGGCCATTTGTTTGAAAATATGGTTTAAAATATGTGATATTGTGAATCTCTCTCGTAACGGGACAAGCCCCGTCCGCGACGTTTCTACAAGAACTTGTTAAAAAACTTCGTTCGGTACGTCCATCTTTTGTTTTGTTGTTTGCCGTTTTATTTTCTTAGTGAACGAGCTGTTTCCGCTTCCTCTTTCCTGTCTAGGCCGGAAACAGGCCGAGTGACAAAATCCCTTGTAAACGGAGGCCAGGCTCGGCTCCCAGAAGTTTGGTGAGCGGCGCCAACAGCGCAGCGACTGAGAACTGAGTCTAGGCCTTCTCGCCGAGAAGAGCCTGGTGACGGGAGGTTAGCCGCTAGTTCACCAACGCTGTCGGGTTTTGGACATTAGACATTTCCATACAGTGACACACAGGATATTTTACTCCCGAACGTTTTGCTGACCAACCTTGTTCTTCAAAGCAAACGTTAGCTCCGATAGCGTCCGAGCTAACTAAACCATTTGAGTCGATAACGGGAGGGGAGCTTCTTCTTCCTCCTCTCAGTGCTAAAACGGAGCCTCGTCTCCAGTGTGTAGGCTATATATTGCTGATAATATCATCCATAAATACAATTACAGCTGTAAACTATACTTAGTAGGAAAACATCGGTAATGTAGACCTCCGCGCCACACTGGCTGGCGTTGCCATGGATGTATCAAAAGAACGGCAGTGGCCTCTTGTCCGACGCCAAATGAGTCCGTCCAGGTCCTTCTCCCGTTCCGGTTCGTGGAACGTCACTTCCTGCTTCAGCACTGTGCCAGATTTCATCCACCATTTATTTTCCCATAGACATAAAATGCTTGTAAAAATTGTTTTACTTGTTCAAACCAAACGGTTCAGATATATTTAGAAACAGGAGAGGTGGCATACCATTTAACTAATGTGTGTGTGTGTGTGTGTGTGTGTGTGTGTGTGTGTGTGTGTGTGTGTGTGTGTGTGTGTGTGTGTGTGTGTGTGTGTGTGTGTGTGTGTGTGTGTGTGTGTGTGTGTGTGTATATATATATATATATTTTCACACTGGCTCCACTTCTCTTACCATTTCACCAACCCAAATGTTTTATGTAATAGACGTGACATGTTTAATAATTCCTACTGAATAAAGCTTGATGTGCATACACTACGCTTCCTGGGTTTGTTCCTTCAACATTCAAGACATGGGGCTTGCATCACGGATTCCTCTTTTATTGTTACTTTGTAAATCTATGAAATGCTCACTACCAAGCGGTAAGATTTTACTGTGATGGGAGAAATCACAAATCTTCATTAATTGAAACAAGCTTGACTGAATGGAAACACAAATGTATTACTGACAGACAACAAAACAAACAATAAAAACACAGAAGATAGTTTTATTATCCCAAACACATATTTTAGCATGTTTAGCTCATGATTTATGGGGGGGGGGGGGGATCCAAACTATATATTTACAAAGTTGACAGACAATTCAATGGACTGTCAAGTCAAAGAAAAAATGCCATTCAACTGACAAATAGGAATGCATGGCACTTTCCAAAGCTCACAACATGCCCTCAACAGTAACATGATGACTTGTGTAGCTACATTTCAGACAGCTACACTATAGACATTTGCAATTGAAGAGTACAAAATGGGTGTTGCACCTAGAGATGTAATGGTATGAAAATTTCACATCACGATTATCGTGACCAAAATTATCACGGTTATCGTATTATCACGGTATTCGTAAAAAAATTGCTGAACATTTTCAAAAAGTAACGAGAGACTCACTGAAATCATTTTACAATGTTTTATATTGAAAACTCAGACCCAAAAAGGATTGATACACTCACTGAAATCATTTCTCCAAGGCTGTAGGTTTGCATCTGGGAGCCTGTTGCCAACTTTGGTTGATGAGGGACAGTATTTACCATGTTTTTCAAAGCACTGTAAAAGGAGGGAGACACGCACATCCAAAACCCAAAGTTGGGGCAGGTGCTGAGCTGAACTAGAACAGTGAGACAAAAAGAATCAACTTCCACGTGTGGTTTTTAGAAGACCTCCAAACCTCAGAAATATGTTGGTGAGGGCCGATTGTCCACCTAAGCGTCCCCCTCTGCCCCCCCCCCCACCCCACCCCACACACACACACACACTTTCTTGGGTCCAGTCCAACCTGGTAACTATAGGTGTGGACGTTGCCAACAATGCAACTTCACTCGTAAAGCGACAGCCATTTACCACCCCTATACGGGCAAACCTTTTTCCATTAGAGGCATTATTTCATGTAATACCAATAATGTCATCTATATGCTGAAGTGCCCCTGTGGGCTGGCCTACATTGGCAAAACATCGAGACCCTTGAAAAATCGAATCTCAGAACATAGGAGTAACATTAGACATCGTACATTAGACAAATGTAGACACGTCCTGCAGTGATGTCACCGGGCACTGGGGCCGCAAGGAACACACACGCACACACACACACACACACGCACGCACGCACGCACGCACGCACACACACGATACAGTATTAGTACTACAATTGCAAATAATTTGGAACTTACATACAATAGATTATGTCAGTTACAAGCGCCGCAATTCAATAAGAGTAAAATACATTATAAGCTACAAATATGACACAATATAAGCAACAGCTACATACTCAGCAAGAAGTAAACTGGAGTTTTGACAAAAACATGTTGACGTATGGACAAAAACACAATGCCTCCGGCGTCGCCGGTGGAGGAATAAAAACTTTTGGTGTTTACATATGGCCAGCGTCTCCTCATCCAGAAATAACAAACAGACAAACAAACAAACAAACAAACAGAAAGTTGACTGGTGAGTGGAGAACAACTGTGTTCAAACAGAATGGGAAATGATGCAAGCGTATTACTTATTTTAGGCCACAGGGCAAAAGTAGTCCATGACACATGAACACACACAGACGGACGGACGCACAGACAGACACACACACACAGACAGAGACACACACACACAGACACAGACACACACACACACGGCTGTGTGTACCTTGGTGAGAGCCTGGCTGATGAAGATCAGAGCTGGAGTGGTGACCGGGTTTTGATGTGTGTGTGTGTGGACCTTGGTGAGAGCCTGGCTGATGAAGATCAGAGCTGGAGTGGTGACCGGGTGTCTGAAGTCGGAGGTAGGGAACAGCAAGGCTGCCACCTTCAGGTGGCAGCTTCAAAACACACAAAACTATTTTTCAAACAGAGAAACAAGAATTTTGCCAACAGATATCCTGATTCGATGCCAAGAGTAACTATTAGGCAGCCGACTAAATCCAATCCTAAAGTAAAGAACATATAAGGCTGTGAAAACACCCATTACCACTGAGCTGTTTCATTCTATCTTGTATCCATAGAAAGGACGATTAAAGCTCTTTAGTGGCTTACACTATTATTTATTAAACAAGTCTTCTTCATATGAACATGCTGAGCAGACTGATGATAGCAACATACACCTTCTCTGTTCCTGGTGTTACGCTCCAACCCGTCCGTGTGGAAACTAGTATCCTACAGATACAATCATATTGTAACATCCTTTTTCTTTTCTTTTTGAAGTGACCTCCTGTTAACAATAACCAAATCAGTTGCTGAATATTATAAACATGTTTTCCATATTAACGTAGAAAATAAAATATAATCTCAGTGGCACTTATCACTGCTGTAGTAATTAACAAATCTGTTACTGTTGTAAATTAAACATTCTAGTGGCATTTCAAACAATAGCCTACTATTACTGTAATCAACAATCACTGTAACACAAAAACATTTCCCAACACACTTCACTCCGTTCTTGCCAACCTGTAAACATTTTTTCTTTTCCTCCAGCACATCATGTACGTTTCTTTCACATTTTTTCTCTTTATGCTTTATCCATTATTACATTTTTTTTTTCTATTTTCTATTTTTAAATATTTTATTCATTTATTTTCTTCCCTCTTTCGCCCAGTTCAATCTGTATAGTCTGCAAGGTACTTTGGCCTCACACTTGCTCGCCCAGATCTGGTGGTTACAGTTCGTTGTGTGTCCCCAACACGTATGTCGGGTGCTGCAACAGTGTCTGGTTTTGTGTGTTTCTACAGTCGCTGTTTCGTTTGACACACTGGGTTCAGTGCCCCGGTCCCGCCTAAGGTGACGGCGATTTCTCCGTAACACACTGCCGGTGTCCAGTCGTACCGCGTAGGACCTGTGATCCACAGGATCCACCACTGTAGCCTTTCTCCAGATGGTGCGGGGTTCAAAAGGCTGGATTTGAACACGGTCTCCTCGCTGTAGTGTGTCCATGTCCTTGGCTGTCCTGTTGTAGTATTTGGCTTGTCTCCTTTGTCTGTCTATCCGTGCTTGTGTTGTGTGTTTCACCTCTGGTTGTAGAAGACTCTCCCTCGTTGGTAGCAGAGTTCTGGTCCGCCTACTCAGCAACCTCTGAGCTGGGCTTGTCTGTAGTCCTTGCGTTGGTGTGTTGCGGTGATCCAACATAGCCAGATACGGGTCCTCTCCCGCTGCCTTGGCTTTCATCATCAGTCATTTTGCCGCTTTCACTGCCGACTCCGCCATACCGTTGCTTTGTGGGTATCCGGGAGATGAAGTTCTGTGTTGGAACTCCCACAGCTGACGGAACCGCTGGAACTCCTGGGAAGCGTACTGTGGCCCATTATCAGAAACAACAATGTCTGGAATACCGTGACAGGCAAAGTGAGCCTTCAGCTTTCTTATCACAGTACACGACTTTGTATCTGGCAAATAGTCAATTTCCCAAAAGTTTGAGTAGTAATCTACCGTAATGAGGTCATCTTTGTTGTCGTATGTAAACAAATCTGTGCCAACTTTGGCCCACGGTCTGCTTGGTACCTCGTGTGGGTGCAATGTCTCTTTTTGTTGTCTCATTTCTACAGATCTGCAAGTGTCACATTTTTGTATGAATGTCTTAATGTGCTCGCTCATTCCCTGCCAGTACAAACATTCTCTCGATCCCTCCACCCAGGCCCGTAGCCAGGGTTTGAGGAATACCAAGGTCAATTTAGCGCGGCGTCGGGGCACCAGGGGGGGCTGTGCCCCCCCGGATAGAACATTTTGTCCATTTTAAAGTAAAATGCTTCAATCTGGTGCACTTTGAGAGCAAAATGAAGAGGCTAGATCTATAAAGAACTACATACATCATGTTAGATTAATATCCTCTTTACTGTGCTGTTGCTTTAAAATGATACAAAAAATAAATGTCTCCCCACATAATATATATTCTGCATACAGGTCACATATGGCAGAATACTGCTCAATTAAATACAATGGCCCATCTACACAAACATCACTTACAGGGGAGTTACTTACCCATTCACTTCAATAGAACTGTCCCCAAAGTCTAGCCCCAATCTAGCCTCAATGCAAAATCTGAATGTTGTGAGTTATCTCTCTTCTATAGCACACAGAGAGGAAGCAAATTGTTGCATTTCCGATCAACTGTCGCATTAAAACATCAATGACAGATTAATAGATCTGGGGACCAGGGCTATTTAAAAAAAAAAATGGTGTGGAAAATACCGAGGTCATGACCTCGGTGTCCTCAATGGTAGCTACGGGCCTGCCTCCACCCCCAGGTGAGTAGAGTGAATACAGCTAGTGAGCTCATGTTGGAGTGCTTTTGGAATGACGGCTCTCTCACCTCTGAAGATGATTCCATCCTGAAAGCTCAATTCCTCTTGGAACAAGTGATAGTGCATTATATCACTCTGTGTGTGATTCCTGTCTTGTAGCCATCCGTTTTGAATGGTCTTAATCAGTGTCTGCAGTGTCTTGTCATTTTGGGTGGCAGAGCGTATCTTGCTCAGTCTCTCTGTGGAGATAGGTAGGTAGTCTACCATGTTGACTGTTTCGATCTCAGCCTCCACCGACCCTGCCGTTGAGCTCTCTGGCAGGTATGCCCTGCTTAAGGTATCTGCCAACAGCATGTCACGTCCAGGGACATAAATCACATCTATCTCATACCTCTGCAGCCTAAGCAGCATTCTTTGGAGCCGCTTTGGTGCGAACAAAAAGTGTTTTTTTTTTTACGATATTCTCCAACAGCTTATGATCGCTCTGTACTGTCACTTTTTGACCATATGTGTATTGATGGAATTTTTCCATGACAAAAACAATAGCCAAACATTCTTTTTCGATTTGGGCATAGCCCCTTTCTGTTGCCGTCAGTGCTCTGCTTCCAAATGCGACAGGTTCCCCTTTGTGTGTCAGCGCCGCGCCTAGACCTCTCTCTGATGCGTCGCACTGCAGTGTCAGCTGAGCTCCTCTACTGGGTCGTAGTACCTCAGTACTGGCGTTTTGGTCATATTGTCCTTGAGAGGGCAAAATGCTTCCTCGTGCATTTCCGTCCAGTCCCACATATTCTCCTTGTGGGTGAGCTGTCTCAGTATCTCACAGTCCAGGCAGCCATCACCTGTGAACACATCTCCATACTCTTTCTTTATCTTCTCCTCTTCCACTGCATTTCCTTGCAGGGTTTTGCTATTTTCACGTGACAGTTCTGTAGCTCTGCACAGATGTAGACACTTGTCCAATGTCAACTTCTCCTCTCTGAGTAGCCTTTCTCTCAGTCCTGAGTTGTTGTTGCCACAGACAATCCTATCGCGTATATGTGAGTCCTTTATGTCTCCGAAGTTTCATGTGCTGGCTAGCACTCTGAGATCAGTCACATATGAGTCAATATTCTCCTCATTGCCTTGATTTTTCATTAAGAAGCGATATCTTTCTACTGTCTCATTTATCTTCGGGTTGCAATGTTCATAACATTTTGCTATCATATCATCCAGTTTCCTTCTGGCAGAAGTCACATCGCTCATCAAGGTTGCACAAAGTTTCTCTACCGGTCTCTCATATGAGGTAGTTGTAGAACAGCTTTATCTTCATACCTTCGTCTACATCGTATTGAAAGATCCATGTATAGTGTAAACTCCTCTTTCCATGACTTCGCCAGGTTGCCAGAGTCCAAACATAGCGTAGGCGGCGGCTTCAAGTCTTCCATCTTCACCTGCCGATCTGGAGACTCCTCCTCGCTATCCCCCTCCAGCTCCTGCGTTGTTTCTGCTAGCTGCTAGCCGGTCTGCTAGTTCGCGCTAGCGCTGGGTAGCTGCACACAGCTAAAGTTCGTTTTTACTACTGTTTCACAAAGTATCCCCCACCGCTGCCACCATGTTTCATTCTATCTTGTATCTATAGAAAGGACGATTAAAGCTCTTTAGTGGCTTACACTATTATTTATTAAACAAGTCTTCTTCATATGAACATGCTGAGCAGACTGATAGCAACATACACCTTCTCTGTCCCTGGTGTTACGCTCCAACCCGTCCGTGTGGAAACTAGTATCCTATACACAATTGACTGTATATAATATCACAGATACAATCATATTGTAACATGAGCCAATAGACTTTTAAACCTTTTCAAATCTCTGTTACTTATAGCGATATTTAGCTTATGTCAGTATCACAACTTCATATTATCAACTGACCGTTTCAGGTATCTATAAGAGGCATACCATGTCTAATGATGATATTTATTTTCCCATAGACATTTTGTAAAATGCTTCTATTTGTGAATAAAGCTTTGCTTGTCAGATTTTACCCACTGGTCTCTCATGATTGAAATATAAGAAGTGCACTAAGGTGCCAGCCTCTTTATCACATCTCCAACAGGCATCATTGTCCCTTAGTTTCAGCTTAGCCAGTTTCCATGGGCTCCAGTAACTTCTATTGATAATCTTATAATGAATAAGCTGTGATTTTCACGTGAGCATTTATACCAGGTTGCAACAAGGTTCCAAGTAGACTTTATTATGGAAAATGTGTCTTTGTGCCCAGTATGATATAGAACAGTTATATAGTGACAGATTCAATTATTACAATTATTCTACTTGCTTTAAGGAAAATAATGTAATAGAAGTGTCTGGGAAGAGTACTAACAAAACTCAGCAAGTCCAATTACAGTATGAATTCACAATGCATGAGTACACTGAATTAAACCAGACAGAAATTACATTTCAAAATTATAAAACCAATTGCTCATTGCTGATTGTATTTAAATGAGGATGACTAAGAAAAACAAATACAAAAAGTACAGCAAACCTCTCACAGATGAGCCTTTTGATATGTAGTCAGAACTTTGCCCTTTTATCAGTGTAGGTGTTGACTGATGTTAGACTTTGAAATACTCTGTTTCTTTCATGTAATCTGATGATCTCCATCTTTCAACCATCCTGAACAGCCTCCACTTCTCCTAAATCTCAAGGAGCTTCATGAGGCATCGATGCCAGATGCAACTTTTCAATAGCAACATATTGACGATACTGATGTTCATCTCAATGGAACAGTTGAGATGCATGATAAAATAAGATACGAACATGTTATTTTCAAATAATATTCCCT
Source organism: Poromitra crassiceps (assembly GCF_964638095.1). Taxonomy (NCBI): domain Eukaryota; kingdom Metazoa; phylum Chordata; class Actinopteri; order Beryciformes; family Melamphaidae; genus Poromitra; species Poromitra crassiceps. Next base: position 22,392,375 of record NC_139638.1, on the reverse strand, counting down.
CATTTGTTTCATCTCATTTTGAGACACTAATCATTTACATTTTATGATTCATTTAGAACAGAATCACTCGATCAATTGTCTCACAATATGCTATAGACAATGATAATACTGACATATTGTCCAGCCCAATATGTTTTCCACATGTATCTTTATTGGGTTATACTTCTTAAACATACATTCTTCTGAGAGTATGACGTTAACCGGTTTAGATATTTAGAAAACACAAAATGCAAGACATAGTAGCCAACACCCCACCCACCAACATGAGAAACAAGTTCACATAAACATTGGAAATTCAAAAGACAAAAAAAGAAAGAAAAAAAACTTTAAAAAAGGGAGGAACCCAGAGAGATCAGAAGTATAGGGGCGGCACGACCCATCGCTCACCAAGTCAATAAACCCAGTTGCCTTTTATCGTTGGGTTATACCCGTCTCAAGTGCAACAAATAAGCAATACTCACTCTGTAAAATAAATACTAAATCTGTCTCATCTTCTAAAGAAGGAATTGAGTTAACAAAAGAAAGAATAGGATTCAAAGTTTTGTTGAAATGAGCAGAACAGCCCTTAATGCAGTACTTAATGTAAGTCTCTCAGCCAAGAATGAGGAGATGGAGGTTTATGATCCTTCCACTGAAGTAAGATACATCTGTGGGCAAAAGTGATTGTGTCCAGCCCAATATTAAGTGACCTCTGCTGTGTGGACTCTCATGTGTCTTTTCAAGTCTGCTTTACGACCAAAACCTTTACCACAGACTGAGCAAATACATTTTTTCTCACCTGTGTGGACTATCATGTGTCTCTTCAAGTTTCCTTCACGACCAAAACCTTTACCACAGACTGAGCAAATACATTTTTTCTCACCTGTGTGGATTATCATGTGTCTCTTCAAGTCTCCTTCATGACCAAAACCTTTACCACAGACTGAGCAAATACATTGTTTCTCACCTGTGTGGATTATCATGTGTCTCTTCAAGGTTCTTTTATGATGATAACCTTTACCACAGACTGAGCAAATAAATTGTTTCTCTCTTGTGTGGACTATCATGTGTTTCTTCAGAGTGTTGTTATGACCAAAACATTTACCACAGACTGAGCAAATAAATAGTTTCTCTCCTGTGTGGACTCTCATATGTGTCGTCAAGGTTCCTTTCTGACCAAAACCTTTACCACAGACTGAGCAAATAAATTGTTTCTCTCCTGTGTGGACTATCATGTGTGTCTTCAAGTCTGCTTTACGATAACAACCTTTACCACAGACTGAGCAAATAAATTGTTTCTCACCTGTGTGGATTATCATGTGCGTCATCAAGGTTCCTTTCTCACCAAAACCTTTACCACAGACAGAGCAAATAAATTGTTTCTCTCCTGTGTGGACTCTCATGTGTTTCTTCAAGTCTCCTTTATGGTAACAACCTTTACCACAGACTGAGCAAATACATTGTTTCTCACCTGTGTGGATTATCATGTGTTTCTTCAAGTCTCCTTTATGACCAAAACCTTTACCACAGACTGAGCAAAGAAATTGTTTCTCTCCTGTGTGGACTATCATGTGTGTCTTCAAGTCTTCTTTACGATAACAACCTTTACCACAGACTGAGCAAATAAATTGTTTCTCACCTGTGTGGATCAACATGTGTGTCTTCAAGGCTGTTTTACGATAAAAACCTTTACCACAGACTGAGCAAATACATTGTTTCTCACCTGTGTGGATTATCATGTGTGTCTTCAAGGCTGTTTTACAATAAAAACCTTTACCACAGACTGAGCAAATACATTGTTTCTCACCTGTGTGGATTATCATGTGTGTCTTCAAGGCTGTTTTACGATAATAACCTTTACCACAGACTGAGCAAATAAATTGTTTCTCTCCTGTGCGACTGTGGACTATCATGTGTGTCTTCAAGTCTCCTTTACGATAACAACCTTTACCACAGACTGAGCAAATAAATTGTTTCTCACCTGTGTGGATTATCATGTGTCTCTTCAAGTCTCCTTCATGACCAAAACCTTTACCACAGACTGAGCAAATACATTGTTTCTCACCTGTGTGGATTATCATGTGTCTCTTCAAGGTTCTTTTATGATAATAACCTTTACCACAGACTGAGCAAATCAATTTCTCTCCTGTGTGGATTATCATGTGTTCCTTCAAGTCATCTTTACGATAACAACCTTTACCACAGACTGAGCATTTAAATTGTTTATCTTGTGTGTGGATTTTCATGTGTATGGTCAACTTTCCGCTACGAGCAAATATTCTACCACAAACTGAGCAACTAAATTGTTTATCTTGTGTGTGGACTATCATGTGTTTCTTCAGGTAAACTTCATAACTATAACGTTTACCACATAATGAGCATTTAAATTGCGTATCTCCTGTGTGGACACTCTTGTGTCTGTTCAAGGCTCCGTTATGAACAAATCTTTTACTACAAACTGAACAGCTAAAGTGTTTATTCCCAAGAACTTCATTGTTTTTCTGTGAGTCTAAGGGAGACTGAGGTTCACTAGTTTCCGTCCAATCATCAGTGTCTTCAGTTTTGCCAGCACTGGCTGGTTCTGATGCTCTACAGTCCTCGCCATCAGCTTCTGTTTTCACCTGTTCAGTTGAGCTGCTGGCTTCAGTTTGGCTTTGATCAAGCTGGGGTTTCTCTTCATCATCTTCACTCTTCACAGGAACAGCAGTGAATTGGAACTCTGTGATATTAGCCTCATCCAGCCCTTGAAGCTGCTCTCCCTCTTGACTGATCCAGAGTTCCTCCTGTTTCTCTTTAATGTGTGGAGGTTCTGGGTCCTCCTGTCTGATCCAGAGTTCCTCCTGTTTCTCTTTAATGTGTGGAGGTTCTGGGTCCTCCTGTCTGATCCAGAGTTCCTCCTCTTTAATGTGTGGAGGCTCTGGGTCCTCCTGTCTGATCCAGAGTTCCTCCTGTTCCTCTTTAATGTGTGGAGGTTCTGGGTCCTCCTGTCTGATCCAGAGTTCCTCCTGTTCCTCTTTAATGTGTGGGTGCTCTGGGTCCTCCCGTCTGATCCAGAGTTCCTCCTGTTCCTCTTTAATGTGTGGAGGCTCTGGGTCATCCTGTCTGATCCAGAGTTCCTCCTGTTCCTCTTTAATGTGTGGAGGTTCTGGGTCCTCCTGTCTGATCCAGAGTTCCTCCTGTTCCTCTTTAATGTGTGGGGGCTCTGGGTCCTCCTGGTCCAGACTGGGGCTCCACAACTGCAGCTCAGGGGGAACTTCTTCTTTAATGACCAACAGCTGCTGGAGGTCTGGAGGTACGACTGCTCTGTGTAACGGCACTACAGGATTTAAAACAGTGTCCAGCAGCTTTCGTTGTTGTTCGTCCTTTTTGCAACAAGAAGATTCTCGCCTGATATTAGACTGAATGGTTAACTCGTTACACTCCATTTCCTCCTTCAGAAGAAGCAGTCACCTCAGTGGAGTGGTAAGATCTCTGAAGGTCTGGACTCAGGCAAATAAGGTTCCTCCTCGTACTCTATTGTATTTCAAACAGCCCAAATATCTCTTATCTTCAGCGGCCGCAGTTTAGTCTGTGCACGCTTTACTCCGCTTTTGGCCAAACAATACCAGAAACAAGTGCGCCAAAAACGTATTTGTTGCCGTTAGCTTGGCGCGGCGAGGTTACGTTAGCTAGAGCCTGATAAAAAGAACATAAGTTGTATAGTAGCATTAGCACATTTCTCTAGTAGTCACTGCCGAGGAAGGTTTCTGGAGAGCCAAAGACAATGGCCATGTTAAATCTTATGATCCATGTCTTTCCCAGCACAGGCAGCAGATATGCTTCAACTGTTGTACTTGATCCTCCATTTTCGATAACAGCGGACATACAACTAGTTATAACTATTCCATCAACTGGCCATTTGTTTGAAAATATGGTTTAAAATATGTGATCTTGTGAATCCGCGATGTTTCTACAAGAACTTGTTAAAAAACTTCGTTCGGTACGTCCATCTTTTGTTTTGTTGTTTGCCGTTTTATTTTCTTAGTGAACGAGCTGTTTCCGCTTCCTCTTTCCTGTCTAGGCCGGAAAAAGGCCGAGTGACAAATCCCTTGTAAACGGAGGCCAGGCTCGGCTCCCAGAAGTTTGGTGAGCGGCGCCAACAGCGCAGCGACTGAGAACGTCTAGGCCTTCTCGCCGAGAAGAGCCTGGTGACGGGAGGTTAGCCGCAGTTAGTCGCTAGTTCGCCAACGCTGTCTGGTTTTGGACATTAGATATTTCCATACAGTGACACACAGGAACTTTTACTCCCGAACGTTTTGCTGACCAACCTTGTTCTTCAAAGCAAACGTTAGCTCCGATAGCGTCCGAGCTAACTAAACCATTCATTTGAATCCATAAAGGGAGGGGAGCTTCTTATTCCTCCTCTCAGTGCTAAAGCGCAGCCTCGTCTCCAGTGTGTAGGCTATATATTGCTGATAATATCATCCATAAATACAATTACAGCTGTAAACTATACGAATGAAAGGAAAGCATAGGTAATGTAGACCTCCGCGCGACACACTGGCTGGCGTGGCCGCCTCTTGTCCGACGCCAAATGAGTCCGTCCCGGTCCTTCTCCCGTTCCGGTTCGTGGAACGTCACTTCCTGCTTCAGCACTGTACCAGAGATTTTCATCCGCCATTTATTTTCCCATAGACATTTTGTAAAATGCTTCTATTTGTGAATAAAGCTTTGCTTGTCCAATTGTACCCACTGGTCTCTCATGATTGAAATATAAGAAGTGCACTAAGGTGCCAGCCTCTTTATCACATCTCCAACAGGCATCATTGTCCCTTAGTTTCAGTTTAGCCAGTTTCCATGGGGTCCAGTAACTTCTATTGATAATCTTATACTGAATAAACTGAGATTTTCACGTGAGCATTTATACCAGGTTGCAACAAGGTTCCAAGTAGACTGTAACGGACTGAGTTATGGGATAACTGTTATGTTTAAGTCTAAGATTGTTAATGCAATGTTCTGTGCATGCAGTGCAGTAGTCTTTACGAGTTTCGGAGGGACTTGAACGTTACGGGGATTAACTGTAAACTAGAGGCTGAGAGACCTGTCAGTCATGGTAGCACCTATGAGAGCGAGTCGCGGGAGAGGAGCCGCCGGTGATTGGCTAAGACTAGAGAGGGAGGGATTGTTTGGGGGTTCTGAAGATAGCCGCGCTGTGAATAAGGTCTATGGCCACCCTTCACAGATCAAATAATGTAGTTAGTTAGTTGAAGCTGAATCAACCTCCTTGCTTGGCTTTTTGCCTCGGCTTTCCCTCGGCTTTAGGATTTCAACTGGGTTTTAGTCAAAAACCCTGAAAATAAGGTCAGTGGTTAAGACAAGCTTTGAAATGTTCTCTACTGCAAGCAGCAGTAGCTTGATGCTAGCCTGGGTAAACCCAGCCAGCCCCCAGTGACCTGCTCTCAGACCTGTTCTCAGTCACTAGTGACTGGGAACTGAGAGAGCAGGTCACGTGGGGGCTGGGTTTACCTAGGCTAGCTTGATGCTGGTTGTTGCTGTAAACATCTCCGCAACGTTCAGCACATTGAAGGGCTGTTTCTCTGCCCTCTGGCCCGCTGTTCTCACAACACTCCTGCACCGGACAGGCGGACACCGCTGTTTACATGTCTAACATTAACTACAGTCAGTAACATTAGCTGCTAACAAGCTCCTCATCCCACTGCGTTCTGCAGATAGTGTCACCAGTGTGTGTATGTGTGCCCCCAGACCCAGGATATCCGCGACAGTTTTGATTGTCAGTCTACTGACCTACGGGTATTATTTCAAAATATGGACAAGAAAATGCTAACTATGCTGAGTAAATGCTTAGCTATCTTGGAACGTGAAACATCTTAGTTTGATGTATCTGTTATGTGATTGGACCCATTGTTTTTATTTTTCGTATTTTATATGATTATTTTAATAGTTGTATATATTGTGAATATTTCTATATGGTTGTCAATAAACTAACTAACTAACTATGCAGCCGGTGAAGTAGGCTAGTTTGTTCGGGAAACGAGAGGCAGTCTCTCCAAGCGGCCGGAGGATGGTTGTTGTTTTTCATTTGGGGGAGGGTGTACTCGTCGAAAATAGCCAGCGTCCCAAGTGGGCGGGGATGAACATTTAAAGGGGAATTTCGTTTTTTTTTTTTTTACCTGGACCTGTTTCCCAGCTGTATATAGGGGTTTTAAGTCAGCACAGCAAGTTTGGAGCGATTGTGTTCAGTATTTATGAAATTACGCCTGTTTGAAAATCTCTTTGCATGTGGCCCCATTCAGCGTTCACTAGTCACCTGTGTGGAGTCTCATGTGTGGGCGAACGCTGAATGGGGCCACATGCAAAGAGATTTTCAAACAGGCTTAATTTCATAAATACTGAATGAAATCGCTCCAAACTTGCTGTGCTGACTTAAAAAACACGAAATTCTCCTTTAAGCAGGCTGATTGAAACACACCACCCCTTTGGGGGGTAATAAGCGACCTTTCCGTGACATTATGACTGACCCCAAAATAGACCGAATCACCGTGACATCACGTTAACAACAAAGGTCCCTTCCAGGTAGATTCCTGTCGTTTTATTTCAATTGTGGCGCTATCTCAAACTCATTTATTGTTTATTTCTGTTGTCATTTTCAGCTGTAATTGTAGCATTAAAGATATATATACCCTAGTTACTTACCGTAAACACGTTGGTCCGAGTCGGCCGACCTGTCTGACGTTCGGTTTGGTTGTGTTTATTTTAAGTATTGTGTTGATGATAAACAACATCTACCCTGCAGTGACATCTCACCGCTGGTCGCAGCCCCGTCGCACGAGCTGCTAGTTTTGGGTGAAATCAAGCTGTAACAATTTTTTATTATGTGGCCCAATTAGGTCTCTAAACTTAACGTAAGTGAAAGTGGTGTTATTTACTGATATGAAGGCATCAAACATGCGTTTAACACTTAACCATTTTCTCTTTATTTGAGTTGTTACCCACCCTGTTTGCTCCTCTCCATTAAATTATATAGATGTGACGCCTGCATTGTCTACCTGGATGTAAATGTAAACAATTGGGTGATTCGGTCTACTACAGCATCTTGTCTATGTCACACGTGGGAAAAACAGAAAAATAAAAAAAGAATGACATGAAAAATGTTAATTATTCACCTTTTTGACAAACAATTGTTTGAAGTTGTCATATGCCTCCCAGTCCCTAATGTCATACTGATTGATGATGGCATTGGCTGTGCAGCATATTTAGTTGTGTGTCTAAAGCTTTACATTCTGTGCCTAAACAGAGAGGGAGAGGAGCAGGCACACACACACACACACACACACACACACACACACACACACACACACACACACACACACACACAGAGTTACATGCATAATAACATATTTCTTCTGCCAGCCTGGTGTCTAACCAGTGAAGTAATATGTTTCCATATTGTCGTATAGTAATGTGGAAATAGGAATAACGTTTAATCTAATAAGTAATAATTCAGGCACCACTATCAGACCTCCTGAATCAGACGATAGTGGTGCCTGAATTATTACTGCAATTATTATTTTATCGAAATTACTGACCTATTCTAGAAATAGGCTATAGCAATGACTGAGAAATGTTACAGTATGATGATCTGATAGTAACGTTACATCATGAGAGAGAGAGAGAGAGAGAGAGAGAGAGAGAGACCACTACATCGAGCAGAGGAATTCACCGTTTTGTTGCAACGGATGGCAAGGCGCAGACACTGGAGTAGAGGTCGACCGATTAATCGGCCGGCCGATTAATTGGGGCCGATTATTGGCATTTTTAATTAATCGGCATCGGCCTGCAAAAAAAAAAAAAAAAATTTTTTTTTTTTTTTTTTTTGGCAGGCCAGGCCAGGCCAGGCCACCGGGCATTTGCCCGACGTGCCCGATTATGCAGTCCGCCACTGAATGTGAGTCTTCTCATGCACCCATGAGCCTACTGTAACGTTACGTTTCCTCAGTCACCACCATCTTCTGCAAACACATTTCTCCCATCAAATGACAGCAAATCTAAACAGTTACATTATTATTATTATTATTATTATTATTATTATTATTATTATTATTATTGTTAATGTATAGAACAGTGCATGAATGAGTTCTCTGACATACTGCTCTCTCGCTATAGCCTACCAGTCACTACTGAAATCTATACCGCATAACCCAATGTATTTTTCTATTTAATAAAAAGAATAATCAAAAACATGTTACTGTACTGGCTAAGATAACATCTTACATTAGATGTAGGCCTACAGTATAATGTTATATTCGATTTTCAATGTGCATGAATGGATAATGGAAATCTAGGCTACTAGATTTCTTAAAAAAAAAATACCAACAGAAGAATATTGCACATTTTTTGGGGGCGCTACCCACACGTTTAGCTGTGTGTTTCTCATTCCACGAATGCACAATCCTTACAAGTTGTACCCCATTGAAAAGGTGACTAATCAGGCTTTCCAACTATATAAAATACAATACCAATTGGTATTATTAAAGGGGAGAAATAATCGAGCAAAATAATGTTTCCAAACTTTTTTTGAGGAGTTTATTTTAATCGTATTTTATCGAATGAAAAAAATAAAAATAATCGGCATTATATATCGGCCATCGGCCGCCCTGCTCTCTAAAGATCGGCATCGGCATCGGCCATTGAAAAAGCAATATCGGTCGACCTCTACACTGGAGCACGCCAGCACGTTCTCATGCATCAATAGGATAAGGATATTGGTTGGACATTCACAGCATGAACACAGGAAAAAGGTGAGAAACATGTCAAATAACACCAGGAAAAGTCAGTTGAATCTTGCAGCGACACGAGGTGAACATCAGCGCCGCTCCCGATGCTTAATTGAGTCGGGTGCACACACGCGACCACAAAGTCTGCCTAACCAAGAGGAGGCTTTATTACAAAAACTAACTAAACAAAATAAAAAACGGTCTTTCAATTAGCAAGTCCGAGTCCTCGTCTCCAACGTCCAAGTCCGAATGCATGAATGCTCGAGTCCAAGGGTCCGAGTCATCAGTGCCTCAAGTCCAAGTCAAGTCACAACAAGTCCTAAAAACGAGTCCTGACCTGGACTCAAGTACTACAACACTGTTTGTTGCACACTAACACATCATTACTATCTAAAAATCTACCATCTAAAAGTTTGTGAAGCTGAAGAAATGTATATGTATTTGTAATGAAAGTGTTGATAGGATCAGACAATAGAACAAATATTACCGATTACATTACTTGACCTGGCTGATAAAGTGATCTTGCGAAGAGATGAATCTTAAGCCTGTGGCCCACCAATGTTGGCAGTTGTTGGAGAATGTTTGATTGGTGTGCCATGGACTAAACATGGACAGACAATATTTGAACTTGTAATCTGACCAAACTTCTCCAAACAAGGACAGACAGCCATGGCACACCAAACAAACATCTGTGTTTGTTGTAGAATATTTGATTGGTGTGACATGGACTTTAGTCATTCCTATGGGATGATTGCATAACTGTTCTTTAATATTTCCTGTGATTTTACCAGTGAGCAACGATGGCAATGAAAGAGAAGGTCTACGAAAAGCTGAAGCATTTAGGGAAGAATGAGTTTGAGGAGTTCAAGTGGTTCCTGCAGCAGGATGACATCTTGGGAAGTCTGGGAAGTTTCCGAGCCACCCCAAAGAGCCAACTGGAGGACGCAAACAGGCACGAAACAGTGGATCGGATGGTAGGGGCCTACTCCCAAAAAACTCTAGATTTGACCGAGAAGCTTTTAATGAAGATCAACAGGAAAGATCTAGTGCAGGACAAACTTAACAATTTAGGAAATGAAGAGTTCAAGAGCTTCAAGGATGTCCTAACCCATCCTGAGTTTCTGGGAGGTTTCCCAGCCATCCCAAAGAGCCGACTGGAGGAGGCAGACAAGCACGACACAGTGGATCAGTTGGTCAAGGTCTACAACAGAAACACTCTGGAGGTGACCGAGAAGGTTTTAATGCAGATCAACAGGAAAGATCTAGTGCAGAACATTCTTAATAATTTAGGAAATGAAGAGTTCATGAGCTTCAAGGATTTCCTAACCCATCCTGAGTTTCTGGGAGGTTTCCCAGCCATCCCAAAGAGCCGACTGGAAGACACAAACAGGAACGAGACAGTGGATCGGTTGGTCCAGTTCTACAACAGAAACACTCTGGAGGTGACCGATAAGGTTTTAATGCTGATCAAGAGGGAGGATCTGGTGCAGAGATCATCAAACATCAACTCAGGACACAAAGGTAAGTCATGGGAAGATGAAAATAATAATAACAACGACAGTAATAATAATAATAATAATCAGGGTTCCCACTGGGCCTTGAAATCCTTGAAAGTTTGTGAATTTGAAAAAAGATCAAGGCCTTAAATGTTTTTGTTTTGTTCATAGAAGCAAGGTTGGCACGGGGAATTAACAGGGGCTCTTTTACTGTACATACTGTAGCTTATATGACTGCAGAAGTAGAGGTAGAAATAAACTGACAGGTATACAAATTAAAAGAACAGGTTTAGTGTAATTATACATGTAATAACATCTCGCACAAGTAAATCTCAGAAGGCTATACGCCACATGGCTGGTAAATGTTTGTAGGCCTACCAAAATAGTCATGTAAAAACGACACTAGCCTATGCTGGAAGTCGCTTCTGCGTTTTGGTGTTATGGGTGTTCTGTCCTCTGCTGTCTCTGTGTCAAGAGTTTCACAAGGGCATTTATTTTTATTTTCAGTGAAGTTCATCATAATGATAGGAAAACATTATAAATTCCTTTTTCTCCTGTGATGCCTACGTTGGAACCACCATGACAGAGCCTGTTTGTGGTCATGTCATTTTGTCTTTTTCTCTAGATGTGGAGCTTGCCAGGGTTCGCAGGGAGCTTGTGGAGAGGATTACAACCCCAGTTCTTAAGCATCTCCTGGATAACCTTTTGGAGGATCAAGTCTTGAATGCTATGGAGACGGAAGTAATACTTGAGGAAAACAGTGCCAGAGCAGAAAGGGTACGCTGTCTCATAGACATTGTGAGGAAAAAAGGAGACCACGCCAGCTGGAAGTTGATCACTCACCTGAAGAACTTAGACCCTGACCTTTACTCCAGCCTACATCTGTCCACTGTGGAAGCTCAGGCTCTGACAGGTGAGTCGGCATCTTTCAGTAACACTGACCACTGCCATCGTTTTGCTTGTCGGAGCTACAGTAGTTCAATAAAATCAGCAGGGGGAGGGGTGTAGAAAGCAGTTTACAGCTTGTAGCTCCCTCACTCTGTCTGTCTGTCTGTCTAGCCCTTTTCCCACATGCGCTTTGTACCGCAAAATGACCGGAATGTGGTCTAATGCCTGCATGTGAGAAAGGCGCCATGCCGGTATAAGCGCGACCCCGTCGTCCCCGACATTTCACCACTTTCGACCTAGTCAGAAGACCGGTATGCTCTTAAGGGGACGCAAGTGGAAACGGTTCCAGTCATTTTCCGCGACAGCGGTCCTTCAATCATGGGCGAGAAGTAGCCTACACACGTTGCTTAATGTTCCAGCGGGCATAATCTAATCATTCGCGCACATTAAAGCAAACTGGCGAAATGATCTTGTGATAGCCTAATAAGAGCAGTAGCCTATGTCAGCTTGCTGATTTCCGAAGGCAACCCCGGACACATCAAACGAAGCCAGTCTGCTTTCTCTACATACATACAAGCGTTGAGCAGCTTGCAAGCCTTTCTCGCTGTGTCTGTCTGTGGCTGCTGCTCTCGAGCAGAGAGGGGAGGGGGAAATCGGCTGTGTTGATTATGCTGGCGGCTTGACGCTGCTCTTAAGTCAAACGAGTGTGATTTATTGTGTGACAACTGACAAGCGAACTTATTTCGAGTTTTGCCGACCCCCCAAATAAGCTCCCCCCTCCCCCCGCCCCCACAACATACAGGCAAATTCGCTGATAGATTCCCACATGCGCGAGCCGAAGTGTGAAGGGAAATGTCCGATATTGACTTACAGGTAATTTTCCGGTACGCATGTGGGAAAACGGCTTCTGTCTCTCTCATGGTATGTACTATTGTTTACCATAGTATACCATAGTACTGTACTTACTACACACCATGGTAAAAATTCTTATGGGAACAGCATACAGTAAGTGATATATCCTGTAATGGAAGCCTTGTTGTAATGATGAATCAGTCCAGCTGACAGCATGTTGGGTGTGTTTGTGTAAAGGTGTTGGCTCTCAGTCTGAGGCGCGACAGGAGGGGCTCTCTCTGTCTGGAGAACATGACAGCCAGACCCAAGCTAAGAGGTAAGATGGGGATCTCTAGATAGATGGATAGAGGGAAATTTTGGCGTTACAGCAGCAACAATAATATCAATGACAGCCAACACTAGCATATTCAAAATATCACAAATAATACAGAATACACAATAATACAGATTTCACAATAATTCACAAGAGGTAGATGTCAGTGTGAGCTCAGCGTACTACAATACTGTATATTGAAAAATTGCAGAAAAACAATATATACCTATTAAAGCAGCTACAATGGCAGTTTTGTATTTTTCAGAACTATCACTGTAGAGCATACTCTATATATATACGGTATATATATATATTTAAGCAATATAGCATGAGAGCTAGTGTGTTGTGGCAAATATATCCCGCTGATCAGCTGTTATCCCACGAGGCCGCAGGCTGAGTGGGATAACTGCTGAGCAGCGGGATATATGATATTTCCAAGTATGATAATATAATAATAATAATAATACTATAAGTCCGACTGGCATGGCATTCTGATAGAGTTAGTTGAAACACTACTGTAAGGCGGGACCTCTAGCAAGAAGATAGACGTGCGGGTGATTTGATTGGATCGTTCTGGAGACTGAAGTTGACATTGGCCAATCCTGGCGCTTGCTGAGAAGCTGACAGCTTTCTGCAAAGCCCGACACCAACTAACGTTACGTCTTATTTAGAAATGCGGGGTTAACAGCCTTTTTTTTGCAAAGAAGACATTAGCCCGCGTCTATTCTTGTACAAAACATAATTTTCTGCGAAGTATTAGTAAAGTTATAAGCGAAGATCGATTCACAAGGATCTGACAGCTGTCTCTGCCATTTTGTTTTTTCTACATTGTCATTTGAGGTAACCAAAGCCTTTTAGTAAGAGAGTTGCGTCTCATAACCCATGGCCATGGGTTATGAGAGTGGTATACGGTATTTATACCATGGCTGTGAACCAATCAGATTGCTTGATTTGAGAGAGCCGTTTTATAAATATATATATACTATAATGATTGCTATCTCTGTGGAGAGCATATTATCTAATATGAAACTGAAACTATTTCTATGACTGTACACTGTAAGTACAGAAATGTGCAAGACAGACAAAGTGTACGGTGCGCAATGTGCATGCGCCATAGTGACTTAATAGTGACATTATAAGAGGAGAGAGGGAGAGGAGGAGTCTCCTAACTGTCCATGACCACTGTCCATCCCAGAGCTCAGCAGTGACATCATTACAGCATCATTATAAAGTAAAAAAAAAAAGAAGCTCTGTCTATGTTGTGTTAAAGCCCAGTCCAGCAGGAGAGACCTGGGCCCAGTTGCACAAAGCACCTTTAGGTTAAGATTTCCCTTAGAGTCAGAGTTAAGGTGTCCATAAAATAGAATCGGCTGCACCAAACACCCTTAAATCTTCTCCATAAGGTTAAACATTTTAAGGTAAACGTAAACACAAGATTTAAGGGTGTTTTGTGCAGCCAATTCTATTTTATGGACACCTTAACTCTGACCCTAAGGGAAATCTTAACCTAAGGTGCTTTGTGCAACTGGGCCCAGGCTCCCCTGAACCCAGCTGTGTGTCCATGAAGAGTGACCAGTCTAATGAATGGCTTGTTGACCTTACAAATGGGCAGCAATCTGCTAAGCAAAGGTAAGGATTTAAAACAAACAGTTTGTTGTTCTCCAGCTCTCCCGAGGAGAGGTACTAAGTCAAGAGATATGGAATTGGTTCCGCCCTTCATACTCTCAGCCTAGAGCCAACACGTCGCAACAGGCCTCTTGCTTGGCCCAACATGTCTTATCTCTCCTCTGAACTACAGCACGCTGATTCCAGTCTCCGTTAAAGGATAGCTTCCTAAAATGGCCACCATGCATATGTCCCAGCAAGCCTTGGGGCCTTCATATAACTTTTGACAAGAAAACAACCAACTCGGGCTAAATAAGTGGTGGATAGAAATACATGCAATTCTGGAACATTTCAATAAGGACAAATAAAACACATGTAAAAATAGACTATATGACTCAAAACCCTAAGTGTAACATACATGGTGGGAAGGTGGTATATATAGCTATCACAACCATGAAGTGTTATAGCTAGGGGTGCACCGATCGATCGGAACGCAATCTGTATCGGCCGATTTGGACCTCAAATATGTGATCTGCTGTTTCCGATATTCCTTTAATGTTGCCGATCGCATAGCCGATCATGCTGCACGTGAGAAACATGAGGCAGCCCATTTTCATGTCTTCAATGTTTATCGTTTAACTTTCATATTGTGCTCTAACGTTTATATCATTGTGTTGCAAAGCACACGCTTTGCTTTCGTCAGTGTACTCACCTCCATGCACACACCGCACCAGACTGTCAACACACCCCTTGCGTCTTTGAATCACACAAATCAGCTGGTGATTAGAGCAGACTCAGCAGAGAGAAGTTACCTCCAGTCCTCCCGCCTACCGAGGCATTTGCATGCTGTTAAATCCGTGTGTATTAAAGTCCCAGATTAACGTGGTAGTCGGGGTAGTGCACGCGCACACACAGACAATTTCCACGCAAGCATTGATGTTCCCGCGGGCACTTTGAAGGAAGCGAAAGTGTGCTGCTATGTGGATGTGCGCTCCATTCAGACGGACTTTCTTCCTTTCTTTGGACAGTTGAACATGTTCTAATCCCTTTCTTCCATGTGTGCGTATATGACCAACCAGTAAGTCATTATTATGTTAATATTCCTGTATTGCATTCCCTTTTGGTTTTAGATCGATCTACCTGCAATCATTGCAATAACGTTTGTTTAGGCATGCACTTAGTGCGGTTTGATTGTCTGTTGCGCTAATTAATGCCACTACTCAGATGGAGTTTAGCTCGTGTGTAGCTTGTGATTCTGTTGTTTCTCCCGTCATGTCACCATTATGTAGATCGCACTCATAGTGCTGCTAATTATAACACTGTAACTCGGCCTCGATGGGCGGGTCGTTTTGATGTTCGTTCGATGCGGATCCCAATGTATGACGGTTATTGTGCATAACCCCGGTTCTATGAGTGTGAGCTCTTTGGCTTTAGTCATGGTTCAAGACTGGTGTTTAAGAGTAACTGACTTACAGTTTACCTAATTATCATTTATATATTATTAGTTGTTAATTATCACTATAATTGGCCTATATAACAGCAAGCTTGGTTACTGACCTGTTTGTATATTTTATTGCCTCCTTTTTCCAGACCACACACAATCCTACTATTCCTGTCATAATGCTGTAAAGAGCCTATACTGCTGTACTGTACTGAAGAGAACTGACAACTAAACGGTTGAACTCCCATCTGTCTCCTGCCTCGTGTTTTTACGGACACCCCAGGGCGAGCACTATCCGTCCTATTCCTGAATCAGCCATATTCAGAACCCCCTATTCTTCACTGTGTTTGATCCATATTTGCGTGTATCCTCCTAACGTTAATAGCTCCGGTTAGCTTTAGCCGCTTTAGCTTAATCGATAAAATAGTTAACTTGGGTCGAAGTTATTTTCCTTGTGTAACAGGGAAATCCCGGAAAATTTAGTATTTTTGTTGAGTGAACTGAACTGCATTGAACTGGTAACATGGAAATCCCGAAGTGGAATTATTTTTGTTCTTTTATAAACTGAACTGAGGGAACTGGACTACTACTAGCCATTTAGTTCAACACAGTCTTGTGCTCCAATTATCTCACACACAAAAAATCATGTTGGCAGTTTCCTTTAGCCTACAAAATATAAAATAAATATATATATATATATAGCAGTAGAAAGGAAATCCAGCGCACACCAGGTTGTCAGAATAGACTTCTTTTATTTAAGTTGCATAAATATGGCGAACAACGCGTTTCGCTGTTGCTTCATCAGGTTCGCTTTACAAATGAATGGCACAGGGGTGGGTTTAAAAAGGCTGTACCATCAATTATCAATTATCAACAGGTGAGTAACATTACAGATCATGTGACAGCATGATTTGCAGACCATGTGACAGCAAGAGAATGCAGTTCATACATGTTTCAAAAGACAAGTACATCAAGTTAAATATAGCAATATCAAGTGTCACAATTACATAGATTAGAAAATAGAAATTTTTTAAAAAAAATATGTGGAAGAATTTCAAAAGGACATGGTCAGACACATTTATTTACCTAGGACAGGCTCCAGAATGGTCACCATGAAACCACAGAACAGCTTATGCATCTAGTGCAATACCTCAACTCTTTTTATATATATGGGGGGGGGGGGGGGGGGGTCCGTGCCAGGGAGATATAGTGCCTCATCTCACTCTCCCTATACAAGGCATCACCTGCAGGTAGAAAACATAAAGTTAATACATCATAAAAATGAACTCAGATCAAGTATTTCATTCAAACCATTGGGCTCAACTGTGTTTAAGGTGTGTATCCAATATGCTTCCCTCCTAAGTAATTGGTTGATGATATTTCCCTTTCTTGGATTGGGTAAGACTCTCTCAATGCCTATAAATTTCATAGAGGCTGCAGAGCCATGATTTCTATCTTTGTAGTGGCGAGCAATTGCATAATCCATATTGCTATTTCTTATAGCTGCCTTGTGTTCTGCAATTCGCGAAACGCGTTGTTCGCCATATTTATGCAACTTAAATAAAAGAAGTCTATTCTGACAACCTGGTGTGCGCTGGATTTCCTTTCTACTGCTATTTCTGCTGTTCCTGCTCCAGCTGCACCCGGGACTAGCAGCACAGCTGTGCACAGGGCACTACTTTCTTCTATACTACGGATCTGAAGTCCCGCAGGACGCCCTTCAGCCCTTGACTGCACGCTCGTATTGCCCCAAGAAAGATGACCGATAAAAACCAAGAGGTGATGCCTGGACACTCTAAAGATTATCACGCTCAGATGATGCAGTGCCTATCCTTCAGTGAAGACGAAGCACACAGTATAATCTCCAAACAATCACTCTTTGATGGTCATCAACCCACAGGAGAAACAACGGTAAATGACCTTACATCAAAATTGAACTATCTGACAAAGAAGGAGATACGCCTGAAATGGCACAATATAGCATTATCTGAATATTGGCGTGCAAAACAAATCCCTAGAGGATTAAGAATTGATAAGAAACCAACTCTAGGCAACACAAAGTCTGAATTCCTACAGAGATGGGAGCAAGTTTTGAATAAGTGCTCGTTAGATTTGATGTTGTTGATAATTGAACAGACAAAACAAGAAGCAACAGAGACAGACATTGAAATACAGAAAATCAAAGATGAATTCAAAAGTTGCACTGATGCAGACAATTTATCAAAACTAGAGATAACATTAAAAGAAGAATTGTCGAGTTTTGAAAGTGCACTGAAAGCATATAAGATCAAAAAATATGAACGAGATGCAGAAGACTATAAGAATGGAAAGGTATACACCTGGATGAACGACCAGAGGGACAAGAAGATGCACCGCTCCAACCAACCCAGGAGAGAGCGACGAGGCCGCAGATACCATCTGATCAACGGGACGAGTGACCAAGAGATGAGCGACCAAGGCAGAACCAGTGAATCTTCAACTGATGAGCGTTTTTTAGGAGCAACAGGACATCCACCGCTACCCTTCCAAAGAGGAAGAGGACGAGGAGGGGGAAGAGGAAGAGGAAACTACACCTACATCCCCCACAGGATGACAACACGCAGCCTGAACAAGCGGTAATTAATATATCTGACCATACACTCACACCCCAACAACAGAATGTTCTAAATCGGGGACTGTCTTTTGTACCCACAAATAAAGTGAATGCCTTCAAGCTAAAGGTAGACTGCTACAAATTTTTCAGACAACTTCATTTGAAGCATTTCTTTCGGAATTCCACTCAATTTGCTGCAGAGGGGGATAGCCTTAGTAAATTTAAGAAGAAATCAACCTTTATGCCACCAGGCGCCCCTAACCCTACTTTGAACACTTTCTGTAAACTGGTTGAAAGAGACATTGGAAATGCCATTAAAGCAAAACCTATGCCCAGTAAACATAACATCAGTGTCTTGGAAAGAAGAGCCATTACAGAATTGCAGTCTAACCCTAAAATTATAATCAAAAGAGCGGACAAAGGAGGCGCTGTTGTGCTGCAGAATACTACTGATTATGTCACTGAGGCTGAAAGACAATTAAACAATGGCGAATTTTATGATTTGGTACCATGCGATCCCACTGAACGTTTTATGAATGAAAGAGATGGTATACTAGATAGAGCATTACATTTGAATTGGATAACAAAAAAACAATTTGAATTTTTAAAGGTGGAACACCCTACCACGCCTGTCCTGTATTTACTTCCAAAGATCCATAAAAGGCTTGTGAATCCTCCAGGAAGGCCTATTGTATCTAGTAATGGCTCATTATCTGAACCACTTAGTCAATTTGTAGATTTCTTTATTAAAGATGTGGTGAAAACATTGCCGTCTTATATATCTGATACAAGAGAAGTCATAAGACTTTTGTCAAATGTAAAAATACCTGATGGATCATTCTTGGTGACATTTGATGTAGAAAGCTTATATACAAATATTCCACATAATGATGGTATTGAAGCTATGCATCACTTCCTAGAACCACAGAAAGAAGAAAAACCAGTTGAATTTCTGTTGATTTTAACTAAATTCATTTTGAATTGTAACTACTTTATGTTTGGTAAGAAGCATTACTTGCAATGCCAAGGAACTAGCATGGGGTCGCCATTTGCACCAAACTATGCCAATCTCTTCATGGGATTTTGGGAAGAAAAATATGTTTTTAATAACAACCCTTTCAGCCATGAAATTTTGTTTTTTAAGAGATTTATTGATGATATCTTTATGTGTTACACAGGTTCTGAAGAAGATCTCCATAAATTTTGTGGGTATATCAATAATACTCACCCCTCCTTGAAGTTCACCATGGAGTATGACAAAGAAAGAATTAATTTCTTAGACCTGTTGATTTCTATCAATGTAGAGAGAGAATTGGATACTTCCATTTTTCGCAAAAAGACAGACAGGAATACCATTCTTCATGCACAAAGTGACCATCCGAAAAAGATGATTGACAACATCCCTTATGGCCAATTTATTAGACTGAAGCGTATATGCAACAGAGAATCTGACTTTGAATTAAAAGCTCAAGAGATGTGGAGACGCTTCAAAGACAGAGGGTATAGCAACAGATCTCTAGATGTAGCTGTTAACAAAACCAGAACCCTAGAAAGAAAACAACTACTGTACCCTCCTCAGAAAAACATAGACAATAAAGTCACCTTTGTGTCAGAGTATAATAATGTCTCAGGAGAAGTCAAGAACATCTTAAGAAAACATTGGAGAATCTTGGATTGTGACCTTAGCCTCAAGCATCTTGCTGCCTCTTTGCCCCGTTTTTGTTACAAAAGGGGTAGAAATATCAGTGACTCTATAGTTAAATCCATGTATAGAGAACCTGTAGTAAAAACCAACTGGCTCTCCCAGGAAGTCCATGGAAATCACAAGTGTGGTCGATGCATACATTGCTCTAACACCTTTAATACAAAACATTTTAACCACCCACACACAGGAGAAAAATACAACATAAAAGAATTCATCAACTGCATGACGACACATGTAGTCTACATGCTTAAATGTCCTTGTGGTCTCATATATGTCGGTCAAACTAAACGCAATCTTAAATTAAGAATTGCAGAACACAAGGCAGCTATAAGAAATAGCAATATGGATTATGCAATTGCTCGCCACTACAAAGATAGAAATCATGGCTCTGCAGCCTCTATGAAATTTATAGGCATTGAGAGAGTCTTACCCAATCCAAGAAAGGGAAATATCATCAACCAATTACTTAGGAGGGAAGCATATTGGATACACACCTTAAACACAGTTGAGCCCAATGGTTTGAATGAAATACTTGATCTGAGTTCATTTGTATGATGTATTAACTTTATGTTTTCTACCTGCAGGTGATGCCTTGTATAGGGAGAGTGAGATGAGGCACTATATCTCCCTGGCACGGACCCCCCCCCCCCCCCCCCCCCCCCATATATATAAAAAGAGTTGAGGTATTGCACTAGATGCATAAGCTGTTCTGTGGTTTCATGGTGACCATTCTGGAGCCTGTCCTAGGTAAATAAATGTGTCTGACCATGTCCTTTTGAAATTCTTCCACATATTTTTTTAAAAAATTTCTATTTTCTAATCTATGTAATTGTGACACTTGATATTGCTATATTTAACTTGATGTACTTGTCTTTTGAAACATGTATGAACTGCATTCTCTTGCTGTCACATGGTCTGCAAATCATGCTGTCACATGATCTGTAATGTTACTCACCTGTTGATAATTGATAATTGATGGTACAGCCTTTTTAAACCCACCCCTGTGCCATTCATTTGTAAAGCGAACCTGATGAAGCAACAGCGAAACGCGTTGTTCGCCATATTTATGCAACTTAAATAAAAGAAGTCTATTCTGACAACCTGGTGTGCGCTGGATTTCCTTTCTACTGCTATTTCTGCTGTTCCTGCTCCAGCTGCACCCGGGACTAGCAGCACAGCTGTGCACAGGGCACTACTTTCTTCTATATATATATATATATATATCGGTGATCGGTAATCGGTGATCGGTCGATGATCGGTTGGGCAGATATTTCTCATAGGTGATCGGCAATCGGTGATCGGTGGCAAAAAACGTGATCGGTGCACCCCTAGTTATAGCCATGGTTGAAGACCTTGTCATACAGTTAAAACTCGATCCTGCTCAAAATTGAACTATTTATGTAATGAGTTAAGTGTTTGATTAGTAACTGTAATGTGATTACTGGATTTAGGAAAGTAGTGCTTTAAACTACTCGTTACCGAGAAATGTAATGTGAGTACAGTAATGCGTTACCGTTAGGCCTTGGCCACACTGATCCGTCAGAAAATGGACAGAACGGATAGACGGATAGATTTATGTCCATTGCATGTACAAGTAACCTACTTGTACAGCAGGTGGCGGTAAGCACCTTGAAGGTGTCAGCGACCCGCCTATAAACCGAGAGAAGAAGAAAGCTGGCGTCAGCTAGCTGTTAGCTCTGTGTGCTACGTTACTTATGTGGCAATAAAATGCCACCGAGTGACCAGATTAGATGGTGAAATCAGACGGTGACACTGACTATCACGTTGTACAACAGCGGGATGGTGTACACAGCATTAATTATAGCCTCCTTCACTGCCTCGGCCACCATCTTTGAAAAGTTTAAACAAATCTCGGAACGCCTCCTCTCGAGACGTCGACTCTGATTGGCTAAACGGACAGTGACTATCCGACCAACAGACCATCCGATACGTCCATCCAGAAAAAGTTCATCCCTCTTCAACTTTCTGTCCATCAAAACGTATGCAAATTTTCTGGATACGTACGCTTCTGAGTACTCAAACGGACAGTCGGACAGCTGTCATTGAAAATGAATGGAAGTGAACAGAGAAATGAACGCACACGGACAGACACCACGGATCAGTGTGGCCAAGGCCTTACTGTAATCTCGCGTTACTTTGTAACACGTTACCCCCAACACTACTTCAACATCTTCATCATAACATGACACTTCAGAGTGTGTGTGTGTGTGTGCGTGTGTGTGTGTGTGTGTGTGTGTGTGTGTGTGTGTGTGTGTGTGCGTGCGCATGCGTGCGTGCGTGCGTGCGTGTGTGTGTGGTTATCTCCACAGAATTCAAAGCAAAGAGGTTCCCAGTGATCAGTCTGCCCAGGAGCATCAAACAGACCTGGACTTCATATTTAAGGTGTGTAAATGTACAACACCACCTTTTACTTCAGCTACTAAATACAACACAAACATTCTGGTCATTATTTTCTCCACGCGGCAATCTTTAGACCAGTGGGCTTTCAAACCATGCAAGATGGATTTGATGTTGTGTCCCACAATTTTGAATTCTGTTCCAGCTTCTTGAGGATAACATCGTCACTTTTGTGAAGGACGAGCTGAAAAGGTTCCAGAGGGTTCTGTGTACAGATCACAGAGAATGCTTAGAGAGGCAGAGGAAGGATGATGAGGTGGTGGATGGTGAGGAGGAAGAGCAGAGGAGCAGCAGAAGAAAGGCTTTTCTGGAGATCACACTGCTCTTCCTGAGGAGAATGAAGCAGGAGGACCTGGCCGACTCTCTGCAGATAAGTAAGAGGCTTATAACCAGATCGAGGGGGGGGGGGGGGATCGGAACATTTTGCATGTTTACATTTCCAAACTCTACTGTAAATATGCTGTATGCAAATATTCTGGCCTATACAGACAGTCAGAACATGTTTGTCCACTAAGCTGATTAGATATAGAGTGGGAAAATATACATCAACACTTAAATCCACTCATTGATTTAATTTGTTGTTTATTCATTCAGAAACTCTTTCTGCCATCTGCCAACCTCTCCTCAAATTCAATCTGATGGAGAAGTTTGAGGAGATTGCTAAAGCAGAAAACCCAACAGCTTTGATTCAGATCAACACAGAGCATTACATCACATATGGTGACATACATGAGGAACATGAGGTCAGACAGATTGAAGCAGCATCCGAGGAACATGAGGTCAGACAGATTGAAGCAGCATCCAGGAGGGAACTAGTCAAATGTTCAGACACCTTTAAACCCCTACCTGGAAAAGATCAACCATTCAGAACAGTGATGACAACAGGAGTTGCTGGCATTGGGAAAACAGTCTTAACACAGAGGTTCATTCTGGACTGGGTTGAAGACAAAGCCAACCAGGACATACAGCTCATATTTCCATTCACTTTCCGAGAGCTGAATCTGCTGAAAGGGAAAATGTATAGCTTGGTGGAACTTCTTCATCACTTCTTTCCTGAGACCAAAGAAGCAGGGATCTGCAGGTTTGACAAGTTCAAGATTTTGTTCATCTTTGATGGTCTGGATGAGTGTCGACCTCCTCTAGACTTCCAGACCAATGAGATCCTGACTGATGTTACAGAGCCGACCTCAGTGGACGTGCTGTTGACAAACCTCATCAGGGGGAAACTTCTTCCCTTTGCTCGCTGCTGGATAACCACACGAGATGCAGCAGCCGTTTTGATCCCTCCAAAGTACATTGACATGTTGACAGAGGTGAGAGGGTTCACTGACCCACAGATGGAGGAGTACTTCAGGAACAGATTCAGAGATGAGGAGCAGGCCAGAAGAATCATCTCCCACATCAAGACATCACAAAGCTTCCGCATCATGTGCCACATCCCAGTCTTCTGCTGCATCACTGCTAGTGTTCTGGAGTCTGTATGGAAAACCAGAGAGAGAGAAGACTGGCCCATGACTGAAATCTACCTCCAGTTCCTGGTGTTTCAGTCTAAACAGGGGAATGTCAAGTATCATGGGAGAGCTGAGAGTGATCCACCATGGACCACAGAGAACAGGAAGATGATTCTCTCTCTGGCAAAACTGGCTTTTGAACAGCTGGCGAACGGCAACCTGATCTTCTTCATAGAAGACCTGACAGAGTGTGGCATTGATATCACAGCATCGATGTACTCAGGAGTGTTCACACAGATCTTTACAGAGAAACATGAGCTGTACAAGGAGAAGGTGTTCTGCTTTGTCCATCTGAGCATTCAGGAGTTTCTGGCTGCTGTTTATGTCATCGTCTCATTCATCGAGTCTGGTGTCAATCTGCTGTCAGAACCACAATCAACCTCCAGAGATGAATCTCAGGTACATAACCTCTACCAGGATGCTGTGGACAAGGCCTTACAGAGTAAAACTGGACACCTGGACTGGTTCCTCCGCTTCCTCCTAGGTCTTTCACTGCAAACCAATCAGACTCTCCTACGGGGCCTGCTGACACAGACAGGCAGTAGCTCACAGACCAAGCAGGAAAGTACAGTCCAGTACATAGAGGAGAAGATTAAGGAGAATCCCTCTCCAGAGAGAAGCATCAATCTGTTCCACTGTCTGAATGAGGTGAATGACTGTTCTCTAGTAGAAGAGGTCCAACAGTACCTGAGTTCAGGAGGTCTCTCCACAGATGAACTTTCTGCTGCTCATTGGTCGGCTCTGGCCTTCATTTTACTCTCATCCAGGAAGCTGGACGTGTTTGACCTGAAGAAATACTCTGCTTCAGAAGAGGCTCTTCTGATGCTGTTGCCTGTGGTCAAAGCCTCCAATAAAGCTTTGTAGGTTCATATACATCTGTGTAGATTCAATGTATTACATCTAATAATATATATATCAATATTTTCAAAGCTATTGTTTGTCCTCACCTATCCTTATTTAGGCTGAGTGGCTGTAATCTGTCAGAGAGAAGCTGTGAAGCTCTGGCCTCAATTCTCAGCTCCCAGTCCTCGAGTCTGAGAGAGTTGGACCTGAGTAACAACAACCTGCATGACTCGGGCATGAAGTTGATCTCTGCTGGACTGGGGAGCCCACACTGTAGACTGGAAACTCTCAGGTAAGATCAATTAAAAATAAAGAAATTGATAAATAGATAAAACTATTTGACATTTTTCCAAACTGAAGTCTGTGCTCTCAAAAGATCAGCTCTCAGGTCAGGATTATTCAGTCTGCTCAACAGATTTAAATCCTGTAAAACTGTGGAAACATGATTTACATTCAGGTTGATGTCAGTACATAAACATCTGACCTGTGGATGATTTTCCCTGCTCACATGATTTTTTTAAACATCTGCAGCATCAGTTGCTGAAACCTAAAATAGCAGAAAGGACTTCAAAAATTCTGTCACAAATTGAGACAAACTGTCGAACTCAAATAGATTTAGCCACAGAGCTGAATCAGTGGGTCAACTATTTGCATTTGAGACAGTTAATTTTTCTGCCAGAATTCCACAGCATTGTCAGTGTATTTTCACTGTGTGTGTGTGCGTGTGCGTGTGTAGGCTGTCAGGCTGTCTGCTCACAGAGGAAGGCTGTGCTTCTCTGGCCTCAGCTCTGTGGTCTAACCCTTCCAATCTGAGAGAACTGGACCTGAGCTACAATCATCCAGGAGCCTCAGGAGAAAAGCTGCGCTCTGCTGGACTGGACTGTCTCAGGTATAGAGAGTCTGCTAGAAGACGCACACATTTTCTCTGTCACACTGAGAAAATGAGCAATATTGTTTAATGTGTGTCACGGCACCAATGCTGCAGGCATCAGTTTTTATCATCAGAATCAGAATCAGAAAGACTTTAATCATCCCATGTCATTCAAGCAGGACTAAACACCAAAACACATTTTTTCAGCTTCTAATGTATGGCTTTTTGGGTGGTGTGTGAAGGATTCTGGTCAAAAATCTCCACATTTGAGACAAAACTGTTAGAAATCTACACTTTGTATAATTTCCCCCAATCATTTTCAGTAACTGCTCCCTCTAAGGGTTCAAACCTGCTTTTTTTCATGGCCAATTTGGACTACAACCATGGTTTGAAAATACGTCACAATGTACCACCCCTTTCAACCCATGTCATCAGAGCGTCGGGGATCCGCCATTATAGCTAACGTTAGCTCTGATCTAACCTCAGTTAGCTCATGCTAGTTGCCGTAAAACGCCACTGAATGACCAGTTTAATATAAATGTGATGTATAGTCACGCTATTGCCACGTTAATCCAGCAGTTTTGATATATGCTGGCTGGTTGTTTATATTTATACTACTATCGTAGTTTTCAGACGAACATTTTGCAGAAGGGACCCAAAGATTGTCTCTGTTCAAGACGGACCACACACACATCACATTCTGGAGCCATGATTTAGCTTGCTAAAAGTAGCAAAGCTATTTAGCTTGCTACATTTCCCAGTAGCTGGTGGTACCGTCAGCCCTTATGAATTAATTCGCGTTTTCTATATCGAAGCGACCAAGTAGTGCTGCAGTAGCTGTTGTATAAAATTTGGCTTGAAAACCGACTTAATGTGAACATAACTTTACTGGCTGATCTGGGCTGATGAGCCAGTATCAACGTCGTCTGTTTACTTCCGTGTAACGTACAGCGTCACCAACTACGGATACCCACAAGGCACAAAGTTAATTCCCAAGTGGATATTTCTGCTGCGGTCTGAGGACGATCACACGATAATGAGAATGAGAATCAGCGTTATTGGCCAAGTATGAAAAGCACATACAAGGAATTGGACTCCGGTTTGACTGAACAGAGTGACTGATCTACATTATAAAGTATCTTTTGTGCAAATGTTTTTCCAAATGCCATTTTGCTGGAAGCAGGGGTGTTTAGTCCCCCTTTAACGTTAGGCACTCACGCGTCTAGGCTTTCAGCAGGGACGGTAGCTGTGAACATACTGTGTGGCCACCTTGTGCCTCTTCCGTTCACCAGCACTCCATCTCGGTGAACATTCTCTTGTTCAGTTTTAAACATAAAGGAAGCTAACTTAAAAAACGAAAAGCAAAGACGTCTACAAACACGTACAATGTAACAAACTAGTGATTTGGCCGTCGGTGCGGACCGTCACCATCTTTACTTTGATCTGAGTTTAGAGGGAGGACAAACTGTGACGTGGAAACCGCTATAACAGCTCCAGTGTCACGTAAATTAACGTAAGCTTCGTCCACTTTCTGATTGACAGCCAGTATTACCAATCCATGAGCGAGGTGACCGTGACAATGTGCAATGTTTTTATGAGTGGTGTATGGAAAATCATTCATTATGGAAGTTTATGAAAATTCAATTGATCTGACTTTATTTACCCCCCCCAGTTTAGACCATGGTGGAGTCCAGAGGTTGAAACCAGGTGTGATGAAATGTAAGTGTGTATTTAGTTTGATTCATTCATTATGCTTAAATATAAAAGCTTGTGTATGTGTCATCTATTTATTCGAATCCTACTCAAAAGATCGCTGACAAAATGTAGAATGTAGAAAATAACTGTCAATCTGTTAATAAACCAGCAGATAATAAGCAACAGTTGTATTAAATGAGAAAGTGCTGCTGTATTGAGTCTTGTTCTCTCCATTAGATGCCTGTGAACTCACACTGGACCCAAACACAGCACACAGAAACATCTTCCTGTCTGAAGACAACAGAACGGGGACATGCGAGAGACGGAAGCGGCCAAATCCTTATCACACAGATAGATTTGACTACTGGAGACAGCTGCTGTGTAGAAATGATCTGAGTGGTCGCTGCTACTGGGAGGTTGAGTGGAAAGGAAAGGTGTATATCGGAGTGACTTACAGAGGAATCACACGGAAAGGAGAGGGTGATGACTGCAGGCTTGGAGGGAATGGAAAGTCCTGGAGTCTGATCTGCTCCAATGATCGTTACTCTGTCTGTCACAATAACAGAACAACAGACATACCTCTCCCCTCCTCTGTCTCTAACAGAGTAGCAGTGTATCTGGACTGGCCTGCTGGCTCTCTGTCCTTCTACAGAGTCGTCTCTGATACACTGATCCACATCCACACCTTCCACTCCACATTCACTGAACCACTCTACCCTGGGTTTTGGCTTTGGTGTGGTTCCACCGTGTGTCTTGTCAGATAGAGGAGGGAGAGAGAAACATTCACACCACTTTCATACCAATGACCAGGGTTGGACAAGGGTTACCCATTTTCAACCCTTCTTTTTTCTGTTCACACCAAGTCAGTCAACACAGGTTAATCCCTGGTCATGACAATTCATATACAGTAGGACCCGGGTCACAACCTGGTAGAGATGCTTAACAATTAGCATAGGCTATTATTAGCATAACAAGTAGCAACCCAGTTGGTGCCATTCACACTGCAACCCTTGTCCGACCCGGGTCTGCCAACCCGGGTTATCTCTTTCATACCAAAAGTCAACCTGGGAATAACCCTTTTACTAGGGAAAAACAGCCAGCACTCCAAATGTCCTTTTACTAGGAATTTTTTATTGGTCCATTACAGCAACGCACAGAATCACACGGACGCGTTTCGACGTTAAGCCGTCCTCAGCGTGTATCTAGACCTATAATAATATATAATAACCCTTTTACTCTCATGGACTAGCTTTTTTGTCCAATGACATAGGACATTGGCCAGTGTTCATTGTCCTGTTTTTTTGCCATTACAGGTTGATGGATTATATGATGGGAATCCTGTTATTGTATTGTATGGTTGTTTGAGTATTATTATAGCCATCCTTTGCTTGTATTGTTTATGCTGTGAGTATTGTATTATTGAATGTTTTTTTTATGTACTGTTGACTGGTTAGCTGATTGGCTTAGGCCACAGCCTCTGATGACTCATAAGTGGCACCTGTGTGGGCCCTTGTTAGTTCACCCCTGATGAAGGCAGAATGTTTGCCGACACGCGTTGGGAAAGCCAAACTTGAATAAAGGCGTTTTAATTCAAATGGAGATGAGTGCCTTGGACTTTTTCTTTTTTTATTTCACATGGACAAGAACCCCACCTCCAATGAGCCCCTCTCCTGTTTGACAAACATCTCCTGAAGCCAAGCAGTGTTCTTTTTTCTATTTCTACAATTTTAAGAATCTAATTATGGCTGTTAATGTTACAGTCTGTTGTTGATGATTGACATTTGATATATTTCTTTTGCAACTTTGTTTTATCTGTGACCTAGTTCCGGTGTCCGCCTGACATTAAATGCTGTTGTAGTGGAGCCCAGCATCGTCGTAGGCTACTTGGCTCAGGCTAGACTACCGTAATGTGTGATATGAGTCACATGATTTTAGATTGGTCAAAGTCATATGTCCGGTGTATCTTGCGCATTCTATTGCCAGCGGAGTTGTAATACATTGTCATGTCATTCTGTATTTCGGTCATTAATAAACAACATTAATTCTGTAATTTCTTTATGATTTTTTTTGGTACTGCTATTTTACATTGAAGTCAATGGCGAGTGGCTTGTGTTTTCCCGCTGAAAGGCAGCGGAGCCTGATTGCCGATCTATCGTATGGAGACTGAATCAAAAGTCAAAATATGAATCTTCTACTGGGGCAAGCTCCAGAACAGGAATCAGCAAATCCTGCAGCAGTCAGCCAAGTCCACCTACAGACCTGCTAATTCGGTCACATGCCCAGCTGCTCTCCCCCTCACTGTATATAGTGTACAGTGTATTGTGTGTAGTATCGTGGATAATATGTCTACCGTATGTGTGTATGTACTGTGCATTTTGTATAACATGTTCAATTTCATACAGTGTGTGTGTGTGTGCTGGTGTTTTTTTTTTTTACTGTGTGTGTGTGTGTGTGTGTGTGTGTGTGTGTGTGTGTGTGTGTGTGTGTGTGTGTGGTATCGTGTGTATACTGCATATTGTACAGTGCGTGTGTGTCTCCTCACACTGGTCCCCTCTGTTCTCCTGCTGGCTAGTTGACCAGGAGCTACTCTAACAATCAGCTCTGTTTTACCTCCCTCTCTCTCCCCATTCACTGTGTGTGTCTCTCACCCCCACCCCCCCTCTAATCAGAATGGATGGCATGGACTCATTTGAAAGAATCTGTCGGCTTTTCTCTCTGTTTTTTCTTTCTCTTCTCTGGTCAACAGTGGGTCTTTCAGTCCGGCCCTGACACTGATATCCATTCATTGATATGCATCAGGAATAAGTGTTGCTGTTATTCCCCTAATGACTCCATTACAATCACGCACGCCCTCTCTGTCTCCCTGCTAACCCCATACGCTTCCTGTGTTATTCCTGCCCTAAAGCAGTGGTTCCCAACCTTTCTTGTCTTATGTAGCCTACCCCTTGAGGTGTTTTTCCATGACAATAGTAGGCTACTCCCTCACTTGTGCACATTGATTATTCTCCTATTTGTTCTATAACTCTTACTTTAATGTGCAGACTACAAGTACATCCATAGAAAATATATTCTTCGCTGAACTGCCAGTGTTTGGGTTTCGCCTCTTTTTCTTTTGGTCACTGGGCTCCCCTAAACCTGAATCCAAAGCGAATGCAACTGGACAGTTACATTTGAGCAGTGTAACAATTGACACCTGCCGGGGGGAACAACGCATGTACCATTTTAGCAATGGGTTTATGAAATTACCTGGATTTTTTTTTTTTTTTTTTTTTACATTTTGGAAATAAATTGTAATCCCAAATCTTTCCAAGTACCCCCTGCAATCTGCTCACGTACCCCTGGTTGGGAATCACTCGGATGCTTCTTTTATCCGTGTCCTCAGTTTTCGGTGATGCAGAGATGCCAGGTAATCTTGTCAATCATTTTACAAAAGTATTGAGTTGCATACTGTATGCACGTCTGCATATCAGCCTGAGGCCTTTGAACCAGCACTTTCTTAAAATAACCTTATATTTATGTGCATTCGTCATGCAATATCATAACGATAATGTTAAAGGAGGGGTATCATTTGCTTTTTCAGAAATTTTATACGTGTATTAGCTGGTGTCTATAAGATACTTGTTAAATTTCTTCTTCGTCAGTAAAATTAGAAAATCGGGTAACATAAGCAGCTTCTTATGCTAATGAGCTAGTGCTCTGATTGGCTGGCCATTCTGGAAGGCCCACCCTCTTAGTGCTGATAAGTTCGATTTCAGCCCAACTTTTACTGTGGGGAAATGGTTTTTTTTTTTTTACTGGGATAACTTCACACCTCCAAGTAGCCTATATCAAAATAACTATAATACTAAGAATTGCCACATCCTATACTCCCCCTTAAAAAACAACTCTTGACCAATTCGGCCATCCTAGTAGTGGACGTTCACATGCTTTATGGTCGGAAAATCAGAGAAAAGATGTAGCCTATATCATGCATAATAATGTTTGGTCAACTGCCTTCTACGCTAACGTTAGCAATCCGGCTAGCGATAGCCTAGCTAGCTAGCAAAAAAGCTATTTCAGTGGATTATGGATGTAGCCATGAAATAAAAATATTTGGAAAAAAGAATGGAGGATGAAATCTTTTGGTGCGTACTGTATGCCTGACGTGGATATGACTTTATTGGCTCTCTATAGTTCTCAAGGAATATGCATGTCTTTTACATTGTACTTGTGGTTCATTTTCTGATTTCTGAAAGTTCTTACCTTCACATAACTGCTCTGTTCAGCCATGTTGGAAAGATCATAACTCTGGCCAATTGCTCCTGCATCTACAACCCCAATGACGAATCTTTCACGTAGTTCTTTCATCACTAGGGCCTACTAGAGTGACCGTGGCTTCAGGAAGCTTGGCTTATGCCAGCTCCGTCTCATTCCCAGAATCCCAACGCATCCTATCTTGCCAATTTGTCAAGTCCCATGGCGCGTCAATATAACCAAGGCAAAAGGTACCCGTTTTCACCAGTTTTGGAGCCAGGTCAGGAAGAACTCCCACAACT
Organism: Poromitra crassiceps; assembly: GCF_964638095.1. Classification (NCBI taxonomy): domain Eukaryota; kingdom Metazoa; phylum Chordata; class Actinopteri; order Beryciformes; family Melamphaidae; genus Poromitra; species Poromitra crassiceps. The sequence goes on along the minus strand of NC_139638.1, from coordinate 22,360,856 downwards.
GAGAGCTGGAACATGGGGGTGAGTACATAGATAATGACTCAATTTTCATTTTTTGGGGGCAAACTATTCCTTTAAGCAGAAAAAAGGCAGAATGTGTTGTTGCTGTTGCTACCCAATGAAAAGTGAGCCTACCTGTTATATTTGTCTCACTAACTAAGCTCTTGCTGTTGTTTTGCCTCTGAAAAGTCACATTGGCGGCTTTAGCTCAGGAGGTAGAGCGGGTCGGCCAATGACGCAAGGGTTGGCGGTTCGATCCCCGCTCCCTCCCAGCTGCTGTCGTTGTGTCCTTGGGCAAGACACTTAACCCTCCTTGCTCCCGATGGTGTGTAGGCACCCTGCGTGGCAGCCTGCCGCCATTGGTGTATGAATGGGTGAATGTAGACTATCTACTGATTGTAAAGCGCTTTGGATAAAAGCGCTATATAAATGCAGGCCATTTATATATAAATGCAGGCCATTTACATTGACTGTACTACTGTACTGTACCTGTGTCCAGTTACAGCCACAGAGAGATCAAGCACCCCCCAACCCTACCCCACACAGCTTTACACTACAATACAACTCTGTTCATTCAAACATCTTCCACACTGCTGGTCTTCCCGGTCAGTTTATATGTCCATATTGAGGTGCTACATTGAAACATCAATTGTGATACTAATTGTGATATAATATGTCGGTAGCCTGACATCGCCAGATCAATTCGCAAATGCAAATGAGTCTGGAATCTCTCAGTTCAATTTCTATTTCGAGGGGGCGTTACCAATCAGAGCAATGAAACGTGTGACGTAGTGGAGAATGACATGTAAACTGACTGATCTGCTGGTTTGCCACCAACCACCATGAGATCAGCTGTTACAGGCCTGTCATTATCGCGAAATAAACCCTGATAGGGTGATGCAGGACCCCAACTTTAATGGTCTTCTTTCTGTGGATTGATATGACTGGATGTGGTCCTCCACAGTCAGAATTGCATTCATTCATAGCAACAGTCTGCTAGCAGCGGTTTGCTATACAGAATAAACTAGAAATGTGCAATGGGGCGAGTGCAGGTCTCTGCTCCGCCTCACACACGTAAGATTTGCACACCCGCCATCGCCCTGCACTTAAGCGTTTGTCGTTTCCGTGTCTGCCTGCCTGTTGCTCAGCATCTCCGCCCCGCCTACCTGCCTGCTGCAGAGCTGACAGCTATGCGAGGCGAGGTGAACACACACGGACGGATGGACACACGAGACAAAAACATAGTCTCTGCCCTGCTTCGCCTGGCGGAGACAATAACGGACGTAGAATGCTGTGATTGACCAATCAGACGAATATTAAACAAAGCTGCAAAGCCGTGTAATACAGGGCCTGTGATTGGCCCGGCTGTTTTCAGGCCGGGTGGAAATCTGTTAGAATGGGAGTGGGCGGGGCCAGACACATCTGCCAGAGCAAATAAAAGATCAGCTCGCAGATTTGTCAGCTTCCCAGGCTAATATCTAATATCTCACACCAGTGGTATAGGACGAATCAGCGTTACGTCACGACAACAAACAAGGGTAACCTCGGCCCAGGACCACGTGCAACAACCAGGCGACCTGATGCAACTCCAGCCCATTCGACGAAACGACATCTTTCAACAGGCCAAGTTTGGCACTGATGACATCATCACTGATGACATCTTTATCCATTCCTGAATGAATGAATGAATGACTCACCCCAAAATGCCTTCTCTTGACCACACGCTTGCTGTGCACGTGGTAAAAAAGCACTTCCGGGTGTCACTGCAGCAGTTAACTTAATATGAGTTGTGCCAAACGTTAATATCTCAAAAACTATACATCACATCGCTTATTTTATTATTTTGACTTTGTGTGAGTGAGAGCAGAAGTATCTCAAGGATCTGATGTATAATGGATGTATGTAGTGTTTTATGTTGATTTACTAAGAAGTACATAAAGCCTGCTAGTACAGTACAGTAAGCTATGGCATCTTGTATAGACTTATACCTATACTATGGAGAATTTATTGACCACAGACTGCTCCTCAAATTAGAGCTGCACCAATTAGTCAAACAATTAGTCGATCGACAGAAAAGGAATTGCTAACTATTTTTGAGAATCGATTAATCGTGTAGAGTAGACTATACATTTTTAAGGGGGCGGGGAATAACTAAGACTCTTGTTCCAGCTTGTTAATGTGAATAGTTTCTCGTTTATTTAGTTTGATATGACAGTAAACAAATTATCTTTGGGTTGTGGACTGTTGTTGGTCAGGACAAAAGAAGACATTCAAGGATGTCATCTTGTAACCTTGCAAGCAAGCTGGATTCTTATCGTTCGTGTAAAAGTTGATTATTTCAAGGTTTGATACAAGAACTGTGAGTGTACCTACCCTTTTCTGAATAATTCAAGGAGGCTAGGCTACCTCTACCTGAAGGCCTCTTCTCCACCGTCAGCCATGACAGCAGAGAATTATTCTCATCCAAATGTCCACGCCGCTCCTCAGCCAAGTGCCTGATGTGGCTGCTCTGTTTGGCACGAGTCAACATTTTATTGACAGATGGCAAGACCAAGGATGTCACAACAAACATGACCCAGCAAATATGCAATATGAGTCCTAGTAATACAAATGATGTCTTGGACTATTTTCAATAATGAAGACTACTTAACAGCCAACGCCCAGTTCTCGTCATATCACAGTGCACGCCCCCTTTCTTAAACTCACCCAGAAATAACAAACAAACAAACAAACAAACAGAAAGTTGACTGGTGAGTGGAGAACAACTGTGTTCAAACAGAATGGGAAATAATGCAAGCGTATTACTTATTTTAGGCCACAGGGCAAAAGTAGACCATGACACATGAACACACACACACACACACACACACACACACACACACACACACACACACACACAGACACACACACACACACACATGTGTGTGTGTGTGTGGACCTTGGTGAGAGCCTGGCTGATGAAGATCAGAGCTGGAGTGGTGACCGGGTGTCTGAAGTCGGAGGTGGGGAACAGCAAGGCTGCCACCTTCAGGTAGATCAGCTTCAAAACACACAAAACTATTTGTCAAACAGAGAAACAAGAATTTTGCCAACGGATATTCTCATTCGATGCCAAGAGTAACTATTAGGCAGCCGACTAAATCCAATCCTAAAGTAAAGAACATATAAGGCTGTGAAAACACCCATTACCACTGAGCCAAAGGACTTTTAAACCTTCTCAAATCTCAATCTTACTTACTTATCTTACGTATTTAGCTTATGTCAGTATCACAACTTCATATCATCAACTGACCGTTTCAGGTTAAGAGGCATACCATGTCTAATGATGATATTTATTTTCCCATAGACATTTTGTAAAATGCTTCTATTTGTGAATAAAGCTTTGCTTGTCCAATTTTACCCACTGGTCTCTCATGATTGAAATATAAGAAGTGCACTAAGGTGCCAGCCTCTTTATCACATCTCCAACCGGCATCATTGTCCCTTAGTTTCAGCTTAGCCAGTTTCCATGGGGTCCAGTAACTTCTATTGACATTGTAATAAACCTTGATTGTTATGTTTCAAAGATAGCGTAATGCTGCCACCACCTTTGTTAGACTGGTCTGGTCCGGTGTCGGGGGGGAAAGAGAATGTTCACCACAGAGACTGTTAAGGTACAAAAGATACACGTTTTATTTGGATACAACAATTCATTAAAACAGCACCCCAGCAATAAACCCCCAAAAAGGTCAACACTCAGTAAGCTTAGAGGCCCCCCCACTTCTCTTTAAAACACAGCACTGCAAGTCAAGTGAGTTAGAATAACTTGGCAAAAACACTGCCAGAAACACTGCACACAATAAAGCACAGCAACCCACTGCACACTAATGACACAGTATGAAAATGCACAGCACTCTAGAGAGCCCCTCCCTCACATTTCAACACACTATTCTTATCATGAATAAACTGTGATTTTCACGTGAGCATTTATACCAGGTTGCAACAAGGTTCCAAGTAGACTTTATTAAGGAAAATGTGTTTTTGTGCCCAGTATGATATAGAACAGTTATATAGTGACAGATTCAATTATTACAATTATTCTACTTGCTTTAAGTTAAATAATGTAATAGAAGTGTCTCGGAAGAGTACTAACAAAACTCAGCAAGTCCAATTACAGTATGAATTCACAATGCATGAGTACACTGAATTAAACCAGACCGGAATTACATTTCAAAATTATAAAACCAATTGTTCATTGCTGATTGTATTTAAATGAGGATGACTAAGTAATGAAAAAAAATACAAAAAGTACAGCAAACCTTCTGTGACAGATGAGCCTTTTGATATGTAGTCAGAACTTTGCCCTTTTATCAGTGTAGGTGTTGACTGATGTTAGACTTTAAAATACTCTGTTTCTTTCATGTAAACTGATGATCTCCATCTTTCAACCATCCTGAACAGCCTCCACTTCTCCTAAATCTCAAGGAGCTTCATGAGGCATCGATGCCAGATGCAACTTTTCAATAGCAACATATGACGATACTGATGTTCATCTCAATCGAACAGTTGAGATGCAGGATAAAATAAGATACAAACATGTTATTTTCAAATAATATTCCCTCATTTGTTTCATCTCATTTTGAGACACTAATCATTTGCATTTTATGATTCATTTAGAACAGAATCACTCGATCAATTGTCTCACAATATGCTTCCATTGATAGACAATGATAATACTGACATATTGTCCAGCCCAATGTTTTCCATATGTATCTTTATTGGGTTAAACATACATTCTTCTGAGAGTATGACGTTAACCAGTTTAGATATTTAGAAAACACAAAATGCAAGGCATAGTAGCCAACACCCCACCCCCCAACATGAAAAACAAGTTCACATAAACATTGGAAATTCAAAAGACAAAAAAATAAAGAAAAAAGGGAGGAACCCAAAGAGAGATCAGAAGTATAGGGGCAGCATGACCCATCGCGCACCAAGTCAATAAACCCAGTTGCCTTTTATCATTGGGTTATACCAGTCTTAATTGGAACAAATAAGCAATACTCACTCTGTAAAATAAATACTAAATCTGTCTCATCTTCTAAAGAAGTAATAGAGTTAACAAAAGAAAGAATAGGATCCCAAGTTTTGTTGAAATGAGCAGAACAGCCCTTAATGCAGTACTTAATGTAAGTCTCTCAGCCAAGAATGAGGAGATGGAGGTTTATGATCCTTCCACTGAAGTAAGATACATCTGTGGGCAAAAGTGATTGTGTCCAGCCCAATATTAAGTGACCTCTGCTGTGTGGAGTATCATGTGACTCTTCAATTCTACTTTTGCACCAAAACATTCACCACAGACTGAGCAAATACATTTTTTCTCTCTTGTGTGGACTCTCATGTGTTTCTTCAAGTCTCCTTTACGATAACAACCTTTACCACAGACTGAGCAAATAAATTGTTTCTCACCTGTGTGGAGTATCATGTGTTCCTTCAAGGTTCCTTTCCGACCAAAACCTTTACCACAGACTGAGCAAATAAATTGTTTCTCTCCTGTGTGTACTCTCATATGTTTCGTCAAGGTTCCTTTCTGACCAAAACCTTTACCACAGACTGAGCAAATACATTTTTTCTCTCTTGTGTGGATTATCATGTGTTTCCTCAAGTTTCCTTGTAGACCAAAACCTTTACCACAGACTGAGCAAATAAGTTGTTTCTCTCCTGTGTGGACTATCATGTGTGTCTTCAAGTTTCCTTCACGACCAAAACCTTTACCACAGACTGAGCAAATAAATTGTTTCTCACCTGTGTGGACTCTCATGTGTCTTTTCAAGGTTCCTTTCTGACCAAAACCTTTACCACAGACTGAGCAAATACATTGTTTCTCTCCTGTGTGTACTTGTTTCTCTCCTGTGTGTACTCTCATATGTTTCGTCAAGTTTCCTTTCTGACCAAAACCTTTACCACAGACTGAGCAAATACATTGTTTCTCTCCTGTGTGGACTATCATGTGTGTCTTCAAGTCTGCTTTACGATAACAACCTTTACCACAGACTGAGCAAAAAAATTGTTTCTCACCTGTGTGGATTATCATGTGTTTCTTCAAGTGTCCTTTATGACCAAAACCTTTACCACAGACTGAGCAAATAGATTGTTTCTCACCTGTGTGGATTATCATGTGTGTCTTCAAGGCTGTTTTATGATAAAAACCTTTTCCACAGACTGAGCAAATACATTGTTTCTCACCTGTGTGGATTATCATGTGTTTCTTCAAGTCTCCTTTACGATGAGATCCTTTACCACAGACTGAGCAAATAAATGGTTTATCTCCTCTGTGGACTATCATGTGTTTCTTCAGGGTTTGTTTAAGACCAAAACATTCCCCACAGACTGAGCATTTAAATTGTTTATCTTGTGTGTGGACTTTCATGTGCATGGTCAAGTTTCTGCTACGACCAAATCTTTTACCACAAACTGAGCAACTAAATTGTTTATCTCGTGTGTGGACTATCATGTGTTTCTTCAGGTGAACTTCATAACTATAACGTCTACCACAGAATGAGCATTTAAATTGCTTATCTCCTGTGTGGACACTCTTGTGTATGTTCAAGTCTCTGTTATGAACAAATCTTTTACTACAAACTGAACAGCTAAAGTGTTTATTCCCAAGAACTTCACTGTTTTTCTGTGAGTCTAAGGGAGACTGAGGTTCACTAGTTTCCGTCCAATCATCAGTGTCTTCAGTTTTGCCAGCACTGGCTGGTTCTAATGCTCTACAGTCCTCTCCATCAGCTTCTGTTTTCACCTGTTCAGTTGAGCTGCTGGCTTCAGTTTGGCTTTGATCAAGCTGGGGTTTCTCTTCATCTTCACTCTTCACAGGAACAGCAGTGAATTGGAACTTGGTGATATCAGCCTCATCCAGCCCTTGAAGCTGCTCTCCCTCTTGACTGATCCAGAGTTCCTCCTGTTCCTCTTTAATGTGTGGAGGTTCTGGGTCCTCCTGTCTGATCCAGAGTTCCTCCTGCTCCTCTTTAATGTGTGGAGGTTCTGGGTCCTCCTGTCTGATCCAGAGTTCCTCCTCTTCCTCTTTAATGTGTGGAGGCTCTGGGTCCTCCTGTCTGATCCAGAGTTCCTCCTGTTCCTCTTTAATGTGTGGAGGCTCTGGGTCCTCCTGTCTGATCCAGAGTTCCTCCTGTTCCTCTTTAATGTGTGGAGGCTCTGGGTCCTCCTGTCTGATCCAGAGTTCCTCCTGTTCCTCTTTAATGTGTGGAGGCTCTGGGTCCTCCTGGTCCAGACTGGGGCTCCACTCCTGCAGCTCAGGGGGGATTTCTTCTTTAATGACCAACAGCTGCTGGCCTGGAGGTACGACTGCTCTGTGTAACGACACTACAGGATTTAAAACAGTGTCCAGCAGCTTTCGCTGTTGTTCGTTCTTTTTGCAACAAGAAGATTCTCGCCTGATATTAGACTGAATGGTTAACTCGTTACACTCCATTTCCTCCTTCAGAAGAAGCAGTCAACTCAGTGGAGTGGTAAGATCTCTGAAGGTCTGGACTCAGACAAAGAAGCGTCCTCCTCGCACTCTGCTATATTATTTCAAACAGCCCAAATATCTCTTATCTTCAACGGCCGCAGTTAGTCGCTAGTTCACCAACGCTGTCGGGTTTTGGACATTAGATATTTCCATACGGTGACACACAGGAACTTTTACTCCCGAACGTTTTGCTGACCAACCTTGTTCTTCAAAGCAAACGTTAGCTCCGATAGCGTCACAGCTAACTAAACCATTTGAGTCCATAAAGGGAGGGGAGCTTCTTCTTCCTCCTCTCAATGCTAAAACGGAGTCTCGTCTCCAGTGTGTAGGCTATATATTGCTGATAATATCATCCACAAATACAATTACAGCTGTAAACTATACGAATGAAAGGAAAGCATATGTAATGTAGACCTCCGCGCGACACACTGGCTGGCGTGGCCGCCTCTTGTCCGACACCAAATGAGTCCGTCCAGGTCCTTCTCCCGTTCCGGTTCGTGAAACGTCACTTCCTGCTTCAGCACTGTACCAGAGATTTTCATTCGCCATTTATTTTCCCATAGACATTTTGTAAAATGCTTCTATTTGTGAATAAAGCTTTGCTTGTCAAATTTTACCCACTGGTCTCTCATGATTGAAATATAAGAAGTGCACTAAGGTCCCAGCCTCTTTATCACATCTCCAACCGGCATCATTGTCCCTTAGTTTCAGCTTAGCCAGTTTCCATGGGGTCCAGTAACTTCTATTGATATTGTAATAAACCTTGATTGTTATGTGTTTCAAAGATAGCGTAATGCTGCCACCACCTTTGTTAGACTGGTCTGGTCCGGTGTCAGGGGGAAAGAGAATGTTCACCACAGAGACTGTTAAGGTACAAAAGATACACGTTTTATTTGGATACAACAATTCATTAAAACAGCACCCCAGCAATAAGCCCCCAAAAAGGTCAACACTCAGTAAGCTTAGAGACCCCCCACTTCCCTTTAAAACACAGCACTGCAAGTCAAGGGAGTTAGAATAACTTGGCAAAAACACTGCCAGAAACACTGCACAACATAAAGCACAGCAACCCACTGCACACTAATAACACAGTATGAAGATGCACAGCACTCTATAAGGACCACTACAAACTATAGGTCAGTCAAACCACACAGTATCAAAATGCACAGCACTCTATAAGGGCCACTACAAACTATTGGTCAGTCAAACCACACAGTATCAAAATGCACAGCACTCTATAAGGGCCACTACAAACTATTGGTCAGTCAAACCACACAGTATCAAAATGCACAGCACTCTATAAGGGCCACTACAAACTATTGGTCAGTCAAACCACACAGTATCAAAATGCACAGCACTCTATAAGGGCCACTACAAACTATAGGTCAGTCAAACCACACAGTATGAAAATGCACAGCACTCTATAAGGACCACTACAAACTATAGGTCAGTCAAACCACACAGTATGAAAATGCACAGCACTCTATAAGGGCCACTACAACTAGGGCCGGTCAAAACCAACTTTCACCAATTGGAGGCGGCAGAGGACCCCTCTAATCACTAATGTTGCCTCCTGGGGCTCTTGACAGAGGGTGATGAGCATTAGGATTTAGATAGGCTACTGTAAATACTTCAAAAATAAATGCTATAGACTTAAGACAAAAAGACTGACAAGACAACACTCAACATGAAAGTAGGCTATCTAGTGAAGAGTTTAAAACTTAACTCGCCCCGGGCAGAGGCAGAGAGACCCCCCCCTGTGGGGGTCGAGCATAGGAGTCTCCCATCACCGTGGAAACAGGACGCGCCCGCAGCAGCACACTCGCTTATATATATACACAGCGGCATATATAGAAACACAGGTGAGAGTCATCAGTCCACAGGGAGAGAGCCCCTCCCTCACATTTCAACACACTATTCTTATAATGAATAAGCTGTGATTTTCACTTGAGCATTTATACCAGGTTGCAACAAGGTTCCAAGTAGACTTTATTAAGGAAAATGTGTTTTTGTGCCCAGTATGATATAGAACAGTTATATAGTGACAGATTCAATTATTACAATAATTCTACTTGCTTTAAGGAAAATAATGTAATAGAAGTGTCTGGGAAGAGTACTAACAAAACTCAGCAAGTCCAATTACAGTATGAATTCACAGTGCATGAGTACACTGAATTAAACCAGACAGGAATTACATTTCAAAATTATAAAACCAATTGTTCATTGCTGATTGTATTTAAATGAGGACGACTAAGTAATGAAAAAGATACAAAAAGTACAGCAAACCTTCTCTGACAGATGAGCCTTTTGATATGTCGTCAGAACTTTGCCCTTTTATCAGTGTAGGTGTTGACTGATGTTAGACTTTGAAATACTCTGTTTCTTTCATGTAATCTGATGATCTCCATCTTCCAACCATCCTGAACAGCCTCCACTTCTCCTAAATCTCAAGGAGCTTCATGAGGCATCGATGCCAGATGCAACTTTTCAATAGCAACATATGACGATACTGATGTTAATCTCAATTGAACAGTTGAGATGCAGGATAAAATAAGATACAAACATGTTATTTTCAAATAATATTCCCTCATTTGTTTCATCTCATTTTCAGACACTAATCATTTGCATTTTATGATTCATTTAGAACAGAATCACTCGATCAATTGTCTCACAATATGCTTCCATTGATAGACAATGATAATACTGAGATATTGTCCAGCCCAATATGTTTTCCATATGTATCTTTATTGGGTTAAACATACATTCTTCTGAGAGTATGACGTTAACCGGTTTACATATTTAGAAAACACAAAATGCAAGGCATAGTAGCCAACACCCCACCCCCCAACATGACAAACAAGTTCACATAAACATTGGAAATTCAAAAGACAAAAAAAGAAAGAAAAAAGGGAGGAACCCAAAGAGAGATCAGAAGTATAGGGGCGGCATGACCCATCGCACACCAAGTCAATAAACCCAGTTGCCTTTTATCATTGGGTTATACCCGTCTCAATTGCAACAAATAAGCAATACTCACTCTGTAAAATAAATACTAAATCTGTCTCATCTTCTAAAGAAGAAATAGAGTTAACAAAAGAAAGAATAGGATCCCAAGTTTTGTTGAAATGAGCAGAACAGCCCTTAATGCAGTACTTAATGTAAGTCTCTCAGCCAAGAATGAGGAGATGGAGGTTTATGATCCTTCCACTGAAGTAAGATACATCTGTGGGCAAAAGTGATTGTGTCCAGCCCAATATTAAGTGACCTCTGCTGTGTGGACTCTCATGTGTCTTTTCAAGGTTCCTTCACGACCAAAACCTTTACCACAGACTGAGCAAATAAATAGTTTCTCTCCTGTGTGTACTCTCATATGTTTCGTCAGGGTTCCTTTCTGCCCAAAACCTTTACCACAGACTGAGCAAATACATTTTTTCTCTCCTGTGTGGACTATCATGTGTGTCTTCAAGTCTGCTTTACGATAACAACCTTTACCACAGACTGAGCAAATAAATTGTTTCTCTCCTGTGTGGATTATCATGTGTGTCTTCAAGCCTCCTTCATGATAACAACCTTTACCACAGACTGAGCAAATAAATTGTTTCTCTCCTGTGTGGATTATCATGTGTTTCTTCAAGCCTCCTTCATGATAACAACCTTTACCACAGACTGAGCAAATAAATTGTTTCTCTCCTGTGTGGACTATCATGTGTTTCTTCAAGTCTGCTTTACGATAACAACCTTTACCACAGACTGAGCAAATAAATTGTTTCTCTCCTGTGTGGACTATCAAGTGTTTCTTCAAGCCTCCTTCATGATAATAACCTTTACCACAGACTGAGCATTTAAATTTTTTCTCACCTGTGTGGATTATCATGTGTGTCTTTAAGTCTGTTTTACGACCAAAACCTTTACCACAGACTGAGCAAATACATTGTTTCTCACCTGTGTGGATTACCATGTGTCCCTTCAAGGCTGTTTTATGATAAAACCCTTTACCACAGAATGAGCAAATACATTGTTTCTCACCTGTGTGGATTATCATGTGTCTCTTCAATGTTTTTTTATGATAATAACCTTTACCACAGACTGAGCATTTAAATTTTTTCTCACCTGTGTGGATTATCATGTGTGTCTTTAAGTCTGTTTTACGACCAAAACCTTTACCACAGACTGAGCAAATAAATTGTTTCTCTCCTGTGTGGATTATCATGTGTGTCTTCAAGTCTCCTTCATGATAATAACCTTTACCACAGACTGAGCAAATAAATTGTTTCTCTGCTGTGTGGACTATCATGTGTTCCTTCAGGGTTCGTTTAAGACCAAAGCCTTTACCACAGACTGAGCATTTAAATGGTTCATCTTGTGTGTGGATTTTCATGTGTATGGTCAACTTTCCGCTACGAGCAAATATTTTACCACAAACTGAGCAACTAAATTGATTACCTTGTGTGTGGACTATCATGTGTTTCTTCAGGTCAATTTCATAACTATAACGTTTACCACATAATGAGCATTTAAATTGCTTATCTCCTGTGTGGACACTCTTATGTATGTTCAATTCTCTGTTATGAACAAATATTTTACTAGAAACTGAACAGCTAAAGTGTTTATTCCCAAGAACTTCACTGTTTTTCTGTGAGTCTAAGGGAGACTGAGGTTCACTAGTTTCCGTCCAATCATCAGTGTCTTCAGTCTTGCCAGCACTGGCTGGTTCTGATGCTCTACAGTCCTCTCCATCAGCTTCTGTTTTCACCTGTTCAGTTGAGCTGCTGGCTTCAGTTTGGCTTTGATCAAGCTGGGGTTTCTCTTCATCTTCACTCTTCACAGGAACAGCAGTGAATTGGAACTTGGTGATATCAGCCTCATCCAGCCCTTGAAGCTGCTCTCCCTCCTGACTGATCCAGAGTTCCTCATGTTCCCCTTTCATGTGTGGAGGTTCTGGGTCCTCCTGTCTGATCCAGAGTTCCTCCTGTTCCTCTTTAATGTGTGGAGGCTCTGGGTCCTCCTGTCTGATCCAGAGTTCCTCCTGTTCCTCTTTAATGTGTGGAGGTTCTGGGTCCTCCTGTCTGATCCAGAGTTCCTCCTGTTCCTCTTTAATGTGTGGAGGTTCTGGGTCCTCCTGTCTGATCCAGAGTTCCTCATGTTCCCCTTTCATGTGTGGAGGTTCTGGGTCCTCCTGTCTGATCCAGAGTTCCTCCTGTTCCTCTTTAATGTCTGGGGGCTCTGGGTCCTCCTGATCCAGACTGGGGCTCCACTCCTGCAGCTCAGGGGGAACTTCTTCTTTAATGACCAACAGCTGCTGCTGGAGGTCTGGAGGTACGACTGCTCTGTGTAACGACACTACAGGATTTAAAACAGTGTCCAGCAGCTTTCGTTGTTGTTCGTTCTTTTTGCAACAAGAAGATTCTCGCCTGATATTAGACTGAATGGTTACCTCGTTACACTCCATTTCCTCCTTCAGAAGAAGCAGTCAACTCAGTGGAGTGGTAAGATCTCTGAAGGTCTGGACTCAGACAAAGAAGCGTCCTCCTCGTACTCTGCTATATTATTTCAAACAGCCCAAATACCTCTTATCATCAACGGCCGCAGTTAGTCGCTAGTTCACCAACGCTGTCGGGTTTTGGACATTAGACATTTCCATACAGTGACACACAGGAACGTTTACTCCCGAACGTTTTGCTGACCAACCTGGTTCTTCAAAGCAAACGTTAGCTCCGATAGCTTCCGAGCTAACTAAACCATTCATTTGAGTCCATAAAGGGAGAGGAGCTTCTTCTTCCTCCTCTCAATGCTAAAACGGAGCCTCGTCTCCAGTGTGTAGGCTATATATTGCTGATAATATAATCCACAAATACAATTACAGCTGTAAACTATACTAATGAAAGGAAAGCATAGGTAATGTAGACCTCCGCTCCACACACTGGCTGGCGTGGCCGCCTCTTGTCCGACGCCAAATGAGTCCGTCCAGGTCCTTCTCCCGTTCCGGTTCGTGAAACGTCACTTCCTGCTTCAGCACTGTACCAGAGATTTTCATTCGCCATTTATTTTCCCATAGACATTTTGTAAAATGCTTCTATTTGTGAATAAAGCTTTGCTTGTCAAATTTTACCCACTGGTCTCTCATGATTGAAATATAAGAAGTGCACTAAGGTGCCAGCCTCTTTATCACATCTCCAACAGGCATCATTGTCCCTTAGTTTCAGCAATAGCCAGTTTCCATGGGGTCCACTAACTTCTATTGATATTGTAATAAACCTTGATTGTTATGTGTTTCAAAGATAGCGTAATGCTGCCACCACCTTTGTTAGACCGGTCTGGTCCGGTGTCAGGGGGAAAGAGAATGTTCACCACAGAGACTGTTAAGGTACAAAAGATACACGTTTTATTTGGATACAACAATTCATTAAAACAGCACCCCAGCAATAAGCCCCCAAAAAGGTCAACACTCAGTAAGGTTAGAGACCCCCCACTTCCCTTTAAAGCACAGCACTGCAAGTCAAGTGAGTTAGAATAACTTGGCAAAAACACTGCCAGTAACACTGCACACCATAAAGCACAGCAACCACTGCACACTAACGACACAGTATGAAAATGCACAGCACTCTATAAGGACCACTACAAACTATAGGTCAGTCAAACCACACAGTATGAAAATGCACAGCACTCTATAAGGACCACTACAAACTATAGGTCAGTCAAACCACACAGTATGAAAATGCACAGCACTCTATAAGGGCCACTACTACAACTAGGCCGGTCAAAACCAACTTTCACCAATTGGAGGCGGCAGAGGACCCCTCTAATCACTAATGTTGCCTCCTGGGGCTCTTGACAGAGGGTGATGAGCATTAGGATTTAGATAGGCTACTGTAAATACTTCAAAAATAAATGCTATAGACTTAAGACAAAAATACTGACAAGACAACACTCAACATGAAAGTAGGCTATCTAGTGAAGAGTTTAAAACTTAACTCGCCCCGGGCAGAGGCAGACGAGACCCCCCCTGTGGGGGTCGAGCATAGGAGTCTCCCATCACCGTGGAAACAGGACGCGCCCACAGCAGCACACTCGCTGCTGTAGCGGCATATATAGAAACACACTGTGAGAGTCATCAGTCCACAGGGAGAGAGCCCCTCCCTCACATTTCAACACACTATTCTTATAATGAATAAGCTGTGATTTTCACTTGAGCATTTATACCAGGTTGCAACAAGGTTCCAAGTAGACTTTATTAAGGAAAATGTGTTTTTGTGCCCAGTATGATATAGAACAGTTATATAGTGACAGATTCAATTATTACAATTATTCTACTTGCTTTAAGGAAAATAATGTAATAGAAGTGTCTGGGAAGAGTACTAACAAAACTCAGCAAGTCCAATTACAGTATGAATTCACAGTGCATGAGTACACTGAATTAAACCAGACAGGAATTACATTTCAAAATTATAAAACCAATTGTTCATTGCTGATTGTATTTAAATGAGGATGAGTAAGTAATGAAAAAAATACAAAAAGTACAGCAAACCTTCTCTGACAGATGAGCCTTTTGATATGTAGTCAGAACTTTGCCCTTTTATCAGTGTAGGTGTTGACTGATGTTAGACTTTAAAATACTCTGTTTCCTTCATGTAAACTGATGATCTCCATCTTCCAACCATCCTGAACAGCCTCCACTTCTCCTAAATCTCAAGAAGCTTCATGAGACATCGATGCCAGATGCAACTTTTCAATAGCAACATATGACGATACTGATGTTCATCTCAATCGAACAGTTGAGATGCAGGATAAAATAAGATACAAACATGTTATTTTCAAATAATATTCCCTCATTTGTTTCATCTCATTTTCAGACACTAATCATTTGCATTTTATGATTCATTTAGAACAGAATCACTCGATCAATTGTCTCACAATATGCTTCCATTGATAGACAATGATAATACTGACATATTGTCCAGCCCAATATGTTTTCCATATGTATCTTTATTGGGTTAAACATACATTCTTCTGAGAGTATGACGTTAACCGGTTTACATATTTAGAAAACACAAAATGCAAGGCATAGTAACCAACACCCCAGCCCCCAACATGAGAAACAAGTTCACATAAACATTGGAAATTCAAAAGACAAAAAAAGAAAGAAAAAAGGGAGGAACCCAAAGAGAGATCAGAAGTATAGGGGCGGCATGACCCATCGCGCACCAAGTCAATAAACCCAGTTGCCTTTTATCGTTGGGTTATACCCGTCTCAATTGCAACAAATAAGCAATACTCACTCTGTAAAATAAATACTAAATCTGTCTCATCTTCTAAAGAAGGAATAGAGTTAACAAAAGAAAGAATAGGATCCCAAGTTTTGTTGAAATGAGCAGAACAGCCCTTAATGCAATACTTAATGTAAGTCTCTCAGCCAAGAATGAGGAGATGGAGGTTTATGATCCTTCCACTGAAGTAAGATACATCTGTGGGCAAAAGTGATTGTGTCCAGCCCAATATTAAGTGACCTCTGCTGTGTGGACTCTCATGTGACTCTTCAAGTCTGCTTTACGATAACAACCTTTACCACAGACTGAGCAAATAAATTGTTTCTCACCTGTGTGGATTATCATGTGTCTCTTCAAGTCTCCTTCATGACCAAAACCTTTACCACAGACTGAGCAAATAAATTGTTTCCCTCTTGTGTGGACTATCATGTGTTTCTTCAGAGTGTTGTTATGACCAAAACATTTACCACAGACTGAGCAAATAAATAGTTTATCTCCTGTGTGTACTCTCATATGTGTCGTCAAGGTTCCTTTCTAACCAAAACCTTTACCACAGACTGAGCAAATAAATTGTTTCTCTCCTGTGTGGACTATCATGTGTTTCTTAAAGTCTCCTTTACGATGAGATCCTTTACCACAGACTGAGCATTTAAATGGTTTATCTCCTCTGTGGCCTATCATGTGTTTCTTCAGGGTTTGTTTAAGACCAAAACATTCCCCACAGACTGAGCATTTAAATTGTTTATCTTGTGTGTGGACTTTCATGTGTATGGTCAAGTTTCTGCTACGACCAAATCTTTTACCACAAACTGAGCAACTAAATTGTTTATCTCGTGTGTGGACTATCATGTGTTTCTTCAGGTAAACTTCATAAATATAACGTCTACCACAGAATGAGCATTTAAATTGCTTATCTCCTGTGTGGACACTCTTGTGTATGTTCAAGTCTCTGTTATGAACAAATCTTTTACTACAAACTGAACAGCTAAAGTGTTTATTCCCAAGAACTTCACTGTTTTTCTGTGAGTCTAAGGGAGACTGAGGTTCACTAGTTTCCATCCAATCATCAGTGTCTTCAGTCTTGCCAGCACTGGCTGGTTCTGATGCTCTACAGTCCTCTCCATCAGCTTCTGTTTTCACCTGTTCAGTTGAGCTGCTGGCTTCAGTTTGGCTTTGATCAAGCTGGGGTTTCTCTTCATCTTCACTCTTCACAGGAACAGCAGTGAATTGGAACTTGGTGATATCAGCCTCATCCAGCCCTTGAAGCTGCTCTCCCTCTTGACTGATCCAGAGTTCCTCCTGTTCCTCTTTAATGTGTGGGTGCTCTGGGTCCTCCCGTCTGATCCAGAGTTCCTCCTGTTCCTCTTTAATGTGTGGAGGCTCTGGGTCCTCCTGTCTGATCCAGAGTTCCTCCTGTTCCTCTTTAATGTGTGGAGGTTCTGGGTCCTCCTGGTCCAGACTGGGGCTCCACTCCTGGAGCTTCTTTAATGACCAACAGCTGCTGGAGGTCTGGAGGTACGACTGCTCTGTGTAACGGCACTACAGGATTTAAAACAGTGTCCAGCAGCAGTTGTTGTTCGTTCTTTTTGCAACAAGAAGATTCTCGCCTGATATTAGACTGGATGGTTAACTCGTTACACTCCATTTCCTCCTTCAGAAGAAGCAGTCAACTCAGTGGAGTGGTAAGATCTCTGAAGGTCTGGACTCAGGCAAAGAAGCTTCCTCCTCGTACTCTGCTATATTATTTCAAACAGCCCAAATATCTCTTATCTTCAACGGCCGCAGTTAGTCGCTAGTTCACCAACGCTGTCGGGTTTTGGACATTCGATATTTCCATACAGTGACACACAGGAACTTTTACTCCCGAACGTTTTGCTGACCAATCTTATTCTTCAAAGCAAACGTTAGCTCCGATAGCTTCCGAGCTAACTAAACCATTTGAGTCCATAAAGGGAGGGGAGCTTCTTCTTCCTCCTCTCAATGCTAAAACGCAGCCTCGTCTCCAGTGTGTAGGCTATATATTGCTGATAATATCATCCATAAATACAATTACAGCTGTAAACTATACTAATGAAAGGAAAACATCGGTAATGTAGACCTCCGCGCGACACACTGGCTGGCGTGGCCGCCTCTTGTCCGACGCCAAATTAGTCCGTCCAGGTCCTTCTCCCGTTCCGGTTCGTGAAACGTCACTTCCTGCTTCAGCACTGTACCAGAGATTTTCATCCGCCATTTATTTTCCCATAGACATTTTGTAAAATGCTTCTATTTGTGAATAAAGCTTTGCTTGTCCAATTTTACCCACTGGTCTCTCATGATTGAAATATAAGAAGTGCACTAAGGTGCCAGCCTCTTTATCACATCTCCAACAGGCATCATTGTCCCTTAGTTTCAGTTTAGCCAGTTTCCATGGGGTCCAGTAACTTCTATTGATAATCTTATAATGAATAAGCTGTGATTTTCACGTGAGCATTTATACCAGGTTGCAACAAGGTTCCAAGTAGACTTTATTAAGGAAAATGTGTCTTTGTGCCCAGTATGATATAGAACAGTTATATAGTGACAGATTCAATTATTACAATTATTCTACTTGCTTTAAGGAAAATAATGTAATAGAAGTGTCTGGAAAGAGTACTAACAAAACTCAGCAAGTCCAATTACAGTATGAATTCACAGTGCATGAGTACACTGAATTAAACCAGACAGGAATAAAATTTCAAAATTATAAAACCAATTGCTCATTGCTGATTGTATTTAAATGAGGATGACCAAGTAATGAAAAAAAAGTACAGCAAACCTTCTCTGACAGATGAGCCTTTTGATATGTAGTCAGAACTTTGCCCTTTTATCAGTGTAGGTGTTGACTGATGTTATACTTTGAAATACTCTGTTTCCTTCATGTAATCTGATGATCTCCATCTTCCAACCATCCTGAACAGCCTCCACTTCTCCTAAATCTCAAGGAGCTTCATGAGGCATCAATGCCAGATGCAACTTTTCAATAGCAACATATTGACGATACTGATGTTCATCTCAATGGAACAGTTGAGATGCAGGATAAAATAAGATACAAACATGTTCTTTTCAAATAATATTCCCTCATTTGTTTCATCTCATTTTCAGACACTAATCATTTACATTTTATGATTCATTTAGAACAGAATCACTCGATCAATTGTCTCACAATATGCTTCCATTGATAGACAATGATAATACTGACATATAGTCCAGCCCAATATTTTTTCCACATGTATCTTGGTTATACTTCTTAAACATACATTCTTGTGAAAGTATGACGTTAACCGGTTTTACATATTTAGAAAACACAAAATGCAACAACACTCCACCTCCCAACATGAGAAACAAGTTCACATAAACATTGGAAATTCAAAAGACAAAAAAAGAAAGAAAAAAAATTTAAAAAAAGGGAGGAACCCAAAGAGAGATCAGAAGTATAGGGGCGGCACGACCCATCACACACCAAGTCAATAAACCCAGTTGCCTTTTATCGTTGGGTTATACCCGTCTTAATTGCAACAAATAAGCAATACTCGCTCTGTAAAATAAATACTAAATCTGTCTCATCTTCTAAAGAAGGAATAGTTAACAAAAGAAAGAATAGGATCCCAAGTTTTGTTGAAATGAGCAGAACAGCCCTTAATGCAGTACTTAATGTAAGTCTCTCAGCCAAGAATGAGGAGATGGAGGTTTATGATCCTTCCACTGAAGTAAGATACATCTGTGGGCAAAAGTGATTGTGTCCAGCCCAATATTAAGTGACCTCTGCTGTGTGGACTCTCATGTGTCTTTTCAAGTTTCCTTCACGACCAAAACCTTTACCACAGACTGAGCAAATAAATTGTTTCTCACCTGTGTGGATTATCATGTGTCTCTTCAAGTTTCCTTCACGACCAAAACGTTTACTACAGACTGAGCAAATACATTGTTTCTCACCTGTGTGGACTATCATGTGTAACTTCAAGCTTCCTTTTTGACCAAAAACTTTATCACAGACTGAGCAATTAAATTGTTTCTCACCTGTGTGGACTATCATGTGTTTCTTCAAGTCTGCTTTACGATAATAACCTTTACCACAGACTGAGCAAATAAATTGTTTCTCTCCTGTGTGGATTATCATGTGTTGCTTTAAGTCTCCTTTACGATAACAACCTTTACCACAGACTGAGCAAATAAATTGTTTCTCTCCTGTGTGGATTATCATGTGTTCCTTCAGGGTTCGTTTAAGACCAAAGCCTTTACCACAGACTGAGCATTTAAATTGTTTATCTTGTGTGTGGATTTTCATGTGTATGGTCAACTTTCCACTACGAGCAAATATTTTACCGCAAACTGAGCAACTAAATTGTTTATCTCGTGTGTGGACTATTATGTGTTTCTTCAGGTAAACTTCATAACTATAACTTTTACCACAGAATGAGCATTTAAATTGCTTATCTCCTGTGTGGACACTCTTCTGTCTGTTCAAGTCTCCGTTATGAACAAATCTTTTACTACAAACTGAACAGCTAAAGGGTTTATTCCCAAGAACTTCATTGTTTTTCTGTGAGTCTAAGGGAGACTGAGGTTCACTAGTTTCCATCCAATCATCAGTGTCTTCAGTTTTGCCAGCACTGACTGGTTCTGATGCTCTACAGTCCTCTCCATCAGCTTCTGTTTTCACCTGTTCAGTTGAGCTGCTGGCTTCAGTTTGGCTTTGATCAAGCTGGGGTTTCACTTCATCATCTTCACTCTTCACAGGAACAGCAGTGAATTGGAACTTGGTGATATCAGCCTCATCCAGCCCTTGAAGCTGCTCTCCCTCTTGACTGATCCAGAGTTCCTCCTGTTCCTCTTTAATGTGTGGAGGTTCTGGGTCCTCCTGTCTGATCCAGAGTTCCTCCTGTTCCTCTTTAATGTGTGGAGGTTCTGGGTCCTCCTGTCTGATCCAGAGTTCCTCCTGTTCCTCTTTAATGTGTGGGTGGTCTGGGTCCTCCTGTCTGATCCAAAGTTCCTCCTGTTCCTCTTTAATGTGTGGGTGGTCTGGGTCCTCCTGTCTGATCCAGAGATCCTCCTGTTCCTCTTTAATGTGTGGAGGCTCTGGGTCCTCCTGTCTGATCCAGAGTTCCTCCTGTTCCTCTTTAATGTCTGGGGGCTCTGTGGCCTCCTGGTCCAGACTGGGGCTCCACTCCTGCAGCTCAGGGGGGATTTCTTCTTTAATGACCAACAGCTGCTGGAGGTCTGGAGGTACGACTGCTCTGTGTAATGGGCCTGGCACTACAGGATTTAAAACAATGTCCAGCAGCTTTCGCTGTTGTTCATTCTTTTTGCAACAAGAAGATTCTCGCCTGATATTAGACTGAATGGTTAACTCGTTACACTCCATTTCCTCCTTCAGAAGAAGCAGTCAACTCAGTGGAGTGGTAAGATCTCTGAAGGTCTGGACTCAGAAGCGTCCTCCTCGTACTCTGCTATATTATTTCAAACAGCCCAAATATCTCTTATCTTCAACGGCCGCAGTTAGTCGCTAGTTCACCAACGCTGTCGGGTTTTGGGCATTAGATATTTGCATACAGTGACACACAGGAACTTTTACTCCCGAACGTTTTGCTGACCAACCTTGTTCTTCAAAGCAAACGTTAGCTCTGATAGCATCACAGCTAACTAAACCATTTGAGTCCATAAAGGGAGGGGAGCTTCTTCTTCCTCCTCTCAGTGCTAAAACGGAGCCTCGTCTCCAGTGTGTAGGCTATATATTGCTGATAATATCATCCACAAATACAATTACAGCTGTAAACTATACTAATGAAAGGAAAACATCGGTAATGTAGACCTCCGCGTCACACACTGGCTGGCGTGGCCGCCTCTCGTCCGACACCAAATGAGTCCGTCCGTCCCGGTCCTTCTTCCGTTCCCGTTCGTGAAACGTCACTTCCTGCTTCAGCACTGTACCAGAGATTTTCATCCGCCATTTATTTTCCCGTACATTTTGTAAAATGCCTGTAAAAATGGTTTTACTTGTTCAAATCAAACGGTTCAGATATATTTAGAAACAGGAGAGGTGGCATACCATATATATATATATATATATCTATATATCGGTATATATATGTATATGTATATATGTATATATTTCCCCCACACTGGCTCCACTTCTCTTACCATTTGATTTCACCAACCCAAATGTTTTATGTAATAGACGTGACATGTTTAATAATTCCTACTGAATAAAGCTTGATGTGCATACACTACGCTTCCTGGGTTTGTTCCTTCAACATTCAAGGCATGGGGCTTGCATCACGGATTCCTCTTTTATTGTTACTTTGTAAATCTATGAAATGCTCACTACCAAGCGGTAAGATTTTACTGTGATGGGAGAAATCAAAAATCTTCATTAATTGAAACAAAACCGCGGACCTTGCTTTACTGAGCTTGACTGAATGGAAGCACAAATGTATTACTGACAGACAACAAAACAAACAATAAAAACACAGAAGATAGTTTTATTATCCCAAACACAAATATTTTAGCATGTTTAGCTCATGATTTCTGGGAGGAGGAGGGGGGTGGGGGGAGGGGGACTGCCCCCTAGTCCGATACCTCACGAGTCCGACACCTCATGGTTTTGGGTTAGGGTCTGGGGGAGGTTAGGTTTAGGCGTGGGGGTGGGAGAGGTTAGGTTTTGGGTTAGGGTCTGGGGGAGGTTAGGTTTAGGCGTGGGGGTGGGAGAGGTTAGGTTTTGGGTTAGGGTCTGGGGGAAGTTAGCCTCTTTTTTCGGACTCGTGAGGTGTCGGACTCGTGAGGTATCGGACTCGTGCCATGGCACCGGGGGGAGAATGCAAACTATATATTTACTCTCAAGTTGACAGACAATTCAATGGACTGTCAAATCAAAGTGTTTGAAAAAATGCCATTCAACTGACAAATAGGAATGCATGGCACTTTCCAAAGCTCACAACATGCCCTCAACAGTAACATGATGACTTGTGTACATTTCAGACAGCTACACTAGTATAGACATTTGCAATTGAAGAGTACAAAATGGGTGAAGCAATTGTATTTATCCTGTATCATGATGAAAATAATCTGCAAAGTACAACACAGTTCCTAGTTCCGCAAGTTGCATTTGGGGACAAAGGTTCAACCTTGCCTGTCTCAGCTCTAGCCGAATGGGAGACGTCCCACAGAGCAGAGGGCAAATGATGAAGAAAGGCAAATGGAGAGGTGTTTCACTACTTCTTCTTCCTCCTCTTCAGGGCCTTCCACTCTCCCTCTTGAGTGGCCAAGCTGCCAAACAGCTCCCTCACCTTCTTCTTCCTCTCTGCATCCCTGAAACACAAAGACGACAAGCAGAACATGTTACAGCTTTTTACAGCCAGACGCATTTAGGTTCCCCTTCAAATATAATGACACTGGGTGGCATACACACCTGGTCATGACCTCACTGAGCTTCTCTCTGGCCAGGAAGCGCGTGTCCTTCCTGATCTCTCTCAGCGCGCCCTTGAACTCCTTCTTGTACTTGTGCTTCAGTCGCTCCTTCTCTCTCTCCTCTTTGGTGCTCCCGCGCTTCTTTCCATAGTCCAACCTGAGAAAGAAATATAGGAGATGCAAAAGAGATGATGTCAAATAGAGATTTGCCTCAGTGGCTAACGGCCCGGGACGTTCATTTCAATTTGGTTGAGAAGCTGTGTTTTTATTTATTCACTGTAATTTGACATTGTCACTTACACTTCAACAATCTTAGGTGTGAGGAGCTTCAGCGGAATAGGCTTCTTCTTCTCAAACACCAAGGCACCGTGGGTCACAGGGGCACTGCTGATGGCCGCCAGGATCTCACTGTGAAGCTCCTGGGATACAAACGCAAGAATAGAATTAGGGAGATACACAACATCGGAGAGAGAGAGAGAGAGAGAGAGGGGGGGGGGGGGGGGTTGTAACCCCTAAGGCCATGTTCACACTACAGGCAAATCCGATTTGCTGCTAAAGTCATTAATCATCATTATCTTGATTGGTTTCCCAAATCTGATTTGGGAGTGTGTCCACACTGCCACAAATCTGATTTGAGCAAGTGTTCAAGTCGGACCTGTGTGTCCAGACCTCCATATGTGGTTTGGGACAAGTGACATAAATCAGACAAGGAGCGTCCAGACTCATAACACCAATCTGGATAGACTCATTAATAGGTCACTAAAGTTCACAAGTCAGATTTGGCCTCCTAGTCTGAACATGGCCTGTGGCCCTGCTGACCCCTCCATAAAACTCCCTCCCTGCGCTGTGCAAGTTCAGTAGCAGGTCGCTGCTCCTAACGCTCTCTCCTGATACTTTGGCACCAACCTGTAAAAGCTCCGGGTACATTTGGGCAGGGAGATGTTTTGAAAGCAGCGTGCTGATTGGCTGGAAAATGTGTGCGAAGGATGTGAGGTCTTTGTAGAGCAGGCAGCAGCGCTTCAGCAGGTCCAGACAGGCGGACAGACACGTCAACCTGTGTGGGCAGAGATATATAAACATTAGAATTGCAAACATTTTTTTTAATATTTTACTGGTGGTCGGGAAATCATCTTTGTGCATGTATGCAATGCATTCAATTTTGTCTCAAAAATCAAAGATTTAAAACAAAGCATTATTAGGCAGTAGTGATATTTGAACACATTCATTTGTTACATACTGTCTGTTATTGTCTGTTACTGTTATTATCCCATGACTTTAACTTTCTGTCTGTAAACAAAGGTATAAGTAAGGGTTAATGCACGACGAGGTGTCCATTATCAGAAATGATTGGACGACGTTGAGGCGTGGACCGTCCGAGGCGAAGCCGAGGATGGTTGCCTCCGCTCCAACTCTAAATTAAGTTGATTTTGTTTTGGGTTTCTGTCTGACCACGAACATGGTAGAAGATGAGATTCATGAAAGACTAAATTCGTTTTGATTTAGTCTTAACAAATTGAGAGTCAGACCGTTGTAGGGGATGTTATGGATATCAATTCTACAGAGCGGAGAGCGCTAAGAGAAACGTTATTCGCACACAAACTTAGCACAACCACACACTCCTGCTACTCGTGCATGCCTGTTGGCTGAAGCCTGTTTGCAGGGAGTAGTGTCGCTCTTCTCTGCTAAAGCTTGTGCCCACACACCAGCTGCTGTGTGAAAGCATGCTGGCCACTCGTCACAATCACAATAGTGGATCTAACTACACTAAGCCTTACAGTTTGCACAGGTAAACACAATGTGGGGGCTTAGCTTAGTTTTCTATACAGTGCTAATAGGGCTGTGCAATAAAATCGATACGGCAATATATTGCAATCTTTTTTCCGCAATACTGTATCGATATTCAAGGAAAAATATTGTGATTATATCGCCATATCGATTTTTTTGCGTGTGTTCAGTGACACAATAAGAATACTTTTTATTTCAGTGTGTTCAGTAAGACACTCAACACTCAGTAGCTCAGCACAGCCCCCCCAGGTGCTGCAGGACATGGCAGCTTTGATCAAATGCTCTAAAGGAGGCACATTGGCCCAACCAAGAATTGTGTATGGCTCTGCATCTGTAACTACTGGTTACCAGAACATTACATTATGTCATTTACTTGATCTTCTGGCAACTGAACAAAAAATGGAATGCTCCAGAAATTCCTCTCAAGCGAGGACACGAGACTGCAGCTGGCGTAGACATTTGGATGGCTGTCGGCTACGCCTGTAATGCGTGTATTAATTTGTCTCTATTTATATGACAATTTCTCTTTTTCACTCTCACCTCGTCGGCAGCAGAGCTTACTCCACCTCTCTCCGATCTGTTCCTGCCTGGCTGTTTGTGTTTGTGTGATCTCATCCAGGTCTTACTCAGCTGATCTTATCCAGGTCTTACTCAGCTCGACGAGCCGTTCACACACAGACCCGAGGCTTCCCTACGCTTCATCTCCCTCCCTCTTTCCAACTGCACCTATAATTGCCCGTCTCCAGGCAAGTGTTCACTTCTGTTCCTACATGGCTTTGGTGAGCGCTCGATTCTGATTGGCCAGTGCATGCATTCTGAAACCTGTTGTTTCGGAGTGTGACACCAGTTTTCACATAATCACTCCGCAGTATGGGTGTCACGATACACTCAGTTCACGATACGATACGATATTTTAACAATTTTTTTTGTGATCGATTTGTAAGTGGAGGGGGCATCCTCCATGCTAATTTGAGTAATTTCACCATTTTTATCCTCCATGTCTGTTCCCAATTTCCCCCCGGGGATCATTAAAGTCTTTCTGATTCTGATTCTGATTCTGTAACATCCCTCATCTGTACAAACAAAGCAATGAAAAGGAGAGTGAGCATGCAATCAGATGCAGATCAGTGCCACCATGTTCAGCTTCTTTTTCTCGCGATATGAGATTTCATCTCAACGATACATATTGTCACGTTTTGATATCGCGATATATTGCGGGACGATATATTGTGACATCCCTACTCCGCAGTCAAGTATTGTCAGATCAACTGTTCTCTAATCAAATTAACCTTTTGGCAGAAGCTTGTAAATTACATGAGCTTGTAAAATGATTTTTGTCTAATAAACAGGTAAAATTAGTCTCTGGTTTGCATTGACTCTTAATTAACCCTATCAGGACTTATTTTGCAGTAATAACCAGCTCATTGTACGTCATCTCTAACTTAGTGGAACATCCCCCCCCACCGCAACCCAGTCTCTGTTTCCCTGCAGGTGTACCTCCCTCCAGTCCTACCTGTGATGGTCTCTGTCGAGCTCCGTTTTGAGCTCCAGGTGCTGCGCAGCAGACAGCGGCAGGGCCTTCTTGCTCCAGCTCGTGCAGGACTCTGGGTCAGACAACACCAGCAGCTCACTGCACTTCCCTGCTGGCCTGAAGGGCGGCACCACAGAGTAACCTGCAAAACAACGACACTGTTTGTCAATCACGCTCACTTCATAATATGAGAGCATACAGTAAGACTGCTGTCAGGAGCAGAATTGTACAGAGTACAAAAAACACAACGCGTTTCAACCGTTGGTTTTCATACAGCCTGATGAAAACCAACGGTTGAAACACGTTGTGTTTTTTTGTCGCCGTATCATTTATTTGTGAAGATGTACTCTGTATGTTAACTCTGTGAAGTACGCAGGTACATTTACTTCTTATTACATTTATTCATCTTTAAACTCTAAGCAGCTCATTTCTTCGCCTTGAGGAATAGATCATAACAATAATCAAATACTGTGACTGTGTGGCTTGTTAAATCAACTGATATTCTGATGTTATGGGAATGAATGAGAGGGCGTAGAACTGATCAGGTAACCTTTAACCTCTGCGTAATGGTTAAGTTGTAAATTGTGCACTGCAAGTATTTATTTAACCAGTAGCAGAATGTAGGAGAAGCACTTTTTTGTGTTTGTAACCTTGCTTGTCTCCTGTTTTGGTGTGAGGTGGGTGTGTGTGTGTGTGTGTGTGTGTGTGTGTGTGCGTGCGTGCGTGCGCAGCTACCTATGGAGGTCTTGTCCCGCACAGCCAGGTGCAGCGTCCCAGACAGGAAGTTGATCAGCTCAGGCAGGAAGCGCTTTGACAGAGAGACGTACTCCAGAGCCAGGCAGCACAGCAACAAGCCTGACGTCACGTCCTGCAGTGATGTCACCGGGCACTGGGGCCGCAAGGAACACACACACACACACACACACACACACACACACACACACACACACACACACACACACACACACACACACACACACACACACACAATACAGTATTAGTACTGCAATTGCAAATAATTGGGAACTCACATACAATAGATTATGTCAGTTACAAGCGCCGCAATTCAATAAGAGTACAATACATTATGCATTATGCATGCACATTATGCATAATGCACTTTTTATACTCTTTTTTTTAAGTTTTGTTGTGATGCTTTTAAATGTCCATTTTACTCTCTTCTTTTATTTTCCTGTCAACCATTTTATGTGAAGCACTTTGAATTGCCTCTGTGTATGAAATGTGCTATACAAATAAACTTGACTTGACTTGACTTATAAGCTACAAATATGACACAATATCAGCACCAGCTACATACTCAGCAAGAAGTAAACTGGAGTTGTGACAAAAACATGTTGACGTATGGACAAAAACACAATGCCTCCGGCCACGGCTGTCGCCGGTGGAGGAATAAAAACTTTTGATGTTTACATATGGCCAGCATCTCCTCATCCAGAAATAACAAACAAACAAACAAACAAACAGAAAGTTGACTGGTGAGTGGAGAACAACTGTGTTCAAACAGAATGGGAAATGATGCAAGCGTATTACTTATTTTAGGCCACAGGGCAAAAGTAGTCCATGACACATGAACACACACAGACAGACAGACAGAGCCAGACAGACAGACACACACACACACACACACACACACACACACACACACACACACACACACACACACACACACACACACACACACACACACACACACACACACACACACACACACACACACACACACACACACACACACACACACACACACACACACGGCTGTGTGTACCTTGGTGAGAGCCTGGCTGATGAAGATCAGAGCTGGAGTGGTGACCGGGTGTCTGAAGTCGGAGGTGGGGAACAGCAAGGCTGCCACCTTCAGGTAGATCAGCTTCAAAACACACAAAACTATTTGTCAAACAGAGAAACAAGAATTTTGCCAACGGATATTCTCATTCGATGCCAAGAATAACTATTAGGCAGCCGACTAAATCCAATCCTAAAGTAAAGAACCTATAAGGCTGAGGCTATGATGAATGCACGCCTGTGAAAACACCCATTACCACTGAGCCAAAAGACTTTTAAACCTTCTCAAATATCTGTTACTTATAGCGATATTTAACTTATGTCAATATCACAAATTCATATCATCAACTGAACGATTCAGGTATCTATAAGAGGCATACCATACCATGTCTAATGATGGGAAAGCAGTGCGACCTTTGACCTCCAGCACCTCTTCCATGCTATGAGCCGCGTCTCCGAGGGCGCTCTGCATGGCTTTGCAGGCGGCTTCCGGAAACACCTGACACAGACCGTACAGCTCTCTAGCAAAGGAGGGAGGGACACAAACAAAGACATGGCTTTTGACGATTAGATACTTGAAAGGAGGCAAAATGACGGTGAAAGCGAGCAAATTTTCGCACTCACGGTATGAGCTTATCGACGGTGGCGAGTTCAGGCGGACTCCTGGTGGCCAGTTCTCCTACGTACTCCAAAAGGAAGCCAAAGAGTTTCTGACCAAACGTAAAATATAAACATAATGAAAAAATTAGCATCTCATACAGCAGAGAACACAACACCCCTCTCTATTTGAATAACTTTACTGTTGTGCAGTGTGTTGTTTCATCTTGCTATGTCTGTATTATGTTGTATGTATATATTGTACGTGTTAAACTAAGCCCTTGTTCACACAGGACGCCGAACGAAGTAGGACTGAAGCTTGAAGCAGGCACAGGCTGAACTGACGCCTAACCGTTCACACAAGAAGCCTTCTCTTTTCCTCTCAGCACATCCTCGGCGCGCCTTGAACCCGCCCACAACTCCCATTGACTTCATGCCTGGCAGCTTCAAGCTTCACGCGTCACGCTTGGAAAATAGGTGTGAATCCTAAACGATCGCTTGAGTAAGGCGCGAGCGTGGCTTCAGCGTGACACGCGCGCGGGTGGTGTGAACGGCCTCGCCTGTTAACAAGGATGCCTAAATGAAGCGTGTGGGTTCAGCGTAGGTTGAGCTTAGGTTGAGCGTTGCTTCGGCGTATAGTGTGAACGGGGGCTAAACTAAACTAGACTAAACTCACATCCATGGGACACTTGGATTATGATAAACTGGCCACAGCTGTCTAAGGGATATGGAGAATTGCAGCACTGATTCTACATATTTCACATGTGCGCTGCACATACCTGCAGTTTGAGCTTGTTGCCCACAGCCAAGCTGGGGTGGTTGCACTTCTGAGTCCTGGCCAGTATGAGGCACTGGTTGTCGGGGGAGTGGCCGTGGAGAAGATCCTTCAGGTCACTGTAGCGCTCTGGGGCTGGGAGAGGAGCGGACACAGCATGTAAAGCAGATGGATCAGTGCATTCTGATGCTGAGGATAAATACCTTCTCTAAAAATAAAATATATAAATAATATAAATAAAATACACACTCATCTGTGCCCACAACTGAAAAGTCTCTATTTGTGACGCTTGTGAAGATAAACATGGTTCAGAAGTCAGTCCTATGGTCCTAGGGTTTTAAAGACCCACCAGTTGTTAAGCAATGAACCTAAACATTATGGCAGGAGATGATAAGCCTCCAAACATTTGAACAAAATTCAATTTAAATTAAATTCACAGCAACAAATTAGCGCGCAACTGTCTTGGTGTGCTTGAGTTCCTGCGCTGGCCTGCTACAGCAATTTATAGCTGTTGGTTTGGCTGACTGCTATTACGTTTATTTTTGGCTGGACCGCAACAGCAGGGCAGACCTACAAACGTGAATGTGAGTGACTGAAGGCCGTGGCACGTGGTTTGCGACAGTTGGCGCCCTGTAAGCGCTGCTAATTAGTAGAGTGTGTAGATCGCTAGCTGCTAGTCATTAGCGACAGATCGCTAGCTGACAGGAACGCCACAGGATCAAACCCATCTCAAGTTCTCTGCCCTGCAGCACTTTAACTTTGCCAAGCCGGAGGACTGGCTGGATTGGAAACAAAAATGTTCAAGGTATCAGGTCACGCCAAAACTCAACAACACAATGCCCACAGCCACTGATCAACGTCGGTCAGTCTAATCGTGCGTTCCTTTATCGCAAAATAACTGGGATGTGGAGGCTAAATGACATCACATCCGTTTTGTTAGCGTTCCATTTGCAGAAACGTTGAGCTGGGAAGTTCACTGTTCATTGGTCAGATCCAGTCGCTAGCCAGGCTAGCCATTGTTAGCAATAACAATTGACAACATGGCATTTCGCGGCATTTTGCGCATACAAACACTGCAGCCTCATGTCTACACAGATAGAAGTTAGGCAGTGCTGTGTGTACAGCTGATTATAATGAGACACAAACAAAACAGAAGTGCTAAACAACATTACTAAGATTACTACTACTGTTGTTGCACCGCGCAGCCATCTTGGATTTTTTGAGGTTGGGGCTGCTGAGGCTCCTACAAGTTTGGAATGGGAAATACCAGCTCTGATGACGTCACCGCCCAGCTCATGACCTTTGAAGTGGTAAGATTACCAGTCCCCAGTTATAAAGGAATGCACGATAATGCAGGGGTTTTCAAAGTGAGAGGCGGGCCTCCCCAGGGGGGCTTTGAGCAGTTTCTGGGGAAGCTCAGTGAATGGAATTGAAAACATATTACTACATTAGTTATCAAAAGGAGATCACATAGCCTACTATATAATAGCCTAAATGTGTGTGATTTGATTAAAGAGATACCGTAGTTTTGTGGATTTTACTGTTTTATCCCACTTTTCCAGAGTCAGAAACAAATAAATACCTTCAGACAGACCTTTTTTTTTTAAATGTATATGGTGTCTGAAGTATGTCAAACAGCAATATCAGGCTATTGGCACAATTGTTGAGTGTTGCATCAATAATCCCATAGGCATCCAGGAATTGAGAGATGCGCACCTTTTTCCAAGCTTTGTCTGGGGGGAGGCCCACAGTCTCAGACTTTGAAAACCCCTGGTCTAATGGGTTCTTTGACCATCTGTGTGTGTGTGACAGCAGTTACCGGTGAATGTGTAGGGCAGCTCTGCCTTCGCCGCCTCCTGCTGGGCCTTCCTCTCCTCTGTGGTCAGACTCTTCCGTGGCTTGGCACCGCTCTCTTTCTCCTCCTGTCCTTTCCCCTCGTCCTCGCTCTCTCGCTCAGAGTCCAGGTCCGAGTGACCGTCCTCTTCCTCACTGCTGCCCTCCTCCTCTTCCTCTTCCTCCTCTTCATCTGCATCTTCACCGTCGTCCTCTCCCTCCGATTCCTCCTCCTGACCACTCTCCCCCTCCTCATCATCCTCATCTTCATCCTTGTTCTCTGACCCCTCATCAATGTTCCATTTTCCATCCTAGAGATAAAAAAAGAAAAAGAAAAAGAAATTAATTCTGCATCAACATATAAATGGATAAAAAAGTGACAACAGACAAAACATTGGTTCTTTAACAGGGGCCGGTTGCACCAACTGGTCTTACACTGGTCTTAAGCTAAGTTGGTCATAACTTTACGACCTAACAGCTACGCCGGTTGCACCAAGACGACTTAAGCCTTATTTTCACTAAGACCAGGCGTAACTCCTACGCCTCGTCAGGAGGAGGCGTAGCAGAGATCTCCGCGGAGACCTTTTTGACCGTCATCATCGTAACACCGCCAGTTCGCCGTCTTTGAAAGCACGACGTTAGATTATAACTAACTAGTTGTGTGGCTTAGCCTTCCCAAATGTTGCCGTTACTTTTTTAGAATGTAATACATAGAATTGGGAACGTTACATTCAATTTCATTCAGACTCCCTGACACTAATCGCCGCCGCCATTTTCCCCCGGGGCTTCCACAGGAGGAGGGGGGTGGGAGGAGGGAGGATGTAGTGACGCACATACAGTAGTGGGTTGGTGCAACAGGCGTAAATCCACTCTAAAGACTGGTCTTAACTAAGACCGACGTAGGAGTTACGACCAGGCATAGTTAAGACCAGTTGGTGCAACCGGCCCCAGATCATTATTCTGATATTTTGTAGATTATGGTTGGTATTGCCACTGATTTCCCGATTCGATACGATTCTGTTACACAAGGTCTCGATTCGATTTGACCAATTTAGCTTGGATATGAATTTCACAAAGAACTAATGCTGTAAATTGTACAAGCAGCCCTCTAATCTGGTGCCTTATTAAAAATATGAATGTTTACAAGACCTCATTGCACTAAGAACTGAACCACACAAGTCTAACGGGGTTAAAGCTTCAAGCATTCACGGGAAAAAGCATTATATTAAAAGATCAATATTGGGATTTATGAATCGATAGTAGTCCCTTCAAATGAATATCAATTTGTATCGTGTGTTTTTTAACCCAGACCTATTGTAGATCAATAGATAAACTACGCAAATACATCACTGAATGTTGCGTCTTACCTGATAGGCCAGGATCTTTTTGTCGTCCTTATCCAGGATGAAGCCATCGTTGAGGTCGTCAGCAGACATGTGGATCTGACTCTGTGCTTTCTCCTCTCCCGCATCTCCCGTCATCCTCCTCAGACGGTCGGCCTGGAGATAATAACCACATGGAAACCAAATCACAAAGCAGAAGATACCTACTATAATAAGGAGCATGAAAACAAGTTAACAAAACAACAGGAGAGGTACAATGTTGCGTTTCCAGACCTCCAGTTTCTGCAACCGCTCCCTCGCCTCCCTGGCCACTTCCTCCGGGGTCTTCATCCTCTCCGAGGGCTGAGCCTTCATCTCAAAGCCCAGCTCCCTCACCATCATGTCATACTCCTCCAGCTGGGAAGCACAGAGGGAAGGGCGAGAAAAAACACGGGAGGAATGATATCAATAAACCCACTGGTCTGAGACTGTGGTGAAGGCTATTCTATGTGTAACAGAATGTCAGGTCAATAAACAGGGTTCCTACACCTTTTCCAAAGTCAAATTGATTATTATTTAACCTTTTCATCACATTAAATCAGATGTTATCATGCTATAAACAACCAAAATGATGTTTCGTGACAGCAATGCTTTAACGATTATGTAGCGAGCTTTAATACCAGAGATGTACATTCACTGAGCACTTTATTAAGAACACGTGTACACCTGCTTATTCATGCAATTATCCAATCAGCCAATCATGTGGTAGCAGTGCAATGCATAAAATCATGCAGATACAGGGCAGCAGCTTCAGTTAACGTTCACATGAAACATCAGAATGGGCTGGTTTAAGTATTTCTGAAAGTGCTGATTTCCTGGAATTTTCACACACAACGGTCTCTCGAGTTCACAAATAATGGTGCGAAAAACAACAGCTGTGGTGAGCAGAAAAGCATCCCAGAATGCAACACGTCAACCCTTAAGGCGGATGTCACTTTGGTAGCCGTTTTGGTTGCATATTCCATAAATGAACTTGCCATAATTTACATGCAATATTAGTGCACTGGTATATTGTATCACTCTTAATCTCTCAAGATCTTTCAATTTGCAAGAATATACACATATAAACACACATATATATATATATATATATATATAAACTTTTTTGTTGATTGGGCAGATGAAATGGTGATTGTCGGATCACCGATGATACTTAGAATATCTGGCTGACATATTGGTGCACCCCTACTGGTTGTACCTTGGGTTTCTCCTCCTGCTTGTCAGTGCGGTCTGCTTTGGGCGTCTTATGCGCCATGAGGGTCTGGATGCTCTTCCAGTCGTGGTCCAGCTTCTCCGTCAGCTCCTGCGACTCCTCCCGCTGCACCTGCCGCTCACGCTGAGGAAGACAGACATGAGATGATGAATCATCTGAACGGCAAACGGCGCGTTTCATCGCGGTCTAACTCCTCAGACGAGAGTCTACAAGGTAGACCGTCTTCGTTAATACAGATCCAACATTAACAACACGATAGCGTGCACCCAATGCTGGACTGTGTGGAGCGTGTGAGCGGCTCACCTTCTCCTGTTTGGACTTCTGGATCAGCTCTTCAATGAGCTCCTGCCTGGACTTGGCCCTCTGGCTTCCACCCTCCTGCTGCTCTCCTGGCATCTTCTTCCTCAGGAGGCCCCCTCCCCCTCCGAAGTGGGAGGCAGTCAGCTCAGCTAGGAGCGAGATGGAGAGAAACACTGTTACATACCAGCTCTGTCATCTACCTAATGACTTGGAAGGGGGGGGGGGGGGGGCATGTAAGATAATGAAAGAAACATAGACATGCAATACATGAATAATAAATCACACAAATACCGTAGCAAAGCAACGATCGATATTAAAACCCAACTGCCTGATGAAGATACAATGCAAATATGGTGAAACTTGTCTTGCACTCTAAGCAGTACAGTTTCACATAGTTGCACACGTACACACATTCATGGCGATCAGACCGCATACATGCTTCATAAACAGCTTATACAGTATATACATGATGTGCACAATGTCCTAATACATAGCATAAATTAGTGTGACCCGCCATCAGAAGTCCCTCTACCCCAGTGATACTCAACTTGCAGCCCGGCGCCCCCTGTGTGGCCCGCGATGGAATTGCAAAAAGAAAAAAATAGTAAAAAAGTGTGTGTTTTTTTTACAGTACACCTGAACGCAACATGCAAGATACCCACTGAATAAGTGTCCAAATGTTCATGTCATTCTGGCCAATACTCCACTTCTGTTATAGCATTTCAGTCTGGAATATGGAATATCTTTCAATAATTTATGATTTAGCTGCTAAATTGTCAAATACCGCCGTCTGCTCGCACTTATGTATGTACTTAACCTAACTAACTTGACTAACTATCCGGTGTGCACAACATTGTCAAGACTAAACTCCGGCTGACACCCCAAAAACCTACAATCCGCTACAGAAAAACGTATATTGTTTTGTTTATTAACTGGCCCCTGGCCTTCTACCCTTTTACGAAAGTGGCCCCCGGGCAAAGCAAGTTGAGTATCCCTGCTCTACCCCCTAACTGCCCAGTCAACCTGCTGATTCACTCTTAAAAGAGTGCTTAAATCTGTTGATGCCACAATGCAGGATGCCTCCCAGACGGCATCGGCTGCTACTCAGAACGTAACACAATCATGAAGTCGCTGGAAAGGAGAACGACGCTGATGCCAGAGAAAAGGCACTGATCAGCGGTCCACAGGTGGATGGAAATGTCCTCTGGTTTATTCATAGCAACAGTGATATCAATAGCAGGGTATCAAAAGTGCAGGTCAAAATCTAAACCTCAGCCAATGACGCAACATTAAATTAATGTATACATATATACTGAACATTTGTTGACTGTGGTTGACTGAAGTGATATACATCAACAAATAATTGATACATCCATTATTACTCATAAACATTCAATGCAGAAATGTAAAGGAACCAATCATATTTTACACTCATGGTCCAAATATTGGACAGTGGACCAGACTAGTCGAGGTACAACATAAATGTAGGTGACAATAAATTGCTGGACTGTATAGTTAGTTAGCCTCTGGACTGAATAGTTAGCCTCTGGACCGAACAGTTAGTTAGCCTCTGGACTGAATAGTTAGCCTCTGGACTGAATAGTTAGCCTCTGGACTGAATAGTTAGCCTCTGGACTGTGGCAGCTCTCACCTGACAAAAGGCCTTTCTCTTCAGTTTCATTATCGCTGTCCACTGTGTCATTGAATTTCTCCATTTCAGCCAATGATTGGCCATAATGAGTTAGCTCCTCCTCCTCATTCAGGTTGTACATGTCCTTCTTGTCATGGGTCCGCTGGAAGATGATGGAAAACGAATGGAGGTTACGGCCTGGTCTTCAATGTTCCAGGGACAACTCATGTATTTTGTGATTGGTGTGCTTTGCTTTGGTAAGGAAAGAACTAACTGTGTTTTCGAAGACTTTTTTCGAGACTGCTTAACGATCTGTGTCTTTATTGATACCACTATCAATACCTTTCTATTATTTGGTGGAAAGATGAGACAACAATACATTCTTAACAGAATTGGCACTGCTTTTATTGCTTAACTGTGATTATGTGACTGTTTGATTTCTTAAATCTCAATAGAACAAAATTTGCCTAGCCTGGTGAGGCAATTCAATTCTTCTTTGTTTAGTTAACGGCGGTTGGCAGGCATTTGAATTGAATTCAAAAAACGTTGTTATTAGACAATCAATGTATGTTTGTGCGCAAGTGAATCGAGGTAAATCACATGACTGTCGTCTCTCAAGACATAACGTTACGTTATAGGACAGGACCCGCTAGTCTCAATAGCAGTATTGATAAGCTCGGACTTGATTGATTTTCGGTTTTTGAGAAATTATCGTTTCTCGATCCCCATCCCTACACATCAGTGGCTGGAACTCAGCATTATGCACTACATTATGCAGTACATTATGCACTAGGGAAATTTCCATGAACATTACAGTGTACTGTACATACAATATTCCTCTACAGGTTTGCTCTGGCCAGTGTGCTCTGGACTGCTAACTATGGATGGTTACTGGCAGCATCGAGATGAGCCAGCAAAAACCAAACTGATATGACTCTCTCGTCTGCAACTGTAAGTAGTAATCAGATGTGTGTACTTAGCTGACTATATAAACTGATACGTGATGTTAATGCTCAACTAAATCAAACTAGTGAGAAACCTGAGCCTTGCAATAGCTCCATAATTAAATCTCATATTAAATCTGTCTTAATGCCAAGCTTTTTATTTTTATTTTACAACTTGTAATTGTACTTTTACAGCTACATTAACCCATTGATACCTGATGCAGCATTTGTGTGTGTATCCCTTTAAGAACGTGAACCGCGAGGGATACACACACAAATGAGGGATATACACGCAAATGCTGCATCAGGTATCAAGCATGCAATTTGTATTGTCTATGACTATGTATTGTGTTTTCTCGGGTAATATAAGCCTTTGGCAGTTTCCTCCATTTTCACACAGCAAACACAGATGTATTTTATGACTTGACTGACCTGTCGCTCCATGGCAAACCTCTTTAGGATTTTATCCTCTGGTGCCATATTGGTATCGTACTCTCCAAAACGTCGATCGATGAATTTGTTGGACTTGTCTTTCTGTTTGTATTCCTTCAGAAGGGTCTCTTTTCTCTGTGGATCAAACATCGAGACGGGTTTTATGTGCTCTTTTCCACTCCTCATGCAAACACGCGCACACGCACGCACGCACGCACACACACACACACACACACACACACACACACACACACACACACACACACACACACACACACACACACACACACACACACACACACACACACACCAACGGGCTTGTAGGGAGTTACACATTTGTGCCATTGAACGTTAACCAGATCTAGGCAGTACCACTGGCCAATCAACCTGGTCTGTTAATAATTACCTAGTAGAATAAACCCAAACATTTTATTTATTTCAATAGGCAACAAATTCAAATGAGCAAAACACCCATTCTTTTTTGCAAATGTAACTCAGATTTGATCCCCATAGACCTCAAGATATCACTTTTGAAGTAAAAAACAACAACACACAACCACATCCTTGTTTCCTGTGTCTCTACTCACCCTCTTACCAACCCTGACTCATACATTTGGAGATATTTATTATCCTCTCACCTTGTTGATGGCTTTGGACCGAGACACACCCGGCAGACCCACATCATGCTTGGTCTTCCGTCCCAGAACCTCAAATTTCTTCCTGTTGATCTTCACCTCGAAGGGATTGTTCTTGATTTCGGTGGAGGTCTTGGTCTTGCGGACCTTGTCAGCAACGCTCTTATTCTTCTTCTTCGGTGCTTTCCCCATCTGCAGCAGTGCAAGTACAGATGGTAAAGGGGCTGTATTTACAGAGTGCATTTTATAGAGTCTATCGACTACGCAAAGCGCTTTTACATGAATACCTCACATTCACCCATTCACACCGACGGCATCTGCAGCCATGCAAGACACTAACTGCTCGTCGGGAGCAGTTAGGGGTTCAATAGTCTTGCTCAAGGACACTTCGACACACTACAGGGAGGAACCAGCATCGAACCGGGGACCTCCCGATCCCCAGCGACACTCTGAGCTAATGCCGCCCCCAGATGAGTTCACACATTTCTTTTTAGACGATCAGTCTGTTCATTATCCCCTTTAGGGATCTGTTCAGGTGGGCAGTTAATGATGCACTAGGGATGGGGGTAATTCAATGTCATCTGTCAGTGGGGTCGTATCGTGATATGATATTTGTGATATCGTGATATAGCGATATCTAGGTCAGTGGGCAATATACACAATCCAGTTGTCTAAATTGATAGCAGTTGTGCCAATAGAAAATCGTCTATTCTATGTGCAAATTAGGGTGTGTGTGTGAGTGATGTCATATCAGACTATTTTGTTAATACTACGTATGTCTATGTCCATTCAAATAAACATTGAAATGAAATATTTTAAAATGGTTGTACTACAGTTAGCAAGCTGAAGATGCAGCTTATCCTCCTTATTTATTGTCACCTAACGTTATGTTAGTGTTAAATATGTGGCAAAAAAGGAGCTACTTGGAGTTTGAAAAGAATATATTATTTAATGAGAAGTAATTGTATCTGCGTACCGTTGGTCTTCGTCAGGCTGTATTGAAACGCGTTGCGTTTTTGTGTTTGCCCGTATCAAATTGAAGATGTATTCTGGTTTGTAACTCTTTGCAGTACGCAGATACAATTACTTCTCATTAAATAATATATTATTTTCAAACTCCAAGTAGCTCATTTTTTTGCCTTGTGTTCTATTTTGCCTGCTGAGCTGCTTTGGTCCACATTTGTTGTGCTTCCCTAGTGTTAAATATGTAAAATACACAGATCCGGATCAGTTGTTTCATCCCTTCTAGCACATTATTATATCAAGTAGCTAGCGTTAGTAAACAAACGTCATATCATATCCCACTGTCGTTTACCTTTCAGCTATGTCGACGACTCGCGTTATTTGTTCCACGCGGAGGAAAACATGAAACAATAACGTTATGCCAACATGGACTTTAAAATAGAATCACTTATTTCTTTACTATCCACGTTTTTGTATTGAGATTGTCCAGCGTGTGCTGTGTGCTGGTGCAGAGGTGAGGGTTCAAAACAAACATGGAGAAGGCAAGAGCGACTTCCGCTGGGGAGTTTTTTAATACAGCGCCCCTAGTGGTTGGAATGAAGAAGGAGTACCGGAGCAAATAACCACTAGCCTGGTATATGGTGATACTTTGAGTGGGCGGAGTCAAACGCGTTTGACTCCGCCCGCGTTGAGCCACTCCCCGATCTGCAGTCTGCAGTCAGGGGCTTCTCGTGAAACTTGGTTCCAGCTTGAGCTTGTTCAGTTGGTCACAAGAGGGCGCTACAGCACCAGCTGTAGATTACACAGACTCAAAAGAAGGAATTTCAGTGTCACACTGTGATAGCTTCGACTACACAACAACATTAGATTTTGGTCAATGTTGGCCAGTGTAGGACAGTTTTATCCCCATGAAATTATTTGTATCGAAGACAGCCATTGATTCTGTGACTTACTGTTTTTGTTATTCCTATGCCCACTATTCCTATGTTTTATTCTAGAGTTGTATTATTTCCAGCTCAGGATAGAGTTTTATCCTCACAAACTGTCTTGAGAACTGTCAATGAGAAATGGAGGGTGCAGGTGTGTGCGAGTGTGTCAGGGTGGAGGCTGGTTAATAATTCAGATGGTAGAAAAAGTCTGACATGTTACCACGGTGACAGCAGAGTCGCAGTGATGAAAAATGCCCTCATGTCATCATGTTAATTGATGTCAAAAGTTAAGATTAGTACAAGGGTCTGAACTCAAAGGTGATAAATTAATAAATAAGCGAAAGAGGTTGTACACAGATGTTGGGATCAGCGTGTAGAGACAACAGCTAAAACAAACTCCATTTATTTCTGCTACAAGATTGTCTTCAAACCGAAGGTAAATACAGTCACAGTGTTGATATGGAGAAAAGAGAACTGCAGACAGAAAGCACCACAGTGAATGCTGGAGCTGTATTTGAATTTCAGTCTTGATCTTGTCTCGTGCTGAAGGCAATGGGAAATACAATATATATAGTGGTTTTGTAAAGTCCAAAGTGTTTCACCCCTACCCTACAACAAGGTGATGCTATTCAAAAACCCAAATCACCTTGGGCCCAATATAGATTAAAGGCACAATGCACTATATGTAATCCCAAGTAAAAGTGTCTACAAGACTGTGGTGATGGAGTCAAAATGCTGGGGAGAGAACAAACTTCACAAACTATAGAGGCCTGAAGTGCCACAGATGCAGCAGCAGCACATCACTTGCAGCACAATATCACAAGTTTCCGCTCGTACACCGCTTCCATACAACAAACGATCGTTTGGGTCAGTCAAAACCAAAATGAACGCACATCTGTCAGAAAGGCGGCCCCTCACATCCTCAAACTAACTAAGGCAGGGCTTTTTGTTGCCTCGTCAGTGAGTCCAACGCTGTCATGGCAGCCAGGTGAGCCCCTGCACACGGCAGGTGTTGTGAATCCTTTTCTTCAGTCTAAGAAGGGACACTGGGACATCACATCAGTTTATGATAGGTTCAGTGTCTTAAAGGCCTGGTCCACCTTGGGGCGAGGACCATCTTCACCACAACCCCGAATTCACAAGTGACAAGTGAAGCTTGTGACATCTTCAGAGAGCCCCACGTCCGTCACAGCTTTCCTGTGGAGGGAAACAGATCTGTTGTTCACTCTTTATTGAATGTAGGTATAAGTAGTAGATGTTTCTGTTCAGTATCAAATACACTCACCCAGAACTTTATTAAGAACACTTGTACTACACCTGCTTATTCATGCAATTATCCAATCAGACGTGATGTGGCAGTAATGCATAAGATCATGCAGATACAGGTCAGCAGCTTCAGTTAACATCAGGATGGGGGGAACGTGATCTCAGTGACTTTGGTTGGTTGATTGTGGTTTGGAACATGGTTGTTTGTGCCAGACAGGCTGGTTTGAGTATTTCTGAAACTGCTGATCTCCTGGTATTTTCACACACAGGTCTAAGGAAGTTCACACAGAATAAATACATGGCATCCAGAGCATCCATTTTTCTTCATTCCTAGAATTGACAAAGAAATTGGACACTGTGCATTTCAACTGAAAGCTCCATCCGACTGGAACAATTTACCTCGCTCACTTAGATCTATCACATCTTTTCATTCCTTCAAGGCATCTCTCCTCACGTCTCTTCAAACAACCTGCTCTTGCTTCTAATTATGTTGGAGATTTTGAAATAACTTGCTCATGATACATCATGCATGTACATTTATCTTATCTGGGGATGTGTACACTTACAGTATGTATTCTCACTGTATGTATGTTATGCTATCTTTGGGGGACCAAGGGGTTGGGGAGTGGCTAGGCCAGGGAGAGCTTATGTGTATGTAATGAGGGTATTTGTATATTGCTTGTTTTATGTTACACCCGTTTTCTTTCTGTATATTTGTGCTAAGGAGTCGGACCCCCTCAAAAACGAGATGGTTCATCTCAAGGGGTTTAAATCCTTCTAATAAAGTGTGAAACATGTTGTGAAAAACAACAACTCTGGTGAACAGAGAACCAAACACGTCGAACCTTGAGGCGGATGTCACTTCAGTAGCCGATTGACAAGGAGCTGAAAGCTGATACCCAGTAGTAGAGTAGGCTATGACTATGGTGTTCCTAATAAAGGGCTCAGCAAAAGTGTATATGAAACAAATATTTATGTAACAAATAAATGTTTGCATTTGCAAAAAAAAAAAAACATAAAACATAAACATAAATAGAAGAATACGAGTTACATGTAGGAGTTGTGCGTAGCAAAAATAGATAAAAAAATAAATAATTTTCATTCTAATATTTACAGTATGAGGAAAACATTAAAAATGTGATCTTGCATTCTTCTAGCATTTTTTCATGGATCGTTTCAAGGAAAATGTAGTCTCGATCCATGTAATTGCTAAGATATGTAATTGGCTAAATGTAGTTGATAGTTAGTTCAAATGCATGTAAAATTAAAGAACCGAAAAAATGCTAAAGTGTAGTTGACTACTCCCAAACACTGACAATCTGGTTCAGTGTTTGTCATTATTCAAACTATAGAATCAAGAAAACATGCAGAAAATGATAATTTATTTTGTTGGAATATCAATGAACCAGGTTCGGCTTTGACTTTCTGGTTCTTTGCCAATGATCCAATGCATGTGGACTTTACACACCTCTCCAGATCCCGGAGCGCAAACATGCAGAGCAGATTCAAACCAGCAGACAAGGTGTGAGCACGACCCAGCACAGCAACTTGTGACTTGAATGCAATCGGAAACAAGCAGTCAGAGGCGTTTGCAGACCTACCCAGGCCTTTTCCCATCTTTTTAGCAGTTGCTCGTGCTCTGAGAGCGCACCCTTCCACTGGCTCAAGTCTCTGGATGGAATAACCTCCTCATCTGTTAAGTAACCACATGTTTTATGATATAAAACTAACAGAAAATGAAAGAGAATATACATTGCTAATAACCAGGCCTTTAAATCCCAGTTATTCTAAATATATTACTATAACAAAACACAAGACATTGTTGATTATAAGCAAACCCATTTAAGATCAGCACTTTCTCTGTACACTGAACATATTTTAATGTCAGACTTATACCATTTGTTAGCACTTGCTCCTCATACCTCCTATAGTGAGGCGGAGGTCGATCTCAGACACATGGGTCCCTGTGCTGGCCTCGGCGATACAGTTGTAACGGGCGTCCTTGATCAGTGGTCCGTCTTTCAGCCAGCTGCTCACTAGCACCTCCCCCTGGCCCAGCGGGAGGCGGTACTCCATTATGGGGGTGTCGAGACCGTGTCCATTCATTAGCCAGTGAATCTGGACATCACTAGGACCTGAGGGACAGAAGTGGACTTCGTGTTGACCCCAGATGGTCAAGAACCAGCCAAGACACCAACACTCCACACGGACCAAGACGAGAGTAAACTGGAATACTTGCCTTCAGTAGGTCCCTTTGGGGTGTTCGCTTTCAACAAATAGATCTAGAGGTTTGATTATGTATCAGTAGCATTCCGACTCTTCTTCCCAGAGCTTCTCTGCTCCCATGCCCACTGCACTCTGACAGTGACCCTATTGATGAAGCTAGACTCACTGATTCCTAGATAGCACCATAAAGCAATTTAACTTTTAGGCTTCAAAAAAATCTTGACATTTGATCAAATGTACCTATTTTCAACTATTTTGCTATTGCTTTTCAATGCAATAGCATTTCCTAATCTTCCCATTTTCATTCCAAACTTACTCGATCATATTTAGTAGTTTTCCCTTTGTGCTGCTATTACTGTATATAATGAAAGTATCCTCATTTGCAGAACAGTGATTAAAATATATGTGTGGCATAAGTCAAAAGTTGAATAAAAAAGCCAGTGTTGAAAACATTTGAAATCAAGATTTATTTAGCCTCCCTAACAACATCAATAGTCTCAAAAAGGTCTGAGAATTTATGTACAACTTCAAAAGTACTTTTTCCATATATACAAATACGGTATATTTACACTTGTTTACAGGCAGAGAAACGTCCAGATGAAGCACTGAAACCAGATGTAACACGGGGAGTCTACTATAGTTCTGTAAAAGAGTTATTTTGTTCTGAGGAGAAACACCAGTCTCACCACTATGGATGAGAAGTATCCATGTATGAATATTACAGGCTTCAGGCCAGACCTTCCATACATTAAGCACAGAACATTCATTAAGATGGAATTGAGGACCTCAAGAGAATAAACTAGTTCAATAAAGGAATCCCAGCGTTGTCCCCTTTAGCATTGACTCAGTTTTGCCCCTTATACAGGCAAAGTCTTAGCCTACAACGGAGATGAAGAAACCCCTACAGGTCAGACACCTCACAGGAAAAGGGCAAGCTTGTTCTGAGCAAACAACATGCTGACACACACACACACCCTCCAGGTTAGGTGATGCAGACAGGCCCGCTGGTGGGTAGGGAGATGTGGGGAAAATGTTCACATGCGAGGAGGTGCAGGACAGATAGAGAATGAGGGAAAATGTGGTAGAGTACGAAAGAGAGAGAGTTCCAAATGAGAGCAAGAGTTCCTGGGGGGGGGAGGAAGGGGGAGGGTTGGCTCGGTCAGTGTCACAGGCACCACTCACCCAAGGCCAGACAGAAGAGCAGGAAGCCCTCCTGGGCATGAACCCCCCAGGCCTGGTCCTTCAACAGGGGAGGCAACAGTCTCACCTCCGCCTCCCGGCCCTCCACAGCGCGGGGCCCAGAGGACGAGGAGGAGGTGGAAGAGGAAGAAGAGGAGGAGGAGGAAGGGAGGACAGAGGGAGTGCTACTTCCAGAGGAGGACAGGGAAGATGAAGTGTCGACAGGAGAGGAGGCTGTGAGGGAGGGAGCGATGGAGAGAGAGAGAGCGCATTGAGGAAGGCAGCTACACTCCGGGTGGCATGCAAAACAGACAGAAGGGAG
Organism: Poromitra crassiceps; assembly: GCF_964638095.1. NCBI lineage: Eukaryota > Metazoa > Chordata > Actinopteri > Beryciformes > Melamphaidae > Poromitra > Poromitra crassiceps. The sequence goes on along the minus strand of NC_139638.1, from coordinate 22,315,912 downwards.
AATACTAAAAGACGACTAGGATCTAAAAAAAACAAACCATAGGAATTAAACCCATATCGACAAAAACAAAGAAGATCGCAACTACTCATCACTATGAATAAAATTATAAAATTACCACAGAGGTGACTGATCTTAAATAACAATTCTCTGAAAATATTCTAAACCTTAAAGCTTAAAAAGAAAAAAAAACTTCAGATTGTTTCCAGGGCTCATATTTGAAGAAAAGAACAATTGATGTTATTTTTATCAAGCATCATGTCATACTGTACATATTTACGGGTTATTAACAGACCATGTAAGAGACGATGACTAGTAGAGGTTAATATGGCGCAGGATCGTGACGCTGGGCAGAGTTGACCTTGTGGAAATAGGAATGCAGACTTCACAGGTCAAAAATAATCATATAGAAACACAACAGTGTATCACTCAAGACCACTCTGCACTAGACACTGTGGACGCAGTGTTTCGAATTTCCCTACAGCATTTTTTCCATCACGCAGTCCCCTCACCGGCCACCGGGCCACTGTTTTGTTTCTTCCTGTTGCGTCTGTGAGATAGAGGCCCACACGCCATGTGCTGGAGGCGGCAACATCGTACGGCAAAGCTAGGTAGTAGACGAAAGCGTACCGAGCGAACCTTCCCTGAGAAATAACAGACTAGTGGAACGTTGAAGCAGTTACCCATGTCCAATAAACTGCATTGCTTCAAGAGAAAAACAAAGGGGGGAGAAAAAAACGTTTCAAGAGACTATCTTTCACCCATGCTGTACAAAAACGTAACTTGACTCCAATTTGGAAAACATCAAGCTAACTTACCAATTTGGTAAATAAGGTTTCCAATTTGGAATTTAAGAAATAGCTTTTCTTGCTGGACTACGCCTACGGGGGTTATTACAGCTTCCACGAATACAGTTTGGGCTTGATCGTTGTAGGCCCTTGATTTCATCAGACAGAGCAGGAATTAAATCTAATCTAAATCTAATAATTCAGCTTCCACTGCGATTGAACATAGAACATACTTTTATGTACAGGAAGTCATTTAGGCTTGTACGTCAATGGAAGAGGCAGCAAGAGAGTATGACCCCCTATAAATAGTTTCTATGCTAAAGGAAACAAGTCAAAGTGAGGCTTCTAGCTGGAGCCGTAAGGGTCGTCTGCATCTGCGAACTGGATGGGCTGAGATTCACAGTCCACATCAAAGGGTTTCTCCTGTGATGGGCTGTCCTCCCCGAAGCTGTGAGAGGGGATCCTGCCGTTGCCGCACTCCGGCTCCGTCTCGTAGCCGGTGTCGCGGAGCGCCCGGAGCTGAGTTTGGGCGACTTGGCTGCCATTCCGGGTCGGGTGCTGCTCTGTCAGGTCCAGTTTCTCTGTCACAGCAGGCGGCTCCATTAGGCCCGCCTCGCAGGCCCGGTACTCGGGCAGAACAGGGTTCTTCTTGTGAGTGCCCAGGAGAGCGGCCCGCAGCCGCAGGCAGGGTGCCGGGAGGTACTGCATGTAGCAGTTGTAGGCCAGCGCGGCCAGGAAGAGGAGGAAGAACAGGAGGAAGAGGAAGAGGAGAGCTGTGCTGTTGTTGTGCTGCAGATATTCGGCGGCCGGGTCCTGGCTCTCCGGGGAGCTTGGGAGAAGGTGCTGCTTGGGGTGGACTCTGATGTTGATGCTGATGTTGCTGCTGGGGGGCGGGGTTAGTGATGAGTCAGTTTGGGGTGGGGAGGTGACGAGGACTGTGGCTGTGGAGCTGGGGGGGGCAGGGACCGAAGTTAGTGGAGGTCGGCCTGTCTTACCATTACCTTCAGAGGCCTGGGTAAACCGCGTCTCCTGGTTGCCCAGACCGGAGCGGAGGGTGGTGGTCTTGTGGCCTGCCTGGTGCGGCGGTCTGGGTGGGAGGTCCAGAGTCAGGAAGTAGCCCGCCAGGAGGCGGCTGAAGTTCTTCCCAGCAGCAGGGGCCCATTCCAGTGACCAGCACTCATAGTGACCCTGGTCCTCCGGTGCCACGCTGTAAATGAGGAGGCCGGTTTCGCCCATGAGGTGGAAGCGAGAGGCCTCGGTGAGCGCCGAGCCGTTGGCTTTCCACATCACCTGGGCCAGGTTGGAGTGTAGCAGGCAGGGCAGCTCTGCAGAGCTCCCTGGCTTCACTGTCACACGCTGGTAGTCCTGCAGAGGCAGACCTGGCACTAGAAGGAAGAGAAGAAGAAACATGAGACTTTTGGGTAGCTTTCATCGGGTCTAGTCCAGGGGCGTAGCTATGGGTGGGCCTGGCTGGGCCTAGGCCCACCAACTTCCCCTTCAAATAATGCTCTAAATTTAGGCTAGATTTTGGTCAGGGGAAAAGTGGCATGTCCGTTTTCAAAAGGGTCCCTTGCCGTCTCACCTCAAGATATCTGAATGAGAATGGGTTGTAGTGGTACCCATGAGTATTCCCTTTACATACATGTCCATTTTCTGCTAATCCCATGCAGTTTTGCATAGTATTTTTTGCATACTGGAGTCCCTAAACCGTTTTGGAATTGCATAAATTGTGTATGACTGGAAACAAAAAAATATTGTTAAAATATCGTATCGTTATCGTGAACCCAATATTGTGTATCGTATCGTATCGTGAACTGAGTGTATCGTGACACACCTAGAAAATACTGTAGGATGGTAGAGATGATGTGATCATGCTGCCATGCTAGCATTACCTATGTCAGCATGTATTTTGAGCTGAGCTAAGTGCCGTTTGAATCCTCTGCCCAAAAGGCTTGGTCAGTGTCAAAAGTGGGGTTTTGCTAGGTGTCAAAAGGGTGTAAGTGCAAATACACCCTTTTGACAGCAAAACAAACTTTGAATGACTTTGCAGTACACTATACAATGACTTCCCTGACCCTTTGAACAAATCCAATGGCCTGCCATGCTACCTAAAGAGCAGGTGGACCATGTGTCCCAGGACACATGACTTATTGATGTCTCCTGGCTGGGACACATTCAAAGAACTGTAAACCCCTGCAAAACTCTTACTATCAGACCTCATCTTGACCAGTTCACACTCCTAACCTTATATAATAACATTTTAATCTATAGGCCTAAGTATTTAATGGGAATATTAGCATATTTATATTCATCTAATATTGACCTAGAATATGAATTGGAATGTATAATAGTAGAAATTATGTTATCACGCTGCAAAGCTAGCATTACTTATGTCAGCATGCACTTTGAGCTGACCTAAGTGCTGTTAGGATCCTCCAGTCTACCCACAAGGCTTGGTCAGTGTCAAAAGTGGGGTTTTGCTAGGTGTCAAAATGGCCTACATACAGCTACACCCTTTAGACAGCAAACAAAACCTACTTTTGCTGTCTTTGCAGTGAGCTATACAATGATTTGTACATATACAATTATTTCTTTATCTTACTCCTGCTTATAGCGGACATTCTACATAACAAATATAATGTAAATAGCAGTTAACCATAACAGATATTGTATATAATGTAAATAGCAGTTAACCATACCTTTGAGTCCTTGCTTGTTTGTTGTAGCTTGTATGCAAACCTTTTCTTTTCCTTTGAAAGTACTTTAAGAGCAACATATACCGGAGTCAAATTCCCTGTATGTCTACATACCTGGCCAATAAAGCTGATTCTGATTCTGATAATGCAAATGACGTCAATAGTGTGGCCCATCCACTTTGATTCAGGCCCACCTGTAATTTAATTTCTGGCTACGCCCCTGGTCTAGTCAGAAGTCTAGTTAGGGGGATGCTTTAGTCAGCACTGATATGGCCCATCTCTTTACTCTTTTGCCGTCTCTTTGGTGTGCTAAAAAGCGACAGGTTTACCAGGCATCATCATGGCCTGCCACATGTTGCAGCCTACCTGAAGGACACTGGTCTGCGTCACCATTCAGGCTCTGGATTAGACTCCTGGAAAAGTAAACAAGCATTATGTTCAACAGAGTCTCAAATGCACACAGGCTCGTCTCAGACAGTAAAACAGGCTCAACAGGATGGAGTGGATTTAGAAAGTGTCTCTTAAGGCTTAGTTCACACCGGCCACCCAAGCCTTGCCTACGCCTTGCCTTTACCCACGCTTTTAAATAGGCGTCCGTTTTAGTCAACGAGGCTGTGTACACAGGGCGCCTGAGCGTGAACCCTGCATGTACCCACGCCTCACCTGTGCCTTGCCGATTTTATCGTTTAGGCGTGAGTTCTATTTTCAAGCCGACTAGGCGCGTGCAGGCCAGGCAGGCTTCTTCTGTCAAGCCATGAAAGAAAAACGCGACAATATCCGTGGGAAATGGCAAAGTCAACTGAATTTCAAAATAAAATGGAGTTACTACAACAGTGTTGAGCAGAGAGAGAGAGAGTTTGACGGGTGGCTATCACGTGGGGCTTTCTCCTCGTCGGCAAACAAATCTTCAAGAGAGAGAATAGCGACCGAATAAGCAAGATGGACAATGTTGTTGTGCCAGCACATATTCTTGCAAGATTACCTCTCTAAAAAGTCCAACTATAGTCAGACCTGGTTATACATATCCAGCATCAATAGAACATTAAATATAGGCTATCAACTATTGGGCTGCCCAGTTGAGGGCTGCAATGTTTTGGTTTTCTGAGGTTGATCTGCCCTGGTTGCAAATTGAATTAATGTCTGCAAGCGGTTTGAGGTTGGATAGTTTTCTATACTCTGCTCCCCTTAAGAAATTAAGGAAAAACACTCTTAACCCCTTTGTGGAAAACACTATTGTTGTCTGGCATGAAGTTCATAAATATATGGGAGACACCCCTCTGCTATCTTGTTTCTCACCAATTTGGGGCAATGAATACTTCAGCGCGGCCAAGAAAGACATGGGATTTAAAAATTGGTTAGGTAAAGGCATAGTTAAGTTACTGGATCTTTATAAAGATAATAATCTAATGTCATTTGATGAGCTGAAAGTGAAGCATGATTTACCAGAAAGGCACCTTTTCAAGTATTTTCAACTTAGAAGTTTTATTTTGACACGACTTAACAATTCTGTACAACAACCTCCTATGTCCACACTAGAAATATTCTCAACAGGAAATTGTTATGGTAAAGGACAGATCACTTACTTATATAATATGTTTGTGGGTAATCACAAGGACAGCACGGAAAGTAAGAGACAGGAGTGGATGCATGATTTACAAGAGGACATTTTAGATTGTGAATGGGGTTTAATATGCTCAAAAGCACAAACGCAAACAATCAATACTTGATTGAGATTGATACAATATAATTGGATAATGAGAACCTACATCACCCCAGTAAAGTTAAGTAAATTTGATTCGAATATTCCGGATACTTGTTATAAATGTAAATCATCAAGGTACTTTGTTTCATTGCTTGTGGGAGTGTAGTGGGATTCAACGATTTTGGAGCTCGGTGACAACTTATGTCTCCAGGATTACCTCCACACCACTGCCACTGTGTCCTAAATTGTGTATATTAGGCATCTACCCTGTCAATTGCTCTTTAAATAATAGAGAAAGGAAAATGGTTGATTTGGGCTTATTACAGGCCAGACGTTCAATTGCTTTGTGTTGGAAGAATGTTGGGTGCCCCTCTCTAGGTCAGTGGTTGAAAAATCTAACATCTAGTCTAGCTCTGGAGAAACTTACTTATATGATTAGGAAGAAAATGACAGAATTTTATGGCATTTGGGAAATGTTTCTGGAATTTGTTAAAAATGGTGACATTGAAGAGGCATTGGAAGGGTGACTTGAATGTGAAATAGACTATTGTAAATGATATGTGCGGTGTGTATATTTAATTGTGATGGTACCTACAGTTGATTCAACTTATTTATTTGTGTTACTTTTATTTAAATCTTGCAATGTCCTTTTTACTTTTTATACTGCCACAGGGTTGGGGGGGGGGGTTATAAAAGATGTATGTAAGATGTATGATGAGAATACATGTACAGTAATTACATGCAAAACCAATAAATATATGGTTATAAAAAAAAAAAAAAAAAAATAGGCTATCAGATTTATTTTACCTACCGTAAATTCCGGACTATAAGCCGCGGCTTTTTTCCCGTTTTTTGGCCCCTGCGGCTTATATAACGGTGCGGCTTATCTATGGATTTTTTCCAAAAAAAAAAAAAAAATCTCTCTTTTTTAGCACTCTTTCTAACTATAAATCCACTTCTGTTTTAATTTCCTCTCTTGCCCTCTTTTAACAACATAACATAACATAACATAACGCAACACAGGTAAGCAGAAAGAAAAAGACGAAGCAATCACGCCATGAATGAGGAAATGACTCACCTGCTGGAGGCTGGAGATACACGGCTTGGGCTAAACTTTTACTCCGTGAAACACTATCGATTAAGTCCGACATCGCTCAGAGGTTTTGAGCAGCTTGAAAACAAGTTTGAAAACGTGCAGAAGTCCATCCACTCACTCACTAAAGAAACTAAGGCAACCGTGAACAGAGTTTATAATGCGGAAAAGCGCATCCGCGCACTGGAGGACAAAAACAACACAGTGAGTCCGAAAATGGATAAAATGCAAAATCGAAACCCTGCACACGCAGGTTGATGACTTAATCAGCAGGAGTAAAAGAAATAACATTCGCCTGATCAATGTAAAAGAGGGAGCTGAGATGGGTGACATGGACGCTTTCGTGGCAAAATCCTGTGTTACATCCTGGACCTGAAGGAAGGCGAGAAACCACCAGAGGTGGACAGGGCACACCGGGCGCCTCGGCCACGTCCAGACCCCGGCCTGCCACCGAGGGCCATCTTCATCTGCCTACTCCGCTGGCCCGACCGTCAACTCATCCTCCAGGCTGCGGGGAAGAAGCCCCTCACCGTCCGCGTTGGTGCAACAGAAACGCGCAACATACAACAGCATCATCGAGTCAATGGATATCGCTTTGGCGTACTGTACCCAGCGAGACTCGTCATAACCATTGATGGACAGCGGCGGAACAAGAGCTCAAAGTGAAACTGCCGAATATCTTTTGAGTTGGACTGGTCAATAGTACTGTGAGTAACTAAAATAAAAAAATAAAAAACGGAATTCTCTCTTCTTTAGCACTCTTTCTAACTATAAATCCACTTCTGTTTTAATTTCCTCTCTTGCCCTCTTTTCACCACACCGCGGACACTGTGTGCACTGTAAAAATAAACAACGGTGGTGTTGTGTTATGTTGTTTTGTTGAAATGTTACGGTAATACGGTAAATGGGAGCTTCCTCAAACAGCCATCTCTTTCCCGACAATCCCCTCTGTGCGTGACCACTTACATATGGTAATTACGGTAAGCAAACGGCCACTCGGCCAACTCCCTCCCCCGACTACCAGGAGAAAATCACAAACTTCGGCGAATTCACACAAAGGAAGATCAAGGAATATTCACAACAAGACGAGCAGTAGAAGCGGAATATTATAGGAGTGTGAAAACATCCACAATCACCAACGGGTTCCAAAACGCTGGACTGCTGCGGGATGAAGAGGATGACGCCGCCACAGCTGGCGCTGAGGGCCGTCAGAGGCTTCAGAGGCTGTTCGATGCTGACAGTGACGAAGAGGAGTTCGTTGGTTTTGAGTGACAATGAAGGAGAGAGGAGAGTGGTTGACGAAGCCACCCTGAACCTGTTCGTTTCCGACACTGAAGATGAGGACTTTGGTGGTTTCAGTACGCAGGAAGAAGAGGAAGACGAGGGTTAGTGACTTGACTTCTCTGGTTACAGCCGTTTGCTGCACATATAGCCTATTGTTGTGTGATTTTGTCTGGGGATTAGTGACCTGACTTTTGTTTTGTTTTGTTGAAATGTTAATAAATGGGAGCTTCCCCAAACAGCCATCTGTTTCCCGACATTCCTCTCTGTGCACGAACCCTTTCATATGGTAATTAAACATCAAAACACCCGCGGCTTATAGACCGGTGCGGATTATAGAAGAAAAAAATAGTCAATTTTGGTCCCGCGGCTTATAGACCGGTGCGTCTTATAGTCCGGAATTTACGGTACACATGATAATTCGGGACCACACGTGAAAAAATACAGCCGGGAGAGAGGAGAGGCGCTTGTGACTCGGCTCCAGGTTCAGCGTGCAAAGGCGTGCGGTGTGATCGGTTCACGCCCAGCTCAAGGTCTGCAGGCGTAGGCGTGGGTTGAGGCAAGGCAAGGCGTAGGTTCTCTGTGTCTGTGTGAACGTAGCGTAAGGCCGTGGCCACACTGATCCCTCAGAAAATGGACAGAATTATAAAAGGGATAGATGTATGTCCGTTGCATGTACAAGTAACCTACTTGTACAGTACAGCACAGCAGGTGGTGGTAAGCACCTTGAAGGTGTCAGCGACCCGCCAATAAACAGAGAAGAAAGCTGGCGTTAGCTAGCCGTTAGCTCTGTGCGCTACGTTACGTATGTGGCAATTAAATGCCACTGAATGACCAGATTGATGTACTGGTCTGCCAGTTCGAGTCATGCCGTTTCTATGAAGCCCACCAGCTTTGATATCTGTTGGCTAGTTGTTGTTATTTATAACGGTAAAATAACATTACGTTATATCGATGTGGACAACCCGCTCACCCATTTCCGCTCTGAGAACGCCTCCTCTACTCTATTGGCTAAACGGACGGTGACTATCCGACCATCCAATACGTCCATCCAGAAAACGTTCAGCTCTCTTGAACTTTTCTGTCCATCAAAACATAATTTGCTGGATATGTACGCTTCATCATCAGTGCTCCACGGACAGACGGACAGCCGTCTTGAAAATGTATGGAAGTGAACAGAGAAATGAACGCAGATGGACAGACACCACGGATCAGTGTGGCCACCACCTTAGACTGTAAGGTGTGATTAGTATGTAGAGAGAGAGAGAGTGAAAGATGCAGTGGTGAGGTACCTGTGTTTTTGGCTGGGGGGCGTATCCAAGATATTGACACAGGCAGTAGTGTGAGGGTCCCAGGCACAGTAGGGGTCTCGGGCCAGGACACATTCATCACAGGACAGATACCTGTGGCAGAAGGCTGTGGGTGACTGGACTACCCCCGAGTCTGAGCCAGCGTACAGCGACCGTGTCTGTGGAAAACACATCAAAACATACATAAATGGACGAAAGGAGTGAACAAACATTCAGGGATAGAGACACTGCGTAACGCGTCATCATTCAGAAGCCACGCCCAAGACGGGGGAAAACAGAAATCCCCCCTCCAATCCTGGCGTTCTCCTATGTCTCGTGCATGGTTGCGTGTTGCACAAAAAGATCGTACGGAAGATGAACACACACATTTTTCTTCTCGACAATTAGAGCTGCCGAAAATAATCGATTCAGAGATGCATTGCGATGCTTAATAGGACGATTCTGAATCGATTAACAAATATCAAAAATCGATTATTTAATTATTATTATTTTTTTTATTTATTTTTTTTATAATCAAATAAAATAGAATGTAAGTACATGCAGTTGTTTATTTTAATTATGGATCATAATACAATGCAATTCCAAATGCACTTTTATTTTAAAAGTAGCCACACAGTGAGAAAAAAGAAAGTGAGAAAAAATAAATCATGTATTGCGGAAAAAGTGATGCATCGATTTAAGATGCATCGCGATGCATCGTATAATCGAATCGAATCGAATCGTAGACTTGTATAATCGAATCGTATCGAATCGTGAGATCAGTGAAGATGCACAGCTCTATCGACAATTCTCAATGGCTTCCTTGTTTTGCTCAGGAGTACAAAAAAACTTTAACTGGCGATTTTTTACATTTCTTGTCTGCGCAGCCCACCACACAACAGCTTTTAGCTATGTTAAATTCAAGGAAAATGACGCTGGTGTGTGGAAATGAACGGAGCTTTTCCCCCGTGATGGGCGTGGCCTATTTCATGCAGTGTCTCTATACAAACTCATGGAGAGTGAAAAAGGTGGCAAACACCAGGGCAGACACAAAACCACTCAGTGCCCTATTTTGGGTTCAAAAAGGTGACTGTCACCTAAAGTTGACTAGTTTGCATCCCCTGAAACATGTATGCAACGCCTACAATGGTTCACACGATATAGGCACATTTAGGAACATCACTCACCAAGCGCTTCAGAGTTACTGGCTTTGAAGGTCACAAACATGCACCCTGATTCACACGCAAACCTGGCATACAACTCCACAAAGCGTGTCTGCAAAACATGTACTGTAGACCGCAGACACGCACACACATCTAGTAGTCTGACGCTTGTTTAGGGGAACTGGTGGTTTAGCTTTGGTAACAGACACACATCTCTTCTTGGAAACTTCCTGTCTTTGCGACAGTGAATAGAAGCCACAAAATATCAATGTGAAACCTATACAGCTTCCCACGCCGCGCATCACACGCACACACAGCCTGACAGTTGTTATTCCTATTAGCTGGGCACCAATCTGCAATCACCATCGCAAAGTCAAGTATTTTCCGACATCTGTGCGATAGTTTCTCTTGAATGTGAAGCATCGTAGTAAAGTCACTAACCTGAGAGGACAGCAATAGGTTCTTGATAGGCTCAGCAGTCTTCAGGAGCTGAATCTCCTCCACAATATGGACCTCTCCTTCATACACCACCGACTTATGCAGGACTCCCTTATCTAAAAAAAAAAGTGGAAATGGTTAAATGTCAACCAAGGTAGAAGTTACAACTTTGTCTTTTTGGAAACTTAAGATGCTAAATAGTATATATTTAAAACTTGTAAATAAAACGTGTCGACTGTTATGGATGCATGGGAAATCAAAACTGTATATCTGCTGTTTACAATAATCAAATATCATTTGGGCAACTTTTTGCTACAAACATTTTCAATCCCAATAAAAACGCTACAGCAGTCAACAGGACCCTGTGGTATTTCTCTAGCGATGTAACAATAGTTTTTTTTACCATGTATGTACTGATTATTGGAGAATTATATATTATCTATAATTTGTACGGTTTCACGATTATTATGCATTAATTTACGCACAGGGCGATCTCATCCATGTTCTTATGCGTTCACAACACATTCACACTATTGTTTGTAGATTGGTTAACTATATACTGTACATTTCCCATAGAGGGGGTGATTATGTTTTGTGGTCTGTGAGAACTAGGAAGTGAAATTGTGTTGTTGAAATGAACAAAGGGGTGATGTTTGAACTCTTCCACACAGTACAATAATGTCCCTTTTTTGAGAGTGAGAACAGAAACACTCTGTGTAGCAGAGCCTTGACGCTTACAAAACCGCGCCATTTTAAACGGCTGTTAATAGTGAAATTGGTTAGGGTTAGGGTTACATTCCACTCACCTGTTGCGGTGAAGATGACATCATAGACGTTGCCATCCAGCGCACGCACCCTCTGCACAACAATCTGGGTGTAGTTGACGTCCTTGGTAATGAGGCGAGGCGCGTTGCCGATGGGCAGAACCGGGTCCTCCAGCAGGGGGTGGTCCTTCACAAACTGCAGGGTCTTGTCTGGCAGGTGGAGCGAGCTGCTGATGTTCTGCTGCCGGTTCAGGTTGTTAATGCACTGGGGGGGAAGAGAAAAGGGAAGATGGCTCAGTCTTCTGACTAAGCCTAACTAAATCCAACACAATGTAATTCTTAGCGCTGGATTATGGCGAAGATCTCTACCAATGTGTAGACAAAATAGAATTCAGTTTTTTATGAATCAACTTGTCATAATGTTTATGGTCCTTACCGCTCCGGGACGTGGGGAGGGAGTCATGCCATTGTACCGGACCCACTTGGTGTGGGACTGCTCCACGGTGGCCTTCTGCATGTACTTTCCCTTAGAAAACACCTCCTCCACCGTGGTCATGTTGTAGGCACACACCGCTGACAGACCCACATTACCCCTGGGGGGCGACAAGGACGAGGGAGATGGTATAGATAGATCGATAGATAGATAGATAGATAGATAGATAGATAGATAGATAGATAGATAGATAGATAGATAGATAGATAGAGAGATAGAGAGCAGGATGGAAAGAGGGGAAAAAGCAATAAGTCAAACTGACCATTCTTGCAATGGTATCATCATGATCATTGCTGTCGAAAGACAGCTCTGGTATAAGCACTATGCCTTTGGAGGCAAAATTAGATTTTATAATATAGGGCCTATATTATACCGAAATATCCCAATTCCATAATGCTTTTCCCTTCCCTGACCCATGCCCCAAACTATCCTCCTGCTCAGGATCTTCTAACCACTGACCACTGGGAGGTGAAGACGCCGTAGATGACAGTCTGCCTCCAGTCCTCCGCCTTCAGGATGAAGACGTCGTGCACCACGTTGAAGACAAAGTTGAGCTCGGGCATGGAGCACACCAGCTTGGCCTTCAGGAAGGACGTCCATTTCTTCTGCAGAGTCCGCTGCCCCCCCAGGTCGCCCTGCGGAGGAGGGAGACAGAAGAGTTTGAAGAACACCGGCACGTTCATCAGCGTGCGAAGAGAGCTGCAGAGGCAAGAAGCTGAAGAGAAAATGGACATGAGAAGAGGAGGACGAGACAATGTGTGGGCTGTGTTTAATTATACATTAGCTGTGATGTACAAGAACAGCTGGGGTTGATTTGATGGTGTCATGATTTGAGAGACAAGAAGAAGACAAGAAAAGAGGAGACAAAAAAACAGCATCAAGTCCATAGAGACACTGCATGAAATAGGCCACGCCCATCACGGGGGAAATAGCTCCGTTCACTCCCATAGACCAGCTTCATTTTCCTTGAATTAAACATAGCTAAAAGCTGTTGTGTGGTGGGGCTGTGCAGACAACAAATGTAAAAAATCACCAATTAAAGTTTTTTTGTACTCCGAGCAAAACAAGGAAGCCATTGAGAAGAAAAATGTGGATCTAGCTGTCAATGAAGCAAGTTGGAGTGTTCATCTTCCGTATATAAGATCTTTGTGCAACATAGGAGAGTTTCAGGAAGCAGAAAGTCAGCAGACAAATGTTGTGATCAGCTCACGTCTCATTCGCAGTTCAAATGAAATGAAGTACCGGTAAACGCACACAACGTCTCATTATTTGATACTAGCCAGTTCCTCCTAGATATCTGCAAAAGTATCTGTATCCGACGAGAGTTCCTTTGTTCGCCCGGTTAGCCACGCTTTGTTTTGCTAGAAGTTGGCACGATAGTTGGTCCCGTCTAGTCCTTTGTGTTTTCCCCCGTGTTGGGCGTGGTTTCTGAATGATGACGCGTTCCGCAGTGTCTCTATGCCAGCTCATTGAGCTTTTACTGCTGTTTTTGCTCTGCACCTTACCTACGGGAATTTGTGTAACTTTCTATTGTTTAATTAGTTGTTGCCGTCATTGATGCTACTGCTGCTGCTGTAATGCCAGAATTTCCCTACGGGGATGAATAAAGTATCTATCTATCTATCTATCTATCTATCTATCATGATGGAGAGAAGCAGAGAGATAGATCAACATGGAGAGAGAGAGATGCCACACACACAGCAGGGGTGCTACAGGGGCGATGCGGCGGCCATGTGCAGATGGTAATTATGACGTGTGCTGACCTTACAGACGCGCGCCACCCGGGGGATGAGCAGCTTGCCAAAGAACTCGTACTCCACCGACACCTCGGTGAAGAAGTAGTAGATTTTATCGTCCTCGCCATCTGCTCGGTTCCTCCCCTCCCGGATCACATCGGCAAAAACAAAACTTGGCTCTGCAAACAGGACAGAGAGAGAGAGAGAGATATATAAGGGTATTGGTTAAAGGATGAGTGTTCTCACTGAAACCGATGGAGAGGCAGACAAAGAAAACCAATCTGCTGTTATTTGTGGGATGCTTCGCTGTGCGCCGGGTCCTAAGGATGCAGGATATTTATTATTACACATCATATTTTTATATTAAACTTCATCGAGTTCTTCTCAACTGTTGGAAACAGTGGAACACACTTGCCAGAGCTGGTGCCGTCCGTTTATCTGCCAAACAGCCATTACATTCAAGGAAAGGAATGTGTCCAGTTTATTTGCACACTCATTAGCCATTGTTATTCATGGGCAAGGGGGAAATATTCCCCTCTCCTGATGACATGCATTTGATCTGACACTCTTGACATAACATTGTGCCAACTCACCATTGAGCCATGATGTGGAGTACTCAGTCCTCAGCAGAGCCTGGGGTGGAGAGTATCTGGAAATAATGGGTTCGCTGCCTAAGAAGTTATAAGACGTCCCCGAATACAGCTCTCCGTCTTGACAGAAGAACAGGGAAGAAAAGAAAAAAGACATTTATTTTTGCTGCTTTTTAAAAATGGCAGCATTGAGTGTTTTGTTAAACGACCTCCAAAAAAGTATGATTATGCAGGATTATTATGCATTTAAGTGCAGCAGGGCTGTCGAGCAAAAGGGCTCTTTCTTTGTGAGATCGAGTGGAACTGGCTTCTGACTCACCGACCATGACGGTAGTGAAGCTTTGCGAGGGGTCGAAGGAGCACTTTCCCCTGCCGTCCTCGGCACGACCCGCCAGTGAAAAGTCAGAGAGAGACTGGAAGAAGAATTCAAGATTAAAAAGCTTCAGCAATTGACAACGGGGGCTCAATTAAAGGATGAAAATTAAAGCAAGCCCAAACATGAGCTGGTGTGGGAAAGTAATCCTACAATTTATTGCATATTTAAATTATTATATCGTCACACTCTTAAAAATAATGGCCTAAGTCACTTTTTGAGGAAAATGATATTTTTGCCTAAATCATCTCTTCATGATGTTGGCCACCTCTGGGAAAATGGCCTAAGTCCTTAATTGAAAAGATCATGCTGTTCCTATACGTGGTAGTGCAATGGCCTATGTCAAGCTTGTGACTTAAGCCGTTTTATTTTTGCCTAAGTCAAGACAATCTGACTTAGGCAAAAATAAAAATGGCCTAAGTCACACGCTTGACATAAAATGCAACTGTAAGTCAGGCCTAAGTCAGGTTTTTTTTGCCTAAGTCACAATGGCATGTTCGTAAATTGGCCTTAAGTCATCTAATCAGTCTTCTAATCGTTTTATGTTAGATAATTGACAGTGTTATTTGTATGTCAATAGTCATCTATTGTCATAAAAGACATTGTGGAATGATTAATAAATATCATATATTCTGTATTTGGTTCAGTTTTTTATGTTTTCTGAAAAACTTGAAAAAGTGACGTAGGCCATTATTTTAAGAGGGTGACGATATGCAACAATGTAACAAGAGCATTGAGCATTTATTCACTAACCAGATAGTCACACTGAGGTTGAAAGGCATGTGTTCCGCAGACATACAGTTGCTGGTCATCGAGGACTTGAAGCACGCGGATGTAATTGAGACAGTCCTTCTGGAGATCAACATTCAATAAACAAAATTAACATCACTAATATTGTATTCTAGCCTATTTATACCCAACAATTAGGAAGAGTGATTTGGGCATCTTGGGAACAGCATACATCTAAGAGGCGCGATAATGACTTATGAAATCATATTTAAAAAAAGAGAATGTTTTAAGCTGACCTCTTTTGACTTTCCTTTGCTGGTGCACATCGTCATGGGAATTTCTGCAACTGTCCACTCAACCTTAAAGAGAGATAAAAAAAATATCAGGATGAAACCTCGTCGGAATAGCCTTTTTCTTTCACTTTCTTAAGCCTCAAGTCATATTGATACCTTGTTGTTCCTGACGGTCACGTTCTTCTTGCTGAGCTCAAAGATGGCCTCTCGGGCGCCCACGTACAGCGCGTCCCGCTCCTCACTCAGCAGCAGCGTGGAGTAGTTGGAGATCCCCGGCTCTGAAAACTCCATCAGGTCCAGATCTGAGCACAAACACCAGATCACATTACTTCAACACGCTGCACGTCACTGAACAACGTTTAGATTCAAACCTGATCGAGAAACGAGATGAGGTTTAGCTTTTCAGGTCCTAGAGGGAGAGGATCAGGCCCGATCCAGTGATCCTAACAGTGACACTTGACTTATCAGATCTTGTACGCTGGATAACGTAAGGCTCCCAAAAACTTTGCTTTGCCTTGTGTCTGTTTGGGGAACTGCACAGCGATGGCACATCTTACCGACTCTATTTACGACATATTAGAACATCCTGCGAGTGTGTGGCTAGTTATGCCCATGTGTCGTTACGTGTTGTGATTAATGGCACAAGCTAGTGAAGAGTTTGTGTTAGTCAGGACTGGCTGGCATTGGGTGTGCCAGGTGCAAGCGGGCTCAGGTTGCGGGTGCCGGGGTATAAACACCCAGATGATGAAAGCAAATACCCTCACTGACTGAATGACTTGCGGGGGCAGTGAGAGAGTAGAGAAACTCTTACTAAAAGGCTGAGCTGCACTGAGCCGTCACAGAGGTACTTAGTTACTGCAGCTATTTCTGAAAGTGGACAAACACAGCTTCCTTCCACCTGATGGTCAAGACGAGGCATAGCTTCAGCGTCTGTGGTGAGACTGAAGAGAGAGACTAGGGCCTATGTCTTAAAATAGATGGTAGGAAATAGCATTTCTTTCAAGTGAAATGAATGCAACCTGTACCTAGCCTAGTAGCAGGCTCTATACTTCAAACGAGACAGGTTGAGTTCAAACGTGCAATAACGCACAATTTTAGGTCCAGGGTTAGGGTTAGATTTAACCCTAACCCAGGTCCTTATGCCATAGAAAGGTTCAATCTGTGAGTAAAAATATTTTAGGCGTTAGTCCAACTCCACTATCTATGGTGTCCGACCGATACCGATGTAAAGTGACAAAGATGATTAATTGGAGAAGATAACTGCAGTGATCCATGATTGTTTTCTATGGATTATGGTTCATTAAAGCATAAAGATGCTGCCAACCCCACCATAATAAATTATAATGCTAACTGGGATATAAACATTCACATCGTATGAGTCCACAATTAGTCCGTTAGTCACAATTAAATTAAGTGTACGGTAATTACTGCTTCATTAGACTTTATCGCAAAATAGAAAGATTCAATTTGCAAGCGTATCATTTTTCTAAAGATACGTATTGAAATGACTTTGAGAGAGCACAGACGTACTACATGTAAACATCGATATGTAAATGTTAGTATTACCTTGGTGTTTCCAGGAGGTGCGAGGCATCGCATGGGGGCCATGGGTGGAGACCTCCAGGAGCAGCCCCAGAAACACACCCAGCACGCCAAATCCCATGTTGGACTCTGAGAACTTCGGAGCGGTGAAGTTTCCTCTGCAACACACACGCACAGGCAAACATGAAGTAACGCGTTAACACCCATCGGTTCCTCAAAACATGATCGTATCATGCCCCAGACAGACGCCAAACAGGCAGAGCAGTAGTCAAATCCACTTCCCCTTCAAACTGAAAGCTGGCCAACTGAATAATCTTCTTTTAAAATCACTCAGCAGGATAGTATTCACCTTATGTAGCCCCGCCCACTTGACCCATTGTGTCACAACTTCCTGTTCAAAGCGCCGGCTGTTTCACCTGCTCAAACTAGTCTGACTCATCTGGTTAAACCTAGTTTGACTCACATTATGAGTCAGACTAGGTTTATGAGTCACAGGAAGTGTAAACACAATCAGAAGAACTTCCTATTGTAACTAACACTTAATACTTCCTGTTAGTCTCTCAAGTTAGACTGTCTCTTCTACATGAGGTGATATAGCGCGCCACGTGCATTTTGGATCCAAGCAGTGCAAATGTCGAGCTTTTGGACACTGTACAAACACAGCCTTTGCTGGGCTCTCGAAAAGTCAAGTATAAATCACTAACTAAGGCCACTCGTATCGTTTCTCCTTCATGTTCATGAGTCAACACACTGTTCAGTCCATACAAGACAGCCATTGTCTCACTTGCCTCAAGGAGTCCTAGTTGTTGTATGCAAGCCACCGGCTACACATCAAACAGTGCAAGTCTAGCCCTTCTATGGAGCGGACTGTTCCTACTTTCCCACAGCTCTGCCATTTGCACTTTCCAAAGCCCACATTTTCATTCCAGCGCACATCTGAGAGCTACTGGGCTCTAGTGCCCTCTAGAGAGAGAGTGGCGTCAGCGGAGGACCAAAATGCGAGACTCATTAGCCAATGAACAGCCAGGAATGGGTCTCGCGCTACTTTTGCATGCTAAAATAAAGCTGATAATGTACAATTTGATTCAAGAAAAATAAAACTTTCAGAGTACAACGCAAACTGTCCATTTTGCGGCAACTCGACAGTGCTGCTTAATCCAGGACCTTACTTCCATTGGAGTCAATGGAGATGTCGGGACTCTTCTATCTACATGGCTCTGCTGGGCTCTAAAGCCAGGATGTCAGTGATTGGCTCCTTTTTTTAAACGTCCCCTTTTCAAAACACCTGCATGTTTGAGCTCCGTGCAAAACACCTGCATGTTTGAGCTCTGTTCAAAACACCTGTATGTTTGAGCTCTGTTCAAAAACACCTGCATGTTTGAGCTCTGTTCAAAAACACCTGCATGTTTGAGCTCTGTTCAAAACACCTGCATGTTTGAGCTCTGTTCAAAACACCTGCATGTTTGAGCTCTGTTCAAAAACACCTGCATGTTTGAGCTCCGTTCAAAACACCTGCATGTTTGAGCTCTGTTCAAAACACCTGCATGTTTGAGCTCTGTTCAAAAACACCTGTATGTTTGAGCTCCGTTCAAAACACCTGCATGTTTGAGCTCCGTTCAAAACACCTGCATGTTTGAGCTCCGTTCAAAACACCTGCATGTTTGAGCTCCGTTCAAAACACCTGCATGTTTGAGCTCCGTTCAAAACACCTGCATGTTTGAGCTCCGTTCAAAACACCTGCATGTTTGAGCTCCGTTCAAAACACCTGCATGTTTGAGCTCCGTTCAAAACACCTGCATGTTTGAGCTCTGTTCAAAACACCTGCATGTTTGAGCTCTGTTCAAAAACACCTGCATGTTTGAGCTCTGTTCAAAAACACCTGCATGTTTGAGCTCCGTTCAAAACACCTGCATGTTTGAGCTCTGTTCAAAACACCTGCATGTTTGAGCTCTGTTCAAAACACCTGTATGTTTGAGCTCTGTTCAAAACACCTGCATGTTTGAGCTCCGTGTGGCTCAGAGAACAGCTGCCAAACAGACGGGCAGAGCAGAGGGGTCACTTCACTGGGCTGAGAGAGGGGGAGGTGATAAGAGCACATGACGAGGTCCTGACCTGAAATAACACAGGGCGTTAGGGACAGAAAACATGCGCTCTCTATTAGTACACACACACACACACTGCTCTGCCCGCCCTTGGCTGGAACAAGCATACCAAAACACACACACACACACACACACAGCTGGCATGACGCATGCAAGTCAACATGTGTGTGTTTACAGGCTATTAAACGTACTTAAACATACTCAACTGTAGAGTGTGATGTGTACTGGGAGCACACCTGTGTGTGTGTGTGTGTGTGTGTGTGTGTGTGTGTGTGTGTGTGTGTGTGTGTGTGTGTGCGCGCGCGCAGTTATGACCACAGTGCGATACACTTGTTTATTGGTGTTATGGGTGTTATGTAATAGCATAACACCTCCGGCTTGAGAACCCCCCCCCCCCCCCCCCCCCTCTCTTATTTAAAACATGTTATTCTGAACGACTGTTGTTGAGGCACAGTAAGGGGCGGAGCCGCTTACCTCGGATGACATTTCTGGCAACTATCAGCTGAGCGTTGTTTTCCATTTGCCAATTTGTGCGGTCCTTCTGCCTTTTAACAGTTCTCTCCTGATACACTCACGTCACGTCACAATGTGCACGATAAGAAGGCCACTAGGCTGCTCTGTGCGGGTTTAACACATCCAGAGAAAGAAACGCTGGGAGAATGAGATAAACCTGGCCAATTATGAACAATGAAAAGGAAAGCTGCGGATTTAGCCTGAGGCTACGTCTCTGAGCTGCCAAGACAAGACAGAACGCTCAGCTGTCTTATCGTTGATGACAGTAATGTTGAGGTTAGGACAGGTTGGGCGGGAGGTTGTGGGTTGAGGGTAAACTTAATTGTAGATGCAGCGTCAGTGTAGGAGAAGTCTACAAACTGCACTTCTGCAATGCTAAAACTGGATAGTAGGGTTATTGGATTATTTTGCTCATTGGCTAGTGATGGTCTCTCTCTGATAAGGTCAACACTATGGTACACATGCTGTAAGAGAAGATACAATGACACAGTCCACACATCGAAAAACTATTATGGTTTTATTCCAAAATGCTATGTATCCATTTTTGAAGGGGTAGGGGGGGCTTTAAAAATTAATAAATACATACATAAATTAATTTAATTAATTAATTTAAGTAATTTTATTTATTTATTTGCAAGATAGAAGAACAAGCAAGATATTCATATCATGAATGCCTCCAAACAAGCAAGTGCCCGTTTTAGGTCAACTGCAATATGTAATATGTAAGCCTGTGGGAAAGCACAACAAGCTTTTAAGCTTAAGTGAAATATTAAAATAAAGCTCTAAATCTATATTTCTCAATCCCATGTTGGCCAAAAGTACTGCAATGCAGGACACAAGATACAAAATACTCTTGACATCAATTCGATGATCGTCACCGAAATTCATTCTGACATGGACGACTGATTCTTTTTGGTTTTGCTCTATAAATGTTATTAAGATTTAAATGGTATTAAGTCAGAAAAGTGATTAACTGCCATAATTCAATTGTAAAGGCTCAAGCGCTTCCTTTCTGTTGATCCGATCATGTGAAAGGAGCCGAGTTGGGAGCAGGGAGGCGCTCGGCACAATGCCTGCTCTGTGCTCCGCTCGGTGCCCTGGCTTCTCTCTCTCACGTCGCTTTACATTAGCTGATGGAGCCATGTGCTTTTTGCATGTGCGTGTAGCATTCAGTCCAGGCCAGTGTCACTATCAGTGTAGGGGGTAACTCATTACAAAAGTAATATATTACATGTAATATATTACTTTTAGCAGTAACTCAGTAATATAACTTATTACAATAGGATTTCAGTAATATTATACCAGTTACTTTGTCAGGTAACACAAGTTACAAATTTAGTTACATTCGTTTTATCAAAGCACATATTTAAAAAAGATACAATCATTTCCTAATCAAATTGTGTGTTTTTATGCAAATAACCACTATATATGACAATAACAAAGGAGAAGGATGACATTTAGAATTTTGGACAGTTTACACTAGGGGTGTCACAATATATCGTCCCACGAAATTTCGCGATAGTAAAACGTCACGATATGTATCGTTGAGATGAAATCTCATATCGCAATTTTTTTTTTTTTTTTAAATAGACTAAGAAACGTCTTTGTTTGTTGAAGTTCAATGTGTGGAAAGTAGTTCAGTTGAACAAGTCTCTGAAGAGACACATGAGAAGTTATACAGGAGAGAAACCATTCAATTGAGTTTCTGGCAAAACTGTTTACTTGACAGGAAAAACTGAAGATGCATAAAAAATAGATTAAGAAAAGTCTTGTTGTCTGAGTTTGAAGAAAAACTGAAGATGCATAATGAGAATTTATACTGCTGAGAAACCTTTTAGTTCAAAGTAAATCTAAGTGACGGTGTAACTAATTCTATTTCAAGATAAGCCTTATCTCCAATCTCATGTTTTTTCTAGTTGTTATTGTAATAACAATTTCCCACAACAGCATGTTTTGTATTTGTGCATTTCAAATAAAATACTACTTTTCCAGTCATATATTGTCATTATTCAAGTTATCGTATCGTTATCGTGAACCCAGTATCGTGATACGTATCGTATCGTGAACTGAGTGTATCGTGACACCCCTAGTTTACACTGATATCAAGACTGTGGGGAAAAAGTTTTGGGGCGGCGATGTCATTCTGCTACTGCAGTTATGTTGGTGAAAGTACGGTAATGCAAAAGTAGTGTAATAAGTAACAAGTTACTCTACACAGACAGTAATATTGTAAGGTAACATTACTTTCAAAAGAAAGTAACTAGTAATATGTAGTATATTACATTTTGAAAGTAACTTTGCCCAACACTGGTCACTATACTGTGCTGGGGGGGAGGAATAGGCAACAGGCAGATTTGGTCTGGCTGGTCAGAGAGCTACGTGCCGGTCGTCTCCTCTCCTCTTTCTGAGAAGGGGGAAGTGATCCGGCGCAAAAGCAGGTTATTCAGGTTCTCCACCGCATGCTCCAGAGAAGCTGAAGTACCTGCAGCACACACCTTTGCCAGAAGGGGTGGGCCCATGCCGTGCACGTATGAGGAGGGGATGAGAGGTTATCAGATGTCTTGTAAGACGGGGATTCAGATAACAGCTCTTCACTCACAGGAGAAAAGTAGCAGTCTCTCTCAGTGTGACACCATAATATGGACTTCGCTCAAAGTTATAATCAGAAAGGGAAAACCTACTGCGGTAGTGAAACAAGAAAAACGGAAAAAGAAAACGCCACAGAGAAGGAAACCTCCTTTTCTGTGGAGGTTCTTTCTTTTTTACACACGGATATTTATTATTTCATGGGGTCATCTGTCCTCATTTGATCTCATCTTCAGCCCAAAGTACAGAACAAATGATAAAGTCATAGAACATAAATCATTGTTAGCTACTGTTTAATGACCTGACACCATTGTGGTTGGTTCCCTAATATAGGTTAGTAATTAGTTCCCCAGGGGAGGGGCGATATATCACATGGCACCAATTTATAGGCAATCAATGACACAATGGCACAGCTAAGGGGAAAAAAGTAATTGATTATTGATTGGGTTGTTGAACGAGAACAAATAGCCGAGAGATACATTCGAGTGGAACAACCCTCCCCTCCCAAGCAAAGTGAGAGGAATATCCTCAATAACGGGGCAAAAGTGGATGTATGGGGGATCCACCACCTACCAGATCTAGCACTGGTGGGGTTCCATCTGGGGTTCAGCCCCTAGCCATGGAATCTACTTTCCTAAAGGGGGTCAAATACACAAGGACCTATTGTTTAGTGAAGATGAGGGTAACCTCCACTCTCTCGCCCCCTCCCCCCTCTCTTCATCCCATCCACATCATCACTGCACTGCACAGTACTGAACAATGGACACAGAGCGAGAGAGAGAGAGAGAGAGAGAGAGAGAGAGAGAGAGAGAGGGAGAGAGAGAGAGAGAGAGAGAGAGAGAGAGAAAGGCATCACTTCTCCCTCTCGTCCAGTTCTTTTCCAGTCTTGCCAATCTAAATGCCAGGCCAGCTTTAGCTGAGAGCCAAAGCCATGAGCCGAGGAGCCAGCGTTTCAAAGATCACTCAGGCCCAAGAGAGCTGCATCTGAAAGAGCACTGTAAAGATGAGCCATAGGCAGGCTGAGAGACAGAGAGAGAGACATAGAGAGACAGACAGAGAGAGACAGAGACAGAGAGACACAGAGAGAGAGACAGAGAGAGGGAGAGAGACAGAGAGAGAGAGACAGAGAGAGAGACAGACAGAGAGAGGGAGAGAGATAGACAGAGAGAGGGAGAGAGAGAGAGACAGAGAGACAGACAGAGACAAAGACAGAGAGAGAGAGACAGAGAGAGAGAGAGAATGGATGCGATTACAATACTCAATCCACTAAAATGTGGTCAATAATAATCAAAGAACCCCAGATGGAAAAGAATGTCCTCTGTTTTTCGGTGCAGAAATCCTATAGCGACACACTGAATAAATCAAAGCGTCTGAACTCGGCCTCATCCCCGCTATCTGTGCACTCCTGATACCCCCCATCAATCTGAAACCTTAGTGGGGGGCAAAGGCTCCTCCAAGCCCCTTTGAGAGAGTCAGTGTTACAGTAGCAGAGAGAGCACATACTGGCAGCCAGCCTATGGTGCTGCTGAGAGAGCGAGAGGAGTGGCCATACTGGCCGGGGACATTTAAGACGGTTACCATGCTGGCATGTCTCTTTGAGTGCTTTGTGTTCCCCCTCTCAGCTCCTCTGGCGGAGCAGGGAGGTTGACACCTGCTCGGGGCCTTGGGGTTCCCAGCACTGCAGCGCTGCTAACTGGAGGCACGGAGGCTGGCGGGCTGCCTGCCTGACTGGGAGGGAGGGAGGGAGGGAGGGAGGGAGGGGGGAAATGGGAGCTCTGCCCTATCCGTGCTCGGGCCACTTTGAATGTGAGAGAGTATGTGTGTGTGTGTGTGTGTGTGTGTGTGTGTGTGTGTGTGTGTGTGTGTGAGAGAGAGAGAAGTCAAACTTATCTATATAATGGGGTTTTAAGTTCTTTACGGAATACAAAGCAGATAAAAGTTAATAAAACAGGGGGTAATTATAGCTGTTGCGCAGCAATGGGTCGTGGCCGGGCAAGTCTCAAGGCTTTGAGCTAGAGTCCCCAAGTCAAGGCTGAAGTCTTTTAGCTATACTCCAAGTCAAGTCTCACGTCTTTGGTCACAAGTCCAAGTCAAGTCTCAAGTCTCTTATGGATGAGCGTCCTATCTATCATCTGCTGCATGCCATCCAGTCTGCTTAGAACACTGCATAGCTAAAAACTTAAGGGATTCAAAGCAGGTTCAGGTTTCTTTGCAGCATGTAGCTTTTTCATCATCCGACTCCGTTTTTTGTTGTGAGGCATCTCACAACAATACAAGTAGGAATCAGTATATTCACAAACAAAAGTAGTAGTTACTTGCCTGTTGCCTCGCTGTTGTAGAGTGGATGAGGTACTGGTGGAGTTGATGTTAGATGGAGAGGGAGGCTGAGCGATTAATAGCCACCTGGGGAGTTTGTATCTCTTCGGTCCTACGCTGCAGGTCTGTGAGGTCACACAACTTATATACCAGCAGGAGCTGCTTTTTCGTCTTATGGACAGACTGGATGCTTGCTGGTGGTGTTTTATGGGACTGGATGCTTGCGTGTAAAAACACACACTGCTTCCACTTATATAGGGTGAGCCAGGAAGGATTTATGACATCATTGATGACATCACTGATGACATCATCAGTGATGTCACAACACTGATGACATCACTGATGACATCATCAGTGATGTCACAATGCACAATTGCTCAAGTTACATCACTGATGACATCAGTTATGACATCATCATAAGTGTGTGTGTGTGTGTGTTTTCCCAGGATGGTGAGGGCATGTCCCACCGTTCCCCAGGATGGCGAAGGCATCGGTGCTCTCTAGGCCAGTGATTCCCAACCTGTGGTCCGCGGCCCCCTGGTGGGCCGCGAAGGTATTGCAAGTGGGCCGCCAAATCATTTCCAAAAAAGTATGATTTTTGAAAAAAAACAAAAAAAAAAACAATTTTTTTTTTGAAATATTTTGAAAAATCATACTTGAAAAAGTATGATTTTTGTTTCTTTGATGTTATTGCTTTTGCTTGAATTGAAGTTTCATCTTTACATCATCTTTATATTGGGTTTGTGTTTATTTGTAACCCTATCGATTTAATGGGCTTTCTTCTGATATTTGGATTTTGTTTGGATCTGATATTGGATGTCAAATTGTTATGAGAATGCATTTTTCCATTGTTGAAGGATACCGTTATTTATTAATCATTTGTTAATTAGCCTGTTACAGACAGCCCCTTGCTTGTCATTTCTGACATCTGTGTGGTGCTGATGGACAGCTCCTTGAATGATTGGTGTGTGTGTGTGTGTGTGTGTGTGTGTGTGTGTGTGTGTGTGTGTGTGTGTGTGTGTGTGTGCGTGTATGTGTGTGTGTGTGTGTGTGTGTGGACAGCTCCTTGAAAACTGTAATACTGAAGGTGTTGCAACATGTTACAGGTGCTGTGTTAGTGACTGTGGAGCTTCCAACATGTTTCTCCTGTATTCAGTTCAGTCCTTTATGTTCAATTTTCAATAAAAAAGTGCTCTGAGAACGCATTATATGGCCTTTGTATTTATGGGGTCGGAGGTGGGCCGCGAACATTTTTGAGACATAAAAGTGGGCCCTGAGTTGGAAAAGGTTGGGAACCACTGCTCTAGGCTATACATGAGGGCAGAATTAAAAATATTGTCAAAAATTCAGTTTTTGAGATGGCATTCTGAGATTTTACACACTTCAACTACTGTGAAAGCAAAACTTGGTAATTTTTTTCCGTGAAGTTTTGAGCTTTATTTAGTGAGAATTTGCAGTAGCTGTTTACAGTACCGTTTACAGTAAAACATTTTGAGGCACTGTGGGCTCAATTTTGGATCAATCAAAAATCTGTCTGAATTTGTTGTGTAGGACAGTCTCACGATGCAGATGCTGAAGTTTTGTGTCTTTTGAAGAAAAAATGTGGGAGGAGTAGGGTTTAATTACTTTTACAGTTTTGCGGTCTTTAGACTTCATAATTGCCCATAGGTTGCAGTGTACAAAGATTTCTCCTCACTTGGGCGCACATTTCGCTGAAGTAACACGTATGCCTGATTTGTTATGTTTTTTCAAAGTTTGAAACTTTAGACGGTCGCTGTAGCGCCACCATCAGGACTATTGGTGCCAAATTCACGTCAACTTAGTTTGGCATGGGACTGGACCTTTGTGCAAAGTTTGGTTTATTTTCATGCATAGGAAGTCTAACTTGCTGGGAGAAGAAGAATACAGGCAAATACAATAAGTGGCCCTGCCGCTTCGCTGGCCCGGCCACTAATAAGGGCAAGGGATAGACATCAGAAACTCCAATTGGCTCAGAGTCTGTGCGTCTGTCTCCGTGTGTGTGTGTGTGTGTGTGTGTGTGTGTGTGTGTGTGTGTGTGTGTGTGCGTGTGCGTGAGAGCACTGAGCAGCAGCAGTGCCCAAGAGAGGTAAGTGTATGGCCGGCTGCAGGGAAGTAGACAAAAGGCAAAGAAGAAATGGCTGCTCTACCCAGACAGCGTCTGGCGCGGTAGCATCTATCGAAAACAAGAAATGTGATAGGAAGCAGCTGTAGCTATGAGGCAGTCAAAATAGTGGTCGCACCGTCGTCAATCACTGTGGGTGATTTATTTTACAAGTGGCAACTAGTCATATCTGACTAGTTTTAAATGTAGGCTATTTCTCCCCACAAAAGTTTGATAGCCTATCAGTCAGTCAGCTCCTATCCTCTCCGCAGTGGAGAGGCACACAACACTGCCTGCTGATATAATTGGCTGCATCACGTTAGCGACAAATCTGGAGACTTCAAAAAGCATGTTTTAACGGAGTCCATTCCAACGAGGGGTGGCAATGTGCCAAAAAATGAGCGCTTCGCCTTGCTACATAAAGCAGCCCAGTCAAAATAGTGGTCGGACTGTCGTCAATCACTGGGGGTGATTTATTTTACAAGTGGCATTTCAAGTCATATCTAACTAGTTTTCAATGTATTTCTCCCCACAAAAGTTAGGCTTTTTCTGACATGGGAGCAAGCAAGCAGCAGCAGCAGCAGACCTGATGCACTGGACCTGCCTGGCTGCAGCTGAAGCGCATTGGCCAAACAATCAATCAATCCGTTTTTGCAGCACTTGAGGAAACCGTGAGTTTGCTCGTTGATATAAGCGATTGCCCGAACGATTCATTAATTAATAAACTAGTGAACGTGAAGTGAGTCACGAAAGCCACACCTGCCCACTACGGATATGCGGATAATAACCTGCCAGCTGTTTAACATGAGCTGCGATTGCGTGGAAGCGGATCTTATACCGGTGGTCGAGGTAGATAAGATACGGACTCGCGGGAGTGCGCGTAGGCCGGCTAATTGTTGTTTAACATGCAGGCCAACCGGCTAGGTGCAGGTTATAATACGGATTCCACTGCATGTTAAGAAGTGGCTACACAGACCCCGAAGCGGTCAAGGTGGGTCTAAAAGGTTGTTCATGTGAGGGAACGAATGTGCTGCGTGCAAACCTTGCCATAACTTGTCCACCTTGCCCTCGGCCACTTCACATCTCCATTCAAAATCTATGCATAATTGTCCATTCAGCTGTGTGGACGACAGGTTTATTCTCTTGTTGAACCATGCCCCAGCAGCAACCATACGCGTGAAGTGACAGATCGCGTAGACCAGGGGTGTCAAACATACGGACTGGGGGCCAAAACCGGCCCACCAGAGGGTCCAATCTGGCCCACAGGATGACTTTGCAAAGTGTACAAATTGCACGGAGAAATCCTTCAATCCAATTTGGTGCACTTGTGTGAAGGCTAAGAGGCACCAGGTCAGGAGCAAGTTAAATATTAAAAGAGCCTATTCATGTTTTCTTTATTCATCACTAAATGCCAAGGTCAACTATTTTCATTACCCTTGGCTATAGAGAATTGCATCAATTGTACTGCCCAGTTACAGACAGTAGATTTGATAATTTGTTTGACGGTAGCTGAGATAACGTGTTCTTAAGATCTACCCAATTCTTTACATGCAAAGAAACAGGAAAACGTAGAGGTGTACTGTAGTTATTTATAGCTTATTATTGTGAGAGCAAAATTATTGATTGATTGCTTATGAATTGGTTGTTGATCATTATCGACTCTGTTCCATAATGATCTATGCTCTCTTATAAGACGTGTCTTGGACTCTGCTCTCGATCAGACACGTCTTATAAGAGAGCCATAGATCATTATGGAACAGAGTGGATAATCATCAACAACCAATTAATAAGCTATTAATCAAAAATTTTGCTCTCACATTATGCTTTGATTTTCTTTGTCTGGCCCACTTGACTTAAGAGCAAATTGGGTCACATGTGGCCCGTGAACTAAAATGACTGTTGACAGCCCTGGATTGTAGACTGCTCATGAAATCACCCACAAAGAAAACAAGGGAACAATTAAGTCAATGGTGTTTGTTTTCCTCGGGCCAGTGGCTTCTCTGGAAAAGCACGTCTAAGGACTCCAAGCCAACCTTCTGCCCTCTCATGCAGTGCTATAATCTTCTTCATATGATTCACTCCTTTCCATCCTCTGTGTCGCCACACATCGACTTGTGGCTGGCTGACACTTCCTCAGGACAAAGACTGAGCGTTTCTGTCTCTGGCTGACACTTCCTCAGGACAAAGACTGAGCGTTTCTGTCTCTGGCTGACACTTCCTCAGGACAAAGACTGAGCGTTTCTGTCTCTGGCTGACACTTCCTCAGGACAAAGACTGAGCGTTTCTGTCTCTGGCTGACACTTCCTCAGTCAGGAGTCTCACAGGGACAAACACTGAGCGTTTTGTGTCCCTGGCACGCTTCACCGGTGCAAAGGAGACATTTCAGGACCATCTGCAGCCACCCTGCTGTGGGAATGGTGATAATCCACCAGCACCAGCAATTTATGATCATTAATGTGCTTGCTTAAGGTGCCATCACCTTTCTAAGCGATCTGGCGTATCGTTTTCGAGATAGTCATTTTGCGAGTGTTTGCACTCATTCACTTGAATGGGAAAATGTGGTGAGCAGCGCAGAGCAGTTCTGATGTTTGACTTCTACAGTTCTGATAGAGAAGAGGCAGAATTAAATCGTATAATCGATGCATCGCGACGCGGACGTGGGAATCGAATCGACGACAGAAGAATCGTTGAATCGTTTGTTTAAATCTCTGTTGACATTCAGATTTTAAAGCACTTTCTAAGTAAAAAAGGGCCTTGATATTTATCTGACTGCTTGTATTAATTGATGAAAAAGTAGCCATGTGCAGTAATAATACAGAAAATTGAGGATTTGATACTTGGAGCTGCGATACTTTGAGCTGCATCGAGATGCATCGTGGAATCGAATCGAAGACAGATGAATCGTAATCGAATCGAATCGAGAGGCCAGTGAAGATTCACAGCCCTATTCCGTGGTAGCTTTGGTAGCTCCGTAAGACCAGTGCCTGCCCTCTCCATATTTAGGTCAACTCGTTCACACACATAATATCCTTTCTGGCTCTCTGTGTCTCTCCAGTAGACTAAGTGCTGCAGGAATGCGTTGGCATGGGAATGGGTTCCCTCGTCTCAAAGTCAATGTTTTGTTTTTTTGAATGGGTTTTGGTTAGATGCCTGAAATAAGGTCTGTGGTGTTAACAAACGTTTATGATACTGCTTAGAGGTGTTGTTCAGCAAGATAATCTTCACAAATGAACACCACTTTTATGATTTATCAAGTGTTTTCTGGCGAATGGCGATCACATACTCTTCAAAAAATTATAAAAGTGCTGTTCATTTTCTAGCGGAACAAAACCTTGAAGTATCATAAACTTGTGTTAAACACAGAGGAGCTAACCAGACAGCTAACCAAAATCCCATTCAAAAAGCACATTGACCTCGAGAAGAGAGAAGCCAGCGTGATGCCAACTTGCGGCACTCTATTCCCTATGTTAATTATATACTAACTGTATTTTTTTTATATATATATATATATATTTATATATATATATATATATATACATATATATATATATATACATACATATAAATATATATGTACCGTAATGATCTGCTTGGAGTGGGTTAGATGGGGTCAGTAGATGTCACTGTAGAGATTCAAACATATGGGACCAGGTCAAAGCCGGGGGATCGTTTTAACAAAGCTGGTTCATTGGTTGAAAACAAGAATAGATACGTTACTGTTGTACTTTCTTCTTCTGCTATACTAGGGGCTCGGGTGGTAATGATCCGCACTCGCGGGAGTGCGCACAAAGAGGATAATTGTTTCTAAACATGCAGGGCGACCGGCTAGCGTCTGGTTATGATCAGGACTTCACTGCATGTTTAGAAGGGGCTTGAGCGATAGCTTTATACCGTTTTCACATGAACTGGGAATATTGTTGGTAACCTTTATGAAAGTGATAGACTTAAAGTCCCTGGAAACCAGAAATATTTTTTTATTATTTAGGATTTTGAGTTCATCACATCACAGGAACCTATGTTAATAAGCCACCAGCCAAATTTGAACGATGATGAACGTCACAAAGTATATAAATTTAGGTTTGACAGTCATGACAAAAGTCATGACAATCAATTAGAATTTAGTCTTTTCTCCCGCGGATTGTGTGGGCGTGTCCCGTGTGTGTGCGTGCAGGACTGCACTGCAGGTCTCCTCTGAGAGAGAGAGCGAGCGAGAAGGAGAGAAGGAAAGAGAGATGGAGTGTGCGTGTGTGAGTTCGCTCGTTGCTCGGCATAGAGAGGAAGAGAGACTGCCACTGCGAGTGCACAGCGCTACTGTGTGTGTGTCAGTGTGTGTGTGTGCGCGCGTGTGATTCGATTAAATCTTATGACGTGATAAGATCATGCATTTTAGCACCAGGTGCACCGCTGTCTTCAATGAGGAAGTGGAAATCCAGACCTTGGCGATTTTGGCGGTTTGGGTTGAAAGTAATGTCTCCTACTTTCTGAGGCACACAATTACTCACATAAGACCCTAAATTTAATAGTTAGGTTTTTGTGGATTTTGGTTTCCAGGTACTTTAATAATACATGTTTTTATCCCTCCTCTACTCATTATTCCCTTTGTTATTTTTTAACTGTTCACGCTTTGAACTTTGTTAACCATTAACCGTAGAATGACTTTGGGGGGTTATCATGTGTTTCTGGGTTTTTGTGACCTTGAGACCTGATGTGTTGACATGTAAGTCAATTGATTGACTC
This sequence comes from Poromitra crassiceps, assembly GCF_964638095.1. Taxonomy (NCBI): domain Eukaryota; kingdom Metazoa; phylum Chordata; class Actinopteri; order Beryciformes; family Melamphaidae; genus Poromitra; species Poromitra crassiceps. The sequence continues at coordinate 22,284,569 of NC_139638.1, read as the reverse complement.
ATACACACACAGACTTATACAAACACACACACAGACTTATACAAACACACACAGATGGTTGCTTTGATCAACAAGCGCACTCATATTTTCTCTAGATTGCATTGGCAACTCAAAACAATAAGCCCTATTAGAGGAGAAACAAAACCCTCATATAGCATTTCTTCATTTTCCTCTGTCTCTGCAAGTTAATGTGCACAAACATGCCCTTTGTCAGTTTGAATGGTTAAGATGATATGCTCAGTGCATTTAGGACTGCACTAACTGAAGGAGACCAGCTGGTTCCACACAGATAGCACAGCTACCAACACTTGTGTTGGCGCTTCTGTCACCAGCAGAGCTTTGGGAGGACAGGGCACACAACGCACGCTCGTCAGTTCTCTGGTGGGGGGGAATTATAGGGTGCTTGGAGCCTATAGGGCAGGGATACTCAACTTGCTTTGCCCGGGGGCCACTTTCATGAAATGCTAGAAGGCCAGGGGCCAGTTAATAAACAATCAATATTAGGGGTGTCACAATATATCGTCCCACGAAATTTCGCGATAGTAAAACGTCACGATATGTATCGTTGAGATGAAATCTCATATCGTGAAAAAAAAAAAAAAAAAAAAAAAAAAAAAAAAAAAAATTTTCTTCCAAAAGTAGACAAAGAAACGTCTTTGTTTGTTGAAGTTCAATGTGTGGAAAGTAGTTCAGTTGAACAAGTCTCTGAAGAGACACATGAGAAGTTATACAGGAGAGAAACCATTCAATTGAGTTTCTGGCAAAACTGTTTACTTGACAGGAAAAACTGAAGATGCATAAAAAATAGACTAAGAAAAGTCTTGTTGTTTGAGTTTGAAGAAAAACTGAAGATGCATAATGAGAATTTATACTGCTGAGAAACCTTTTAGTTCAAAGTAAATCTAAGTGACGGTGTAACTCATTCTATTTCAAGATAAGCCTTATCTCCAATCTCATGTTTTTTCTAGTTGTTATTGTAATAACAATTTCCCACAACAGCATGTTTTGTATTTGTGCATTTCAAATAAAATACTACTTTTCCAGTCATATATTGTCATTATTCAAGTTTAAAAAAATATTGTTAAAATCGTATCGTATCGTATCGTTATCGTGAACCCAGTATCGTGATACGTATCGTATCGTGAACTGAGTGTATCGTGACACCCCTAATCAATATACATTTTTCTGTAGCGGATTGTAGGTTTTTGGGGTGTCAGCCGGAGTTTAGTCTGACAATGTTGTGCACATCGGATAGTTAGTTAGGTTAAGTACATTCATAAGCGCTTGGGTAGCGAGCAGACGGCGGTATTTGACAATTTAGCAGCTAAATCATAGATTATTGAAAGATATTCCATATTCCAGACTGAAATGCTATAACAGAAGTGGAGTATTGGCCAGAACGACATGAACATTTGGACACTTATTCAGCGGGTATCTTGCATGTTGCGTTAAGGTGCACTGTAAAAAAAAAAAAAAAAAAAAAAATTGCAATTCCATCGCGGGCCACACAGCGGGCCACATGTGGCCCGCGGGCCGCAAGTTGAGTATCACTGAAGGGTGTTAGTTTTGGAGCCGGACCAGTGTGTGAGAAAGTGAGTGAGAGGAAGATTGAGAGAACCTCCGTTGAAACACAATACTGAGACCACAGAGGCTGACTGACACCGTGCGATGAGGACAGATGTCTGCTCCTATGAAAGTTACAGATTAACACAGAGTTTGGCTACAGATGTGGCAGAGACACACACAACTTGCACGGTACAAAGTCCTTCTATAAAACCAGGCAGGGGACAAATAAGCTCATCGTAAGATATCGTCGCCAGCTGTATCAGAGCTGTGGTTTGTGTTTGCCACAGGTTGACAAGTTGACTTTGTGTCACATTTCACTTAACTGACTACCATACTTCCATCTGATCATCGAGGCTATGTTTCAAACTGTCTCTCTCCGTTCAGTGGTGTGTCACACACACACACACACACCACAACTCAAAAGAGTACGGATGTGTTGCGTCATAGGCAATGAATTATGGTCATTGTAGTTCACCAACATGCTTGGCACTATTAAAGCTTGATTGCTTGAAAAGTACATAGGCCAGCTCCATGCACCACACCACACCACCTAAAATGAATCCAAAAAGGAAATTGACTTGGTGGGCTGTTAATTTACCTGGGCAGGCCGCCCAAATATTAACATTGCGTGAGAAACGCTGGATAGGGACGCCATCCTCTTTCTAGACGTACGCATCGTTTTGCTGTTGTCCACAATCAATGTGGAGAACTGGAAAAATAAAGATCTACAACGTTGTGCGCGTCCTCCTCTCACCTTCAACGATTTGTCTTGTCTGCTCAATTATCAAAAGTGTGTGAAAGAAGCAACAACACAGAACAGAGTGAAACCTTCAGCTCTGCTCCAGGAGGTCCAAGAAGCCATCTGGAACATTAGGCCTCACTTGTGAAGTGTAAAGCCACCATGTCAAAGCCTCACCATGTTAACAAAACAATCATCTGAAACGCTGTGAGCAGCTGTAGAACATTCACTGTCGCGCTTACTGAACACGCTACACTGGAGAAATGATCTATAAACTGTCACACAAATTAAAATGTTAAAAGATTAGATTTTTCTGTCCATCTTTTCATTTACTATTCAAAGAGGTAGGTCATGTTTTGCAATGTGAATGAACATTTCCAGTTTGTAAAGATTCATTCACACTGTGCTGTGAATAGTGAGAGGTGTAGATGATGCTCATTACTGATGCATCAGGCTGGAAACGTTGAAACTATAAATATAGTTATATTGAGAAACAAAAAGGTAGAATTAAAATGCAACCAAAGCAAACCATCAACGACAACCCAAATGTCTAAATTTGAGGAAGAGAGCAGGAGCTTGTGTGAAGTCAACACTATACACGGGGATGTCAAATGGAAGCCTTCCTATATAATTACTAGTTGCGGGGCCCCCGCTTAGCTAGCAAGACGAGCTAAAGTGGCCACAGCAAAGGCAAATGAGGGGTCAGGTCTAGTAAAGGCTATATTTAGCCTGCCGACGGCCAGCTTTTTAAAAACAACACGCCCTTCCCCTGAGTCACATGGCACTGGAAGTTCTGGAGAAGAAAAAACGTCCCTATAAACATACGGACAGCGAGTGAAGTAAGCTAGCTGGAAGAGCTAAGATTTGCTGTGTGGTGTTCCCCCTTCAATACGCTTCTGCACTCCAACATTAAAACATAATCACCGCATGCTTTTTCTTTTAATTACAGGAAAAAAGAGCGTAAGACTTTTACTATTGACATCTGCAATGGCAATAATAAGAATGAGGAAACTTTAGCTTTGGGGACTGGAGAAGGTGACTTTGGTGACTCTAGATAACCTCGAGCCGATCGCTGGCCCCCGTGGCGGCGACGTCTCATTCGAATGTCTGCCCTATCATTGACAGATCTGGGAATGTTCTTTATTTTATGCCATCCACATAATAGACCCTTCTAGGCCATTTTGTGTGGAAAAGGCAGGGTAAACACAGGTGCAAGCAAAACACTAATGAGGGTTGCAAACTTCTATGATTGGAAATTGGAAACCCTCATTAGTGTTTTGCTTGCACCTGTGTTTATTCTGCCTTTTCGACACAAAATGGCCGCCGTGAAAAGGGTCTATAGCAGGGATACTCAACTTGCTTTGCCCGGGGGCCACTTTTGTGAAATGATAGGAGGCCAGGGGCCAGTTAATAAACAAACAATATACATTTTTCTGTAGCAGATTGTAGTTTTTTGGGGTGTCAGCCAGAGTTTAGTCTGACAATGTTGTGCACACCGGATAGTTAGTTAGGTTAATTTAGTTAGGTTAAGTACATACATAAGTGCCTGGGTAGCGAGCAGACGGCGGTATTTGACAATTTAACTGGAGCTCAGCCAAACTTTATTTCACATTAGTTATTATTGTGAATTAGATTCTAATTCACAATGAAAACTAACGTGAAATGATTAGGAAATGGTCGGGGGGCCACTCTGCACCCTGTTGCGGGCCGCATCTGGCCCCCTGGCCGCAAGTTGAGTAACACTGGTCTACTGTGCACACTGGCATTGTGTGTTTGTCCCTGTCCCTGTACTTGTACTGCAGGACTAACAAACACAAACATGTTTAGATCTTGGAACGCACATATTGGAACAGCAGACAGGTGAATAATACTCTGAACTTCTCTGCCATTCAAAAGAGAACTCCTTTCATAAAATAGTGATAATGTATCCCAGCAGGTCACATGGCAGCCATGGTTTCCAGTGAAGTCATATAAGCCGTGCTTAATGTAGTTTCCTTGAGGTGAGTGTGATGCCAGTCAGGCCGCGCGGAGCGGAGCGTAATGTAATGTGGGACTATTTTAAGAAGCTGAAAAAAGCTCAGCTGAAGGCCATGTGGTGAATGGTCATATTGGTGCTAGTTTCCTAAATAGCAGTAGTCAAGGTTAGGTGAGTGGTCCCCCCAGAGTAGGGCTGTCACTTTTTCCCCAAAATAAAATTCGAACGAACTTTAATTGCCCGAAATTCGTTCGAATATATTCGAAGTTTTTTGGTTAATTAAAAAAAAAAAAAAAAAAAAATTTTTTTTTTTTTTTTTTTCAGTCCAGCAGCCTGTTGCACCAGCTGAACGTAAGTTCTGTCTTAAGTTAGGGTGTAAAGTCCACACTAACTGCTACGTTCAAACTAGTTAGTTTGACACTAAAGTTGTGTCTTTGTTTGGTTGCACCACGGAGACGTAAGGTACATCTTAACTAGTAGACCCTAAAGTCCATACTAACCAAAATAGTGTCGCAGACAATGACGTGTACAGTATCTGTGACCAATCAGTGAAAAGCACGGTGGAAACGGTGTTTATTTACGGTTGTTTAAGTGGAGTGAAAACAGGACATGTTGCCCACCGCAAATTAGTGCTTTCATATTTCATCAACACTAATCAAATGAGAACGTTATTGAGTAACGTTCGTTTAGGTTCATATTACTGTTAACGTTTATCTGTGAGCTCTTCATCAGTATTGTAGGCTATACCACCATCCTGCCTCACTAAATTGTTGCGGTTATTTTAATTTGTATGCAGTGCTGCAGCTTGTGGGAAACAAAAGCGTGAGTCATAAATATCAAAGGGTGTAATTTATCACGGAGAGCGCGTTGCGGACGCAAAACAACGATGCGCCACGGTGCCAAGTTGCAATCCGTGCCGACTGCTATTTTACGGAGGACTTTACACCTAGTAAGACGTAGGTGTAAATTTTAAGTTCTAACTTATGCCTACGTTGTAACTATTTCACTTGGTGCAACCCAAATATATTTAGTAGTGCGTAAACTCGGACTTAGTGAGACTTTACGTTCAAACTAGCTTACGTTTCAACTTACGCACAGCTGGTGCAACCCACTGCAGGCCACCGGGCATCAGCCCGACGTGTTAGCTTGGACGCTCACAGTCACAACACTGCCTCACAAACTTGGCTGCATCCAACTCGAGACAACTTTTCAGACCCTGGAGACAATCTTTCTCAGAAGAGACTAACGCGACAAATCTGGAGACTTTTTCTGACATGGGATTAACATTACCAGCAAGCAGCAGTTGGTTAATTTTGGTTCATAAAAAAATAAAAATAAAAAATAAAAAATAAAAATTAATAATAAAAAATAAAATAAAAATTCGAACATTCAAATTACATTTCGAAAACGAACCCCTCCCCCCACATTCGAAGTTGCATTCGAATTTCGAATGAAAAGTGACAGCCCTACCCCAGAGTGGGAGAGATCTCTGAGCGTGGGTTTGAAAAATCCAAATCCAACTTTATTAATGCAAGTAAAGTTGCTAAACTTTAACTTTATTTAAAAAAATGACGTGATTGACTGAACGATGGTTGAACGAATTAAAAGTGATACCTGCAGTCTTTCATATGCAGTGTTGGGCAAGTTACTTTCAAAATGTAATATACTACATAATATTACTAGTTACTTTCATTTGAAAGTAATAAGTTACTTTACAATATTACTGTCCGTGTAGAGTAACATGTTACTTATTACACTACTTTTCCATTACTTTCACCAAAATAACAGCAGTAGCAGAATGACATCGGCGCCCCCAGAACCATCTTGAAAATTAAGGAATGTGAAAGTGGTTATTTGTATAAAAACACACAATTTTATTAGGAAATGATTGTATCTTAATTTAAATATGTGCTTTGATTAAGAAAAAGTAACTCACTTTGTAACTTGTGTTAGTTGCCAAAGTAACTGGTATAATATTACTGAAATCCTATTGGTAATACGTTTTATTACTGAGTTACTGCTTAAAGTAATATATTACATGTAATATGTTACTTTTGTAATGAGTTACCCTCAACACTGTTCATATGACACTTGTTGTGTTTCCCCACCAGTCGATGGATGGAACATTTGATGGGGCTGTAAAACGTCTCTAAAAACCCTGCTATATATTCTGACTGTGCAAGTGTGCCTGTAAAGAGCAGTCCTTTCTCTCGTCTCAAAGCCGTCTTTAGCAGCCCGGGCACTGATTTCATGCTGCTGATTCTTGGCCGGCGGAGACAAAAGCCTCCTTTGGGGTTGCCGTGTGAAAACTCGCCCCATCACCCACTGACTGCCACAACACTTCCAGTGTGTCCTCCTGAACTTGGCGCGGCCGGAGATAAAACACTAATTTCACCGTTTTCTCCATGGGACCCAGAGGGATAAATAACACACAAAGGCATTCCTGCCATTTTGAAAAGTCGAGCGCGCACAGACTTCTCGTGATCTGATGGGAAAAGTCACCAAATGCGGCAACTGCAACACCTTCCTTTGTCCTTATGGTCATGAAAATAAAAACGCAACGCATTTACGATTGGTCGCTGAATCCACAGTGGCAACAGTGAGAGTGTATTATCGTTATCTGTCACCAAAATATTGTGAGATATAATAAAAACATGGTTCATCAGCTGTCATCCCACACGTCTAAAAGCTGTGCAACACCCAGAGCGAAGAGCAAAGGAATCACAACTTCAAGCAGCTACGAGGAACTTATTTTGTGTTGACTTTAGCGGCCCCTGTGGACAAAAATGGCAGTGTTCTCCTGTCCTGTGACCAGCGAGTCGGCCGAGTTGCGACTTCTCCGAGGCTGCCTGAACATCGAGCCTCCCCTGCTATTTTATTTCCTGCATAAGGTTAATGTTATTGGTCAATCCCCCTGCTGGCTGGAACAAAAATGACAACTAGTCTCACACGGTCGTGAACGCAGATCTCCTCACTGACACTGATGGTCTAATTTTTTGATGTAGGTAAGAGATGTGAGGCATCAATATTACATTTAGACTATTACATAACTAGGGAGGCACCGATCCACATTTTTTCACTTCCGATCCGATTCCGATACCTGAATTTGGATATCTGCCGATACCAATATTTTTCTTGAATATACAGTATACTGTAGGCAAAGATTTGGCCAATTAAAGATTTTTTTTAAATATACCTTGCAAAAAGCAGACAAAATTAAGAAAATATACAAGGCAAAGAAGGATACCATTACACATCGGCAAATTACGGCCACCGGCAAAGCGCGGCCCGCGCTGGAACAGAAAAAAAAAAAATCTGATTCCGATCCGATCCGTGAATTAGTGCCAATATCAGCACCAGATACCGATATTGTATCGGCCCCATCCCTATACATAACCAGTTAGAAGTTCCTTGTAGCTGCTTTAAAGTGGAAAATAAATCACAACTCAAGGTGAAGAACGATAACCAACTGATTGGCAAAAGAGGAAAGTATCATTGCAAAAGAAAAAAGAAAAAAAACGCACACAAAAAACAAAATGGTGGTGTTTTTCCCCACAAGCACCAAAGCCAAAGGGGAATGGGTATTTGGGGTATTTGGTTGCCCAGGTGTGGTCATGCGGGCAGGTAGGGGGGATAAAGGGGAGCAAAGGCCTGAGGCGGTAACAGAGCAGGGGCGTAAGGGAGAAGCATGCAGCATTCGTGTTGGAGCATGCAGCCACCAGCAGCGCAGGGGCGGGGCTTAACAGCAAGGGGGCGGGAGGAGTAGGAGGAGGGGGGAGGGGTTTAGTCTCTGACCTGTGGCTCCTCAACAAGATGCGACGCTCCTCTGGAGAGAATTATAAAATCCTCAAGCTATGGAGGGAGGGGGGAGAAGACAGAGAGATCAGACATGACAGTTATGTGAGGGTGTGTGTGTGTGTGTGTGTGTGTCTGTGTGTGTGTGTGTGTGTGTGTGTGTGTGTGTGCTGTGAGAGGGAGAAAGTAGTGTCTGCATCAATGTGTGTTTTAAACCCTTGTGCGACGACAATAAAGTATTTTAGAGTGTGTGTGTGTGTGTGTGTGTGTGTGTGTGTGTGTGTGTGTGTGGTTAGCTGTCACAAGACCACAGTTAGACAGATAGGCAACAATGAAAACACAAGCACAATAAATCATCACAAAATAACACGTCACGAAAATGCAAAAACACCTGCCCTCACACACACGCCGCCGCGCGCGCGCACACACACACACACACACACACACACCCCCCCACCCGTCTCTCTCTCCCCATTACGCACACACATGGTGTACACACACATCCTGGAAAGCCACAAAACAAACGGATCAACAAGTAATACAGGAACTTTTCTAACCACTTCACCACAGATGATGTCTGTCTGGCATTCAGTGTCTGGTGCTGACTTTTTAATATGACCAAGGACCAATTAAGACAAATGATCAACATTATCTTGTGGGACTGGCTGCATAAACTTCTGTTAACCACAGACCTTATGTCATGCATGCTGCTGCTGTTCGACATACTTCAGAGTGACTACACAAAATGCATAAAAAAAGGTCTGTCTAAAGGTATTTATTTGTTTCTGACTCTGGAAAATTGGGAAAAACAGTCAAATACCCTGAAAACTACTGTATCTCTGAACTATTGCTAATGTATTTTTCCCCACTTCCATTCACTGAACCTCCCCTGAAACTGTTTGGAGCCCCCTTGGGGAGGCCCGCCTCCCACTCTGAAGACCTCTGGTCTAGTGCATTTTAATTTGTCAACACATTATTATTATACATGTTAGATAAGTGTCAACAATGTGAACACTGGAGATGTGTGGATCACAATACATTTGATAAATGAGCCATCTCAACAAAGAGTACAGAGACTTTAGTCAATATGAGGCGGCAACAACAGAAATTGTCAGTTGGAAAGAAATTCTCGCAGGAAAACCAAACTGAAGATGGGAAAGGAAAAGGAAATGATGTTGGTGCAGCCGTGCGTCGTGACAGATGGCTGCTGGCCCTCCATTCATTCATCACAACACTTTCCGTTAAGACTGTTCCCTCTGAGCAACATGAAAAGCCTGCGAGGCTGAAGACACAAGTACACACAGGCTCCATTCCCACACTGCTGTTCTCCAATCCAAAGAACCCTGTGTCAGCAGAAGCAGAACGCACGGGCTCACTCACCTCTCACTTTGCCTTCTGACAGTGTGCGTTACAAAGACCCAGTGGGAAGATGGGTTACAAATTAACTAGGACCCATGCATCATCCATCCACGAATTATTCTCAATTCATCTTTGACAGTAGTCAAGATAAACAAAATGTGCCTAATAATAATACTAGTTATTAGGCATATTTTGTACAAGGATAAATAAAATGGCCCAGCCAACAGAATAAGGCTGTTGTCAATGTGAATGTCCCTCCCTGGCTGTGCAACAGCAATCATTAAATCGAGAACAAAGAGACAATCTCCCAGACAACCGAATTCAGGTCACCCAAATCAACCCAAATATGGAGGTTCATTAGCATTTGTTTGGTGGGGGAAGCAACTGTAATAGAGACACTGCATGAAATAGGCCACGCCCATCACGGGGGAAATCGCTCCCATAGACCAGTATCATTTTCCTTGAATTAAACATAGCTAAAAGCTGTTGTGTGGTGGGGCTGTGCAGACAACAAATGTAAAAAATCACCAGTTAAAAGTTTTTTTGTACTCCTGAGCAAAACAAGGAAGCCATTGAGAATTGGCGAGAAGAGAAATGTGGATCTAGCTGTCAAGGAAGTTGGAGTGTTCATCTCCCGTATATACGATATTTTGGTGCAACACGCGACCATGCACGCGACATAGGAGAAGGCCAGGATTGGACGGGGGTTTCTGTTTCCCCCCGTTTTGGGCGTGGTTTCTGAATGATGACGCGCTCCGCAGCGTCTCTATGTGCAGCCCCCCCCCTCCTCTAGTGTAAAAAAGAGAACAATCAGATTATTTCAGCAGAAATGACGCACATCAGACTACTCCCCCCCCCCCCCCCCCCTCCTCTCTCAAGTTTCAAATGTCTTTATGTACTTGACCATAACCGAGCGTAAATGCACGAGTTGGCCTTGGGGAACATTTAACTTCCATCAAGATTGCACATTGCATTCCTGTCATGCGTATGGATTTGAGTTTACCACGGTGAGTAACAACAGTATCGCTTTCATCATGATTCCTGTGGCCAATGAGCCTGTCTGTCCGTGTAGATCAAGGTCAAGACGAGGCACGCATGCTGGCTGCAGCCGCTTCCACACAGTGAAAACAAAGACGCACGGGCCTCCAACCGAGACGATGGATCACCCTCTCCCCACTCTCCCTCAATCACTTCTTCACACACGCACAGAACATATATATGCATGCAGGCAGCACAGCACAGCACACATACGCGGTGCTACAAGTCGCTGCCTCTCGCCCGCCTCTGACAGCATCAATAGAGAGGAGAGGGAGTAGGCGACAGTGGTGCAAGATTGATGAGCCGCAGGTCAAAGGTCGCGTCGCCCTCGACATCCTGAGGAAGCACTTTGACTCGGCTTCCCCTCCGCTCCCACAAAACCCCCGTGACAGCTGATAAAGAGTCTTCACTGTGTGTGTACCCCACAAAACCCCACTGACACCTCGTCTTCTTCAGATGTCTCAATTCAGGACGTCCTGAGTGGGCGTCGGCCTCGGGGTCTGGGACTCTGGGCAGGACCCCCCCCCCGGGCGCCGCACCGTGCCCTTGGTGACACGGCGGTGTGGTGAGGCGAGAGAGAGAGGAAGTGCACATGTCACGGGGGTCTGCGTCGTCTTAATTGATGAGCGGTCTTGAATGAGGACGAGGCAGAGCTGGCTCTAAAAGACTTCTGTCAAGCCAGAACCAATTTATCAACGGGCCCTACTTCAGAACCTCAGCCTATGGTAAACATATAGACAGGCCGGGCAATAGGGCTCACACTCCACCGTGACACCTCGTTTCCCAGCGCATTGAAAAAAACCCGCAGCTATAGAGCGCAAGTCCATGTTCCATCCATGACCAGCACAACTCCAGATTTTTAAATCTGAAATAAAAATCTGAAATCTGAAATAAACTCTACTACGTCTCTTATTGAGTTTATTTAGCACTTAAGCTGCTCAATTTAACCCAAACATCTTGACTAATCCTGAGACTATCCCTTCACTCTCTTCTAGGATCGAGCAGTTTGGTGTGTAGTGTGTAGGGATACTAGGGATGTCACAATACTAGAATTTCTACTTCGATACCGATACCCAGGAAAATATCGATACCCGATATCATTTTCGATACCATGAGAAGGGGGATGATGACACATCAAGAAGCATAAAAATAAAGTTAGACAGATGGACGGACAGACGCACACTTCTCCATAATCTAGACCTGATCAAACTTTGAATTTAGACAGCAGATTAGCCCTGCTCTAGCCATCAGAACACGTTTAGCTTGTTGAAGCAACAGATACCCACCAATGATAGGGAGGGAGAAATCAGTGATTTTTCATTAAAAGAAAGCACTGATGGTATCAAAACTGTTGCAAATAAGTATTGTATCCATTTAAAATGTCTAGTATTGATACTTTCGATACTACCGATACCTATTGCAAATGAGTATTGTATCCGATTCAAAATCTCAGTATTGATACTTTTCGATACTATCGATACTTTTGACAACCCTTGTAGTGTGTCTCCATAAGTGACAGGTAGAGGGGCCTTGACCTGTTCTATTTGTGGCTTTGGAAGCAGCTCCCCTGAGACGGACATGAATACACACATGAGAGAGACTCTGGCTGCTGACACAGACAAAGAACGCAGATATAGAATGGAGAAGGTCCACTCATCTCTCCGACTGTGTGGTGACTGTGGTCATTCCGGTAAGACCCCCCCTCCCTCTCCTCTGCCTCCCCTTACACAAACACACACACACTGTCCAACCCACCAAATAAACACGTATACACACACACAACACACCACAACACACACAGCATTCTCATCTGCGCGGTCACCCTTACTGTCCGTCTATAAACATCCCAACACTCTGACAGACCTGTCACCATGCACCGCTGAGGGAGGGAGGGAGGGAGGGACAACGAGAGGCAGAGGGGAAGTCAGAGAAGAGAGACGTGGGCCTGAGAAGATATTTGAGTGGAAGTGAATAAAGTGCTATTCACCTTATCATTTGCTCATATCAGGACACTTCAATCTGCATAAGGTCATTTTGTAATCGTTATTCTGTTTTAGACCCCGGGGGTAGATTACTCCTATCTTTATCATTTTTAGACTTGCCAAAAAGCTGTTTTCAAGCCAAAAAAACAAAAACAAAAAGCTGTTGAGATGAGAATGTAACAAATATTCCAAATATGTGACCAGTTTATCAGAATAACGCCTTTAGACATTTTCACCGAGCAGTGAGGAGTGCTGGCTGTGTGACCGGTCGGACTAGCTACTAGTCTGGCAGTGAGAAAACACTGTTGACGTGCTTAATTTGTAACTAACGTTATTGCCGACTGGATACACTCATCGGCTCCTCGCAGCAGTAACGCTATGAGCCTATGTAGTCTAGGGAATCTGTGAGATTTTTTTTTGAACCACCTTATTTTCAAGGCACACAGGTAGGTCTAATTTGTCACACACACACATACATGCTCTGAGTGCAACTGCAAGCAGTAATTTACAGACATGGTGACGTTTTACTTTGATGACAGCCTAGCGTTGATAGTACTATCTGTTGTTATTCATTTTCTTTGTGCAAATAAACAACAAACAATAAACACTTACTCAGTCTGGAGATGATGTAGCCTACCACTTGTGCTCTTCGCCCTACTTATACTCCAACCACTTATAAAGCCTCAGCCAGGCGGTAATGCAACATAAAGGATGCCAACTGCCATAAAACACCACAGAAGGATTTATTACATCCCTGATGACATCACAATTGCTCGAGTGACATCACTGATGACATCACAATTGCTCGAGTGACATCACTGATGACATCACAATTGCTCAAGTGACATCACTGATGACATCACAATTGCTCAAGTGACATCACTGATGACATCACAATTGCTCAAGTGACATCACTGATGACATCACTGATGACAATCGTGACATCACAATCGTGGCACACACACCGCCCGCCCACTTATGTTTCCTTTTAGGACCACCGCAAGGCATCAGTCTGCCAGAAAGCCATTAGAAGAAGAAGAAGATGACTTTCAGGAAAGACCAACAAAAGAGGAGAGGGGATCGGGTTTTACAGAATGTAGGGAAACAGTGGATGGATAAATTCAGAAGGAGGCGGTAATGCAACATAAAGGATGCCGACTGCCATAAAACACCACAGAGGAAGAAGACCTTGAGGATTCATTTGCCAAAGATCCTCATGCTGCAGATGCCAGCTATCTGTACCAAAAAACAAATACCTCAGACCTTTGATGAAGAACATGGTTGTCCAAAGAAAAAGAGCAGACAGCTATTTAGAACAGAAGAATGATGACGAGCAAATTGCACTTGGAGACCTAACTGTGAAAATTGAACAATACCTTGAAGAGGTGACCAAATAATCATTACAGAAATCAATGGCAAACCAGAAGTGGTTACATTAAAGCCGAAGGCCTCAAATATTTGAGTGCATTTTTGCATGCATCTAGGAAGGAATAATGATGTTGATGAAGAAAAAGTGTGTCTTGTGAAAACTGCTGCCAGACTGGTAAAGACTGAGATAAAAGATATCAAGATTCCCAGAGATGCATATCCCTCAAAATATATAATCTGCCAAAGGCATGGAAACCCGTCAGCTTCTCCTCAAAGAACTGTTTGCTGGCAAGAACTGTGAGTTAAACATAGCTGCAATAGGACAGGCCATGAGGGCAGCAAGGGCAAGGGTTCTCATCACGCCATTACAGATAGGACTGGCAAATGCATCACCAATTTGGATCTAGATTTTTGGTGGAAACACTTGGTAACCTTCGATTCTGTTCCTCATATCAGAAGGTGAAAAAGTTGAGTCAAGTGCAGCTGCATCTCAAGGAACATACCTCCCTGGCAATGTTGAAGGCCACTTCATTCAGTACATTGCTGATAATGTTGACCATAACATCAGAACCATTGATGGCCACAACACATTCCATGTTATGGGCATTATAGCTGGAGTTCCACCAGAGAGCCAAACCAGTACCTCTGATAGCTGTGACATAGCAGCAGTTGGACACATCAATATCCGAAATCAGAGACCCCTGGCCTTTCATCCATGTCCTATGGACTTCATAGTCATGTCATTCACGATTAACCGCCATTTATTGTCTGTTACCAATGACAGTCATTGTCTGTTACCATTCAAAGTAGGCTAGCTTAATAAGCACTTACTAGTTAGCTAATAGCTTACTAATAGATATAGTTTAATAATAGCTTATTAAGATACTTGTAATATCTGTTATTCATTTTCTTTGTGCAGATAAACAATAAACAAACATAAATAAACAATAAACACTTACTCTGGAGATGATGTAGCCAGTAGCCTACCACTTGTGCTCTTCTCAACCACTTATAAAGCCTCAGCCAGGCGGTAATGCAACATAAAGGATGCCAACTGCCATAAAACACCAGAGAAGGATTTATTACATCACTGATGACATCACAATTGCTTGAGTGACATCACTGATGACATCACAATTGCTCAAGTGACATCACTGATGACATCACAATTGCTCAAGTGACATCACTGATGACATCACAATTGCTCGATTCTGTTCCTCATATCAGGAGCCAAACTGCCAAACTTCATTCATAGTTTACAGTTTATCCATGTTTACAATGCAGCCGGCCGGCTAACGCTGAAGCGGAATAACAAATACAATTGCGTCTGACACGGAAGAGAAAAAGTGGGCGGGGCAACATAAGGTGAATAGGTTGAGAGGGGAGAGAGGACAAAAGGGGAAAATGAGGGGGAGGGGCATCCTCACTGAAGAAACCAAGGGATATGGAAACGTTGCATAAAGTAACATGATCGTAACGGGGTGGTTTGAGGGAAGAGGGAACGCCAAACTTTTCTTTAGTTACTCAATTACTGACAGGAGGGCCCGAGTTACAGGTGCCATTCATAGCCAGGAGCTTTCCAAACTCACCTGGGAACTTATTTTACACACACTTTGGCAGATTGCCTACTATTAGTTTGTGTGTTTCATCCATCGCATGAGTATGAAGAACGGGCCAAAGCCATCTGTTTTTGACTGGGTGTAGTGTAGTGGCAGGACACCAGAAGTACATTCTCTCTGTGCGCCGCTGCATTTTGGGCTATTCATCGCCTTTCTGGCCTACTTTCATCATCACTGATGCAATACAATGAGCCCTGCTACAAATCTTTTGGAAAGAGAGAAAAAAGGAGAAATTCTCCTTCTTCATTCCATTCCTGGATAGAGGGTGCATGGCCTCTGTACTGTGGCACACACACACACACACACACACACACACACACACACACACACACACAGCTGCGTGGTGAAGAGGATTATGCCGGCTTGAATTTCAACAGAAAGAATCCCAGTCTGATTACAGAGCAAATCTGGCTTTAGAAAGGTTCCTCAACAGAGAGCATACTGGTACAATAGGAAGCTGGACATATAATCCAACATATAAAACACATTCATTTTCTAGCAGCTGCCACACAAGGGTTAAAGTAGGGCTGGGTATTGTCAAGGACCTCATGATACGATACGTATCACGATACATGGGTGGCGATATGATTGTATCACGATACATTGCGATACAATACATATTGCGATATATTGCAATACGTACATAATTTACTGAAAATTCAAAAATTTGAGCTAAAAATACAACACGCTGTGCACCACCCAGGTAGTGTAATAATATGTACATCACTTTATATTGACAACTTAGTGGACAAATTGAGTCAAAACTACAGAGTGTTGAGTGTCTTACTGAACGCACTGAAATAGAAAGTATTCTTATTGTGTCACTGAACACACGGCTGTGCAAAAAAATCGATAAGGCGATATATATATTTTTCTTTTTTTCTTTTTTTTCTTTTTCTGAAATATCGATACAGTATTGCGGAAAAAAGTATTGCGATATATTGCCGTATCGATTTTATTGCACAGCCCTAGGTTAAAGAGCACATTTGAAGATGATCTTCTGAATATCAACATTTACCTGGGTATTTATTTTCTGCAGACAGAAAGATCATGTATCCGAGCAGATGGAAACGTATGTGCATGCATGGGAGTGTCTGTCATAGGTGCTTTGTTGGAAAATAATGGGAATCCACAGATTTCGGAGCATCTAAATGGCAAACATCAAGTATTCTGCTGGTTTTAGATGCGTCTCCAGGCCGACTTGTATCTGGGAATACCAATTGGAATGCCCATATCTACTGGAATGTCCACTGATATCCCACTCTGCGCAAATGTTTGCTCATGAGCGCGCTCGCAGAAGAAGAACAAGTCACTCGTCTGTCTGTCTGTGAGTGTGCGTGTGTGTGTGAGTGTGCGCGTGTGTGTGTGTGTGTGTGTGTGTGTGTGTGTGTGTGTGTGTGAGTGTGCGCGTGTGTGTGTGTGTGTGTGGGAGTGTGTGTGTGTGTGTGAGTGTGCGCGCGTGCATGAGAGTGAGAAAATGAGTCACCCTCTTCTTCTGCCTTTGTATGAATCTTAAGTAGGCCCACGTTGAGGGGGGCTTTGTTCGCCGTCACCGTCGGGGGGCACGTCCTCCAACTTCTCCCTCACTTCCTTTTGGCATCACATTTATCATTCTTCTCCCCCCAACGAACAATCATCCTACAACATGGACTAGCAACTAGCGCACAATGAACCATCCCCTACCCCACCCCACCCCACCCCGGCCCCGCCCCCACCGCCCGGTTGCTTGGATACCTTTGATCCGATGGGGACAGCTTGTCAACAACATCATCACTTACCGTAAATTCCGGACTATAAGCCGCGGCTTTTTTCCCGTTTTTTGGCCCCTGCGGCTTATATAACGGTGCGTCTTATCTATGGATTTTTTCAGAAAAAAAAAAAAAAAAAAAAAAAAATCTCTCTTTTTTAGCACTCTTTCTAACTATAAATCCACTTCTGTTTTAATTTCCTCTCTTGCCCTCTTTTCACCACACCGCGGACACTGTGTGCACTGTAAAAATAAACAACGGTGGTGTTGTGTTATGTTGTTTTGTTGAAATGTTGTAATACGGTAAATGGGAGCTTCCTCAAACAGCCATCTCTTCCCGACAATCCCCTCTGTGCGTGACCACTTACATATGGTAATTACGGTAAGCAAACGGCCACTCGGGCAACAACTCCCTCCCCCGACTACCAGGAGAAAATCACAAACTTCGGCGAATTCACACAAAGGAAGATCAAGGAATATTCACAACAAGACGAGCAGTAGAAGCAACACTCTCACTTACCATGGGGAAGGTACGCAGAAATTCACACGAGGCAGCTTTCAAGTTGAAAGCAGTCAATCTCGCATTAAAAGAGAGCAGCCGCCGATCAAACAGAGCAGCCGCGCATAACCTGGGCAAAAGGGACTGTCCGTCCGGGGGAGAACTACTGAACAACTCCCTCCCGACTATCAGGAGAAAATCACAAACTTCGGCGAATTCACACAAAGGAAGATCACGGAATATTATAGGAGTGTGAAAACATCCACAATTACCAACGGGTTCCAAAACGCTGGACTGCTGCGGGATGAAGAGGATGACGCCACGGGGACTGCCCCCTAGTCCGATACCTCACGAGTCCGATACCTCACGAGTCCGACACCTCATGGTTTTGGGTTAGGGTCTGGGGGAGGTTAGGTTTAGGCGTGGGGGTGGGAGAGGTTAGGTTTTGGGTTAGGGTCTGGGGGATGTTAGGTTTAGGCGTGGGGGTGGGAGAGGTTAGGTTTTGGGTTAGGGTCTGGGGGAAGTTAGCCTCTTTTTTCGGACTCGTGAGGTGTCGGACTCGTGAGGTATCGGACTCGTGCCATGGCACCTGAAGGAGAGAGGAGAGTGGTTGACGAAGCCACCCTGAACCTGTTCGTTTCCGACACTGAAGATGAGGACTTTGGTGGTTTCAGTACGCAGGAAGAAGAGGAAGACGAGGATTAGTGACTTGACTTCTCTGGTTACAGGTTTGCTGCACATATACGGTAGCCTATTGTTGTGTGATTTTGTCTGGGGATTAGTGACCTGACTTTTGTTTTGTTTTGTTGAAATGTTAATAAATGGGAGCTTCCCCAAACAGCGATCTCTTTCCCGACATTCCTCTCTGTGCACGAACCCTTTCATATGGTAATTAAACATCAAAACACCCGCGGCTTATAGTCCGGTGCGGCTTATAGAAGAAAAAAATAGTCAATTTTGGTCCCGCGGCTTATACACCGGTGCGTCTTATAGTCCGGAATTTACGGTACTTAGAAACTCGCAAACCTTCACGACGGTTTTGATTTATCGCACATGGAGAAACACAGAGATACAAAATATTGTTCCATCTCTTGTCGTTGGATTTCAAAATAAAGTTTCCAAGAACTTTTTTTTTTTTTTTCACCATTTTGTGTTGCATCCAACTCATTTAAAATCAAATTCAATATTCAATATTAAATTCAACTCCACAAAAATTGGCATGCATGCATCTAAAAGTGAACGGCCAAAGCGGTAAAAACCTTCTAATTTGCAAGACAAATTCCTTTCTGGGTAAAATCTTGCGCCATCCTCCTACTCAACTACTCAACCGACTAGATTCAATAGATTTTATTTTGACGTTGTAGGAAGTCTGCTGCTGGCGTGCGACACACAGAAAGACAGCGTGCCGTGCCGAGCCTGTGCTGTGACGGTTGTTCAATATCCTCCACCGAGGAGTGACTCACCAGCAGGCCCGCAGTACTGCTGCATGTCTTTCAGGAGTTAACATCTCTCTCCCAAAGAGGGTGAACAGTATGGAGGGTGGATCGTGCCTAAATCAAATACAATACACACAACTAAATACAATACACACATTGAAATACAATACACATATTGGAAATACAATACATATATTGAAAATACAATACACATCTGAAGAATACAATACATGTGTAACAATAAATACAATACCAAAATGCTTAAATACAATACACATATTGAAAATACAATACACATCTTGAAAATCCAACAACTGTATTGTATTTTCGAGATGTGTATTGTATTTTCAATATGTGTATTGCCTTTTCAATATGTGTATTGTATTTCAATGTGTGTATTGTATTGAATTTTGGCATGGGTGATTCGTGCCATAATCAAATACAATACACACATTGAAATACAACACACATATCGAAATACAATACACATATCGAAAATACAATACAGTTGTTGGATTTTCGAGATGTGTATTGTATTTTCAATATGTGTATTGTATTTAAGCATTTCGGTATTGTATTTATTGTTACACATGTATTGTATTCTTCAGATGTGTATTGTATTTTCAATATATGTATTGTATTTTCAATATGTGTATTGTATTTTCAATATATGTATTGTATTTCCAATATGTGTATTGTATTTTCAATATATGTATTGTATTTCCAATATGTGTATTGCATTTCCAATATGTGTATTGCATTTTCAATGTCAGTCAGGAACAGGGCCGGCGCCAGGATGAAATGACTGAGGGGGCTGATTTTTTTTTTTCCGATTTAAATTTTTTTTTTTTTATATATGATATTTTTATATCGTAAAACATAGGTTATATACCCGCTATGCCTATTTCTGGACTTTTTAACCATAATAACCTCTGAAAAGCGCAATAACAACACAAGAAAGACTACTATTCAAAATCAAATAAAACATTTATTTCACAGCAGCAGATTAAGTGAGGGGGCCGAAAATTGAACTGAGGGGGCTCAGCCCCCTTAGGCCCCCTCGTGGCGCCGGGCCTGGTCAGGAATGTTTCCCGTTTTTTTTAGTTGTGACGTAATCACTCCGTTCCCGCTCCACTCAGCTGGCTCGAGTGCACCACCCAGACACTTCTTTCTGCGACCATGTATCGAGAGACATTTTCTAAAGAGTATAAATTAAGCTTAAGTTGGCTACCTTGGCTACCTTGCTGGCAAAATGTCAACGAAGACGTGGGCCGATCTGCTGCGGGAGTCAGCTAATGCCATGAATCTAATTCCTCCCCCCAGTACCCCTCCTCCAGCAGCTCATCCTGTGCCCCCAATGTCTGTAACGTTACCCTCACATGGATCAACTTCCATGGAATCAAGAGTTCGTGGTGCTGTGCAAGGTAACGTTAACGTCAAAACCACTGGAAAATATCTAGTTAGCTAGCTCAGATCGCTAGCTAGCATCGCGCTGCTCGCTGCTGCCAAGACGCCAGCATGCATTGAGAATGAATGGCAGCCGGCCGGCTGCTCTCGCTGCTCGTGACGGACCCTTTGTGAATCCACAGTAAGCAGTAAGCAGCAGTAAGTAAGCAAAATACGTCGAGTAAGTATACATTCCGTGCCAATTATCATTATTGCACCCTGGACTTATATTAAGTCGGCTTGCCCTATACGTTACACGTGGCTCAGCCAGGCACAGTTAACCTATCGGCTGGCTCAGTCTCAGGGAGACTGAGCGTTTCCGAGGTGCTAATGATAATTGGCACGGAATGTATACTTACTCTACGTATTTTGCTTACTTAGACATTCTACTTATTTTTGCTTCTATCGCATTTACTACTGTTTATTTTATGCTATGTGTGTTCTGTGAGCAAGCTACTGTAATTTGTCCCAATTTCCCCCCGGGGATCATTAAAGTCTTTCTGATTCTGATTCTGATTCTGATGTGTCTTTTTCCCTGCAGCGACATCTGAACAACTCACCAAACTGGTCAGGTTTATTGTTTATTGTTTATTTAGATCCCCATTAGCTGCCACACATGGAAGCAGCTATTCTTCCTGGGGTCCACAATATAAAAGTTAAAAAAAAAATGACATACATTTGATGGATACAATTATTCAAATACAGTTTGTACAACTTAATTCATGAAAAAATTAGGTAATGCTATGTAAGCTTTCTTAAAATATAACCACAACCCAACTATGGTTGCTTTTGATTAAAACAGTTTACAGATAAACATTAAAAAAAAAAAAAAGTAATAAAAAATTTACGAATACCGACACCAAATTCAGATTCACATGGACCAATGTTCAATCAATAGACTGTTTTTAAGATGTTTTTTGAACAGACTTAATGCAGTGGCTCTATACATAACAGATTTTTGAGTAGATATTAAATTTGTGGAAGGCAATACAAGTAATCTCCTAGACACTTGTCTTGTTGAATAATCATGAATATCTTCAATATGACAGATCCTAGAGTATAAAGATGTAGGCTTGGCCTGTATACAAATTTTATGAAAAAAGGAGAGAAGATTATAAGAAAGCCTATCCCCAACCTTTAACCACTGAAGCTTACTATGCATAACATTAACATTAGCTTTGTAAGGGCATTTCAGAACAAGGCGAGCAGCTCTGTTTTGAACAATTTGTAACTTATGAATGTCTTCCTTAGTTGCACTAGACCATACCATCGAACAGTAGTCTAAGTGAGATAGCACCAATGCTTGAATTACCTGTGCTCTAGAGGGATCATTCAATAAGTAGGCACATCTCTTGATAACAGATACAGCTCTCCCTATTTTTGCTACTACATTGTCGACATGAGCAGACCAGGACAGCTTTTCATCAAGGGTTAGACCTAGTAATTTCACATATGAGACTTGTTCTAGCGCTACCTTCTTCATCTCAAGGGATAATTTAAACTGGTCAGGTTCTGGGTAGGGTGGTGTGTCCTGCCTGAAGCCCTCAAGCTCTGCCTGAGTAAGTTGGCGTGACAGTTGAATCTCATGCACTTGAATAACAGAAGCATGTCCCGGGTCACTCGATCCAATCCAGTCGATGCCGTAGTTCTCATCCACCTGAATATCAGGTTAAACAGAAAGAATAGGGTTATTGGTTTTGAGAGGTATCTATATGACAGGGGAGGAGGTGAGGAGAGGGGAGGAGAAAGATCTGATGGTGTATCTCGATTCATTCATGTTACGGTTATATGACAGGTTCATGACAGTGTCATGTTAGTCTTATGTACACCCCTTCAAATAGTGTCATTCAGTTTCATGAATGACTATCAATTACCTGGGAACGTTATCCTTTTGTGGCCCAGACCAGCTACCAATAACTCCTCCTTCTCGTAGATCGAAGGGACACTGTTGTCCTTCCTACCGCCCAGGCAGCAGAAGTGTGTGTAGGGCAGCAGTTTGGTTTTCTTTGCTGGGACAGCAGGGCTCCTGAATGGCGTTGATCGACGGTGGCTGTAAGGCTGAAACAGCCTGGACACCTCACCTACATCAATATTGAATCAAATAAACATTATGATGATTAAAATACAATCTCTGTTGTGTCATTTCGGCAAGAATTACTTGTTTTTTATTCAGCAGCAGTAGAGGACATTAATAAAGTGCACAGTCGGTAACCAAGCTCAAATCTGTATTTTGGGTTTCTCATAGCCTAGCTAGCTAATGTTGTTAGCTAGCTAGCACTATCCTTTCATTCCAACAGCTAGCGTTTACTGTGGATTCACAAAGGGACCGTCACGAACAGCGAGAGCAGCCGGCCGGCTGCCATTCATTCTCAATGCATGCTGGCGTCTTGGCAGCAGCGAGCAGCGCGATGCTAGCTAGCGATCTGAGCTAGCTAACTAGATATTTTCCAGTGGTTTTGACGTTAACGTTACCTTGCACAGCACCACGAACTCTTGATTCCATGGAAGTTGATCCATGTGAGGGTAACGTTACAGACATTGGGGGCACAGGATGAGCTGCTGGAGGAGGGGTACTGGGGGGAGGAATTAGATTCATGGCATTAGCTGCCTCCCGCAGCAGATCGGCCCACGTCTTCGTCGACATTTTGCCAGCAAGGTAGCCAAGGTAGCCAACTTAAGCTTAATTTATACTCTTTAGAAAATGTCTCTCGATACATGGTCGCAGAAAGAAGTGTCTGGGTGGTGCACTCGAGCCAGCTGAGTGGAGCGGGAACGGAGTGATTACGTCACAACTAAAAAAAACGGGAAACATTCCTGACCAGGCCCGGCGCCACGAGGGGGCCTAAGGGGGCTTAGCCCCCTCAGTTCAATTTTCGGCCCCCTCACTTAATCTGCTGCTGTGAAATAAATGTTTTATTTGATTTTGAATAGTAGTCTTTCTTGTGTTGTTATTGCGCTTTTCAGAGGTTATTATGGTTAAAAAGTCCAGAAATAGGCATAGCGGGTATATAACCTATGTTTTACGATATAAAAATATCATATATAAAAAAAAAAAATTAAATCGAAAAAAAAAAAATCAGCCCCCTCAGTCATTTCATCCTGGCGCCGGCCCTGTTCCTGACTGACATTGAAAATGCAATACACATATTGGAAATGCAATACACATATTGGAAATACAATACATATATTGAAAATACAATACACATATTGGAAATACAATACATATATTGAAAATACAATACACATATTGAAAATACAATACATATATTGAAAATACAATACACATCTGAAGAATACAATACATGTGTAACAATAAATACAATACCGAAATGCTTAAATACAATACACATATTGAAAATACAATACACATCTCGAAAATCCAACAACTGTATTGTATTTTCGATATGTGTATTGTATTTCGATATGTGTATTGTATTTCAATGTGTGTATTGTATTTGATTATGGCACGAATCACCCATGCCAAAATTCAATACAATACACACATTGAAATACAATACACATATTGAAAAGGCAATACACATATTGAAAATACAATACACATCTCGAAAATACAATACAGTTGTTGGATTTTCAAGATGTGTATTGTATTTTCAATATGTGTATTGTATTTAAGCATTTTGGTATTGTATTTATTGTTACACATGTATTGTATTCTTCAGATGTGTATTGTATTTTCAATATATGTATTGTATTTCCAATATGTGTATTGTATTTCAATGTGTGTATTGTATTTAGTTGTGTGTATTGTATTTGATTTAGGCACGATCCACCCTCCATAGAACAGGTGCACCAGAGAGAGAGAGAGAACGAAAGAGAGAGAGAGAGTGAGAGAGAGAGAGAGCGAGAGAGAACGAGAGAGAGAGAGAGCCACAGAGAGAGAGAGAGAGAGTGAGAGAGAGAGCGAGAGAGAGCGAGAGAGAGTGAGAGAGAGAGAGAGAGAGAGAGAGAGAGGGAGAGACACACAGAGAGAGAGAGAGAGAGAGTGAGAGTGAGAGTGAGAACGAGAGAGAGAGAGAGTGAGAGAGAGAGAGAGAGGGAGAGACACACAGAGAGAGAGAGAGAGAGAGAGAGTGAGAGAGAGAGCGAGAGAGAGTGAGAGAGAGGGAGACACACACAGAGAGAGAGAGAGAGAGAGTGAGAGAGACAGACACACACAGAGAGAGAGAGAGAACGAAAGAGAGAGAGAGAGAGAGAGAACGAGAGAGAGAGAGTGAGAGAGAGAGTGAGAGAGAGCGAGAGAGAGTGAGAGAGAGGGAGACACACAGAGAGAGAGAGAGACACAGAGAGAGAGAGAGAGAGAGAGAGAGAGAGAGAGAGAGAGAGAGAGAGAGAACCCCTAAAGGGCAGAGCAGGCAAGGCAATCAAAGCTAATCACCAAGAAAGGCCTCACAAGTTGATACTGAAGTATGAATCACAGTGTGGTACTAAGGTCACCAACCAAGATAGATTGGGGAAACCATAAATATTATATTACGATAGATGGGTCACCGCAGGCTCCGCCAATTCTAACAAACGGTCACCTGACCTCTCCCCTGAAGTGTTGTGAGAGGACTGTGGCTGGTGATGCGGGGGTTAGCGCTGACCTAGCAAGCTAACTTGAAATAGAGTATTGTGAGTTCCCAAACTCCACACAAACCACACATATAAACACAAAGCTGCCCCTTGTTAGCTCAACACAGTTGAAACTAAGATGTTCAATTTAAAAAATATTTTTTCTAGGCACAGATTTAACCCTTGTACCCTCCTAGTCCATCTGATGGACTTTTCCTGCAGTCGCGTATGGGCCGTTTCCACATTTTTTGAGTATATGGTCTTAAAGTAAGGCTAGGTATTTTTTTTGGGGTATTTGACAAAAATCAATCATAGTTATAATTTTTATACGATCCTAAGACCTATTTTCAAAAATACTCCTCAATTTACTCCTGGTCCATCTGATGGACCCATTGACTTCCATTGAAACCACTCTATTGGTACTCCCAGCAAATTTTTACAAAATTAATTTATTTCATTTATTTCAGCGGGCATCCTGGACCAAATACCTTGAACTTTGACCTTAATATCTAACCTTGGAGTTGGTAGAAATTTTGGGGGAGTTACATGGTCTCATAGTCCATTGCATAGTTGTCCCATTGATTTCAATGTTAATTTTGCACAAAAAGAACATTTTTTTTTGACTTCCAGCTAATTTTTCAAAAAATCATTATTTCCTTGATGTTACACATCTCACCTTGACTCAAGGGGTTAAAATTGTAGTTTCTACTTTTTTTTTTTTTTTTCCCATATTCCCCCAGTTTTGGCATAGCAATCAATTCCATACAGTTTACATGAAATGTAAAAAAAACTGATTCCTATGCCAAAGATGGGAAAATATTATAAAACTGAATTTGACAGTCCACACTACTGATTTGAAGCCTTTAGACCAGGATAGATGCTGGACTAAAGCTCGTTTGTGTTTTTTGGGGAAAATGGCTGGTAGTCCAAAACATGCGCTTTTTGGATTTTTGGCTCAAAATATGAAAAAATACTATTTTTACAAAAAATCACAAAAAATACAAAAACCCACTGATGATGTCACAATGTCTGTGACATCATCAGTAATGTCATCAGTGACATATTATTGACAAAAAATCATCTCATGACATCACTGATGATGTCATAGGCTAGTGATGTCATAGCTATTGTGACATCATGCCTGTGAATCTTTGATACTAGGCATCTTGCAGTGGTGACTTTTGTAAAACACCCCAACTTGCCCATAATATCAGACCCAAAGCCAGTTTGTCTTTATGGAAATGGAAAAAAAAAACTTTTTTTTTTTTTATGTACTTTTTTTTTTTTTACTGTACTTACTGTACACTGGCATTTGAGGGGTTAAAATTCGAATAGGTATGAAATGTTGGTATGAGGTATTAGGGAAGAAGTTACCAATGAATTATAAACAGTCAAAAATTTAAAAATTTAAATTAATATTTATAAATTAGTACAGTATTCTGGTTAAGGTCCATCAGATGGACCAGGATTAAATTGAGGATTCCGCGGCAGCAGGGTACAAGGGTTAAGCGACTACATCAACGAACTTCAGATTTAGCTTTAGCTAATCGCTCCCTGGTAACATGAGTTTGTGTTGCCAAATCTCGCGAGTGTGTTGCTGAGATAGAGACAGGTCTTAAACAAGTTTAACTTTCTCCTGATCTGTCCTTCTGAAAAATGCCATTTTAATGTCAGAATATTAAGAAGATATGTGGCTTTGGAGAATGGGCCAAATATTTACTGGGGCGAAGGGATCGGTCATCATCTGAGATCACGTTGACTTTTCCCATTGACTCAAATAGATTCAGACCTGCCGAAAATCTCTTAGTGGTCGACCATGTCCGTGGAAAACCATGGGCAAAAACCCGCGTGCCAAAACGACAGGAAGTGAGTTGAGGTTGGGTCATCTTGCTTGAAATCGCATCGTCTTTGGGGAAACTTCCCTTTACACATATACACCAACTGCCACATCACTCTGTACCCTCAAGACTAAAACTCGTCAGTGCTGCTAAATTATTTCACAAGCAACCTCATTAGTCTGGTGGAGCGCCCCCTAGTTGTTCAATGGGTTGTTCCATCAAAATTACCCCTTTAAGGTTTCTGTAACGCAAGCATTCCAACGCTACACATATAATACGCCTTGGCCTGTGCCATGTTTCCCCTATCCCAATCAGCTGACTACTAGCATGTACCACTTATTCTAATGACTGGCTGCAGAGTATTTTGCTTACTAGGGTCCCAACTCTCTCCGCTCTGTCTGTGGATCAACTCAGCCAAACGCTGGAATGAGAGAGAAAGACTAAGTTGACAATAGAGACAAAAAGGAAGATGCAGGCGTAGAGAGAACTGGCTCCAGATGAAAAGGGGGAGGGGCAGAGATAGATGGAGGAGGCAGAGGCAGAGTGAAAAGAGCAATGGGGAAGAAGACAGGGACAGAAAGGAAGATGGCAGGAAGAGACAGTATGGCAGAGGTTCAAACCCTGCGTTCTGTCAGGAAAAACAAAGAGCAAACCAGCAGCGACGTACGAGCAGAACAAACAAGAATGCAAATCAGGGCCTGATGCAAATGTCATACGTCTTCAGGGGTGAAACAGACCCCGTCTTTATAGCGACCAACCCCCCACCCACCCACCATGACAGCACGCTTCCCTCTGTGCTCTCAGAAGAGCCCACTTCTCTCCTCCACGTCTGTACTGAGCCAGACTCACACAGAACCAGACGGTTCCACAACAACACACAGCGAGACACGAGACAGAGGGACATTGTGACGACATACATCGTCCTCTTACTTCACGCTGGACACACGGGCAGAGGACAGCGGGCTCGTTCTGCACACGTGCACACAAACACACACACACAAACACACACACACACACTCAGGGAGAGACAACATGCTTACTTGTCTGTCATGGCGTCAGCTAGCGAATACTGGTTCATTAAAACTCTTTGCAGTTTTCTTCACACAGTACTTGGAAATGGTTGAGGGTGCGGCCCAAGGCTAACTTCACACAACGCCGTTCTAGGAGGAGAGGAAAGAACAACGTCAGTTGATTCAGAGCAAACAAACATTAATTAACATGTAACTGTCAAACAGAGAT
The DNA here is from genome assembly GCF_964638095.1 of Poromitra crassiceps. Lineage (NCBI taxonomy): Eukaryota > Metazoa > Chordata > Actinopteri > Beryciformes > Melamphaidae > Poromitra > Poromitra crassiceps. The sequence goes on along the minus strand of NC_139638.1, from coordinate 22,256,351 downwards.
GATTGAATGCCTCTTGATGGGACACCAATACATAACCAAAGTCTGAGGAGAGAATCATTGTCATGGTTAAAAAATAATAATAATTTAAGAACCCCCCCCCCCCCCCCCCCCCCCCAGGTCTGCAGCTTTCTCTCGGCCCGTTATGGACACCAGGCTCTCTGCAACACTTATGATTCAAGATTCAAGATTTTTATTGTCACTCCATGGTACAAGTATCACGTGAGAAATTCTTGTGTTGTGAACTCCGTTTACAACATAGTACAAATATAACAGGGCATATGAGTGCAAAAACAACAAGAGACACAACAAGCAATAAGGCAGTATAGTGATTGAACAACACAAAAGGCGTTGGAACAACAAGCCATCGTCCGTCCAGGCTGGCTGGCCGAGGCCGCGGCTGCTTAGTTTGCACTGCAGCCATGCCTGACTTGCTCACAATTAGCCTAGCAAGGACTGGTCTCTTCAACTTTGTGTGGGGGATACTGCTTCCATGGCAACCAACGCAGCCCACCAGCCAGCAAGCTAGCATCAATTGAGCACACCAAGACGTCCTGTGGGTAGTGACTAGAGAGAAGGGACGGCAGCTACAAACCAAAGGGACCCAACAGATTCTCCTCAAATCAGATCACAGGTGAAAGAAGGCATTGCAGCTGGTTACATTTAACATCAAAGCATTAATAATAATGCATCTGTACATACCAGTATTTCCCCTAGCATTCTACAGGCCTGTAGATTTTTTTTCCCCCTGCTCTCCCCAAAATTTAAATAAACCTTTATGGCATATTATTACAATACAACAATACTGGTGTGGACAGTAATAGAAGATACCAAATCATTCAAAACAATAAGCATTTTGCTTTTAGGAGCATTGTGCCAGCGTGTGGCGCTGTTCCAAAACGTTTCAACGTGTGAATGTTGCCTGGGAAACGCACATCCCATAATACAACTGTTCGCATCGCATCCCATAATAGTATGATGATTACTTTGCCAACATAGATGCGAACAGGTTAGCTAAAAGTTTAGCGTCGTCAGCGACGGCCCCCACCGTTGCGGTCAGGGTACGTTTCGAAATCCCTCCAGGCCTGAAAATGTTTCTAGGGAAAACACTGCATACAATATATAAATCAGAACTATCAAGTTATGCACTCATATTACTGCTTAACAGGAAAAAATAACAACTTGGTAGAGCTAAAAAGAAAAAATAGAACATACATTACAGATGCATTGCATATTTGTGGATGCAGATTTAGTCAGCAGATGTCCACTGCCACTCATGTTTAAAAAATATTTTTTTTTCTAGTGCAATGATGCGACGACTACTCGCATCCAGTGACCCATGATGGGCTGATGGTGCCATCAGCAAAACCTGGCGTTACCACGTCAGCTTTATCTGCCTTTAAAAGCTTACGATAGCTGCACATCATTAGATTCATAGATGATATCCTGCTATCAGTGCTATGTGTCAGCACACTTGCATAACAGACTGTGACTTGCCAGCATGGGATCAGGCTCGCATAAGCAGATAAAGGTTAGATATACTCTCTCCACCCTCACAGTCAAGTAGAAATAATAGGTCTGACGTGGAAAATTAATATCCTGTTTTTGCCTCAGTCATTCATTAAAGAAAAACATGTCTCAGGCTGTATTGAATAATCCAGAACTGATTAACTAACCAATGGGTTTTTAATGGTTTGATCAGTCAGCTGATAGGGTTACAGTGGTCTCTCAGGAGAGGGGAGGGGAGAGGGGGGAATGCCCCCAACCCCACCAGCCTGCACTCCAGACAGCTACTTGCCTTGGAGCCTTCTGTCTGGGTAGAGAGGCTATGGCTCAATAGGCTGATCTGGTTCACTTTTCCATGCTTTGCTTCCTGAATTCTGCACTCTGAATCGGCATTGGCCTCTCTCTCTCTCTCTCTCTCTCTCTCTCTCTCTCTCTCTCTCTCTCTCTCTCTCTCCGGCCGCCGCTCCTGTTCATTTGCTTACCTACTTACTGTAACTGTCTGTCTTTTATCTGATGTTTGGTTTGCCTGTCTCTTAGGGATGCACCGATATGAAAATCTTTGCCAATACCGTCCGATAATAACAGATATTAACATTGCCGTTATGGTCGATAACTGATATTTACCGATGTCTATATGATCTGTATAAAAACACATTTCTATGATCAATTTTTGTATATACTGAATAACGCGTAAACACTGAATTTGAAAAAGTAATGCATTTCTTTATTTCCAAAACATTTGGAAAAGTCATAGATTTACCTCTAAATGTGAAACATTTGGCTGATATCGATAACTGATATTAACATTGCAACATCGGACCGATGCCGATATGTTAAAAAAAAAAGAGAAGACCAACATCGGCCGATACCGATATGATTGCCGATATATCGTGTCTCTCTCGCTCCTGTGTGTGATAGCTGCTCATTAAACATTTGCCTTCCGTCTCTGTCTGTACCCAGTAAAGAAACAGACATCTTTGTACAGCCAAGTATCTCCACTAATCAATTTAGTTCCATTTCCTCTGGTCAACAGCAGTATGTTTATGGGGATGTATTTATTCACTGAGGAAAACAACTGTCATCATCATCATCATCATCATCATCATCACCGCCCTGAGAGGCTTTAAGACATTTTCTGAATTGGCTTATAAAATGACACAGTAAAGACCATATTGAGCACGTAGGTCTGTGCCAAACTTCCTTCTTCGTCATCGGAGCAAAAGGCAGGCTACCCCAGAATAAGTGAGGGATGATGGTGAAGACAGACAGTCTTTCTTTCTATCAAGAAGCACAGAAAGTACGTTTCCAAAAGCCATCTCTCCTTACGTAACAGCTGTAACGGAATGGTTGAAATATGCAGAAGATTCCATGCTTTTGCACGATGTGGTCATACAGTCATAACAGTGATTGAACAGGAAAAGTGCTTCGTATGAAAGAACATCCCATGCTGCCGCTTGCGTTGTGGTGATGATGTGTTTAGTGTTTATTTCCTTATGGAAAAGAATACAGAGTGAGGAGCGCCTTAGCCAAACTCAACCTCCTCCTCCCCCTCACAACACCGATGATACGTGGATGCTCAATAATCAGAACAAATATTTTATCCACTGAACAGGAGGTGGAGGTGATATCTCAAGTCAAACCCCATTGAGAGGCCTGGAGTTTGAGATTAAAAATGCTACATGAAACACAAGATTGAGTTGCTTCTGCCTCTGCTAGGGTTAGGAGGACCCTGCTAAAGCTAAGGTCACACTAGACGATTTTAACAGCTATTTAAATCAAAGCTAGTCGAGATTGGGATTGCCACTCGGACCCGGCGTTTGATGGCAGCATGGCACACAGACTATACTTTAGTGTGAACAGTCTCTCAAGACTCCTGACTTTCTGTTTGGCCCAACCCAATTTTGTGAAAATGTTTGATTTATTTTGTCGGGCCGAGTCTGCTTGGGCTCGTGTAGTGTGAAGTAGTGGTAGTGAAAACTGAAATCAAGGGCGTGAGTGACACCGGCAGCAGCCAATGGGAGGTTAGATACAGAGGGAAGAATGAAAGGAAATAAACAAGAGAACTCGCTAACACTAGCACGAAGATTCCTCGCCAACGTTATTGTCGTCATCGTGTCTCTCGCCTTCACGCCTGACGCCCACCGTTGTCCCGTCTGCCAGCGTGTGAACAGCTTCCTGACCAGACGGCGAGAGACTTTACTCTGAACTGAAGTGACCTGGACAGTGGACACGTCGCATTCGCAAGACTTCAACAGTCCTGTAGTCTTGACCAGGGCTTCAGAGGCACAAGAACAGAAGCAGGTCCTTTGAAGTGCGGCCACCATAGCACTTGAAATCATGTCGTCTAGCTTTGATCTACTACTCGAGTCTGGTGCCAAGAAACAAAGGAGGCGAGTGTCCTTCTCCTAATGTTTCAATGCCCGGTTAATGACAACATAAACAACCGACAGCATGTCGGGGAAATCCCAATGTCCACACAGAGAGTACTGATTCCCCTCAGATTTACAAGTACAGCAGACAGTACAGTACACAGTACAGTACACAGTAGTAGCAGATTTAAAGCTACTGGGAACAGCCAGCCAAGCCAAGAGACTATTTCAGCTTACTGTAAACAACCTCAAAACATTTATTGGCATTTTCATTGGGGAAAAAAATAGTGTCTCTCTTCTTCAAACATGACAATATTTCCATAGCAATAAGCAACTAAACATAATTGTGCAATGGTGTCGTGTGGGTTGGCTATTTCAACACATAAAGCACCGGCGTGCAGCAGCCCAACTCACTCAGGCACCATCATGGCATTCTGCCATCCATCAGAAACACTGAATTATTCAACATCCAGACGGAGATTTGGGTAAAAATAGCATCACAACATGAGGCGTGAAGCTCTCCACCGCACAGCGTCAACATCTAACTGTCGGCAAAGCAATAGCTGTTGACATATGGTGCGCTGCCACCCAAGTCCATTCAACTCATCGTGGGTTACTACTATCATCCAGCCACAGACACAAGCTGTGCGCTACGTGAATCATCTTACCATAGTCTGAGAAGCTCCTCCAGGTTGAGAGAGAGAGAAGAAGACCGTTGGCGAAGCTCCACTCTTCCAACCCAAGCCCAATCACAGACACAGTGGTGTCATCACTGGCAAAGCCACCACCACCGCTTTCCATGACACAAATGATAGAGCATGATCCTCCTCCTCCACCATGACTAGACTTGTCATCTCCTCGCTCCCTCGTCCCCGTTCATGCTGCCTCTCTCTCTCTCCCTCTCTCCCTCCTGTCTCCCACTGCCTCTCAGCAGCACAAGAACCAATCACAGCTTCAGAAGGCAGCCAAAGAAGCTGAGACGGTGGGAGACACCGCTTGCATCACAGCACCGTTTTGACGATCATCACCGTCAGTGACAGATGGCTCGTCTCTCCATGTCCATCGGAGAAAATAGTGGATATGTATATATATATATATATATATATATACCACAAAAAGGCTATATTGCCGTTCCCCTGTCACAGCAGTCCAACTCGCCAGTGGAGAGCGCTGGGATCGCGCCTCTGGATAGCATCAATGCACACAATTCCTGAGGAGGGGGAGGGGGAATCGGGTGGGTGGAGGAGGTGGGGGCGTGAGGAGAGGGGGGAGGGGTGGAGCCGTGGAGGTGGAGGTTAGGGTTGTGTGTCTGTGTTGAGAGTGTGTCTATTGTTACAGGGACGTGGTGCTCTCCTTTCAGGGAGGTGAATGGAGACTGGAGGTCCAGCTGCAGCCCTTTCTCAGCACTGTATTCAGCCCTAGGTGATGTCGGTGTGTGTGTGTGTGTGTGTGTGTGTGTGTGTGTGTGTGTGTGTGTGTGTGTGTGTGTGTGACACTAAGGACAGTTTGCATCCTCGGGGCAATGCATTGTTGTTGATGTTGTGATTAAGTGGCGGTTTCTTTCTCTCACTATGCAAACGCTAAACAAATCAAACAGTGAGCATCAACAACAACTAACTGATAAGAGGTAAAGGGAGGGACAAGCTGATGAATAATTCAACAGTGTATAATGAAAGATCTCTCATAATAAGATATATTTTCATCTTGTGACATCATCACTGCAAAATAAATACCCATCCAAATAAGCCACGTGGAGTAATAATGTAAGCACTGAAGTTTTAATCCAGCAGGAGAGAGAGCATGGTCTGGTCTCTCCATTGAGCTGTGTCAGATGGCAGTAATAGCCTGCGCGCGCAGTAACAGAATGTACTGTATGTATGTAGGCTAGCTGCCTGCTCTCAGCCAGGCCACGACAGTCTGACTGTGTGTGTGTGTGTGTGTGTGTGTGTGTGTGTGTGTGTGTGTGTGTGTGTGTGTGTGTGTGTGTGTGTGTGTGTGTGTGTGTGTAGGCTAGCTGCCTGCTCTCAGCCAGGCCACGACAGACTGACTGGGAACCTTTTCAAAACATCAAGCAAAGCTGTCAATAGCACTGCAGCAACGCCTCACTAAGCTTTACACAACTCGCTGGGATATCGCTCTTAGCTGGTTCTGCAGGAATTCTCCACTTCAAATACTTTCATAAAGATAAACGTCAATTTTTCCTATTGATCCCATACAAGCTATAGCCAGTCCATGAAAGCTTTTACTGACACCCCAACTCAAGTATTAATATATCCTCTGACGAGGAGTGATGCAGATGTGGCTCTTTCTTTTGGAGCATGGCCAGTAGGGGGTGTCAAAATTAATCGTTTAATCGATGCATCGCTCGCGATGCGGACGTGTCACGATGCATCGAATCTAATCGTTGACAGATGAATCGTAATCGAATCAAATCGTGAGGCCTATTACCGAGTGTCATCATTTTGGGCCAGTGCTGCTGAAGTGAAATTAAATAGAAGGAAGACTAAAGCAGTGATACTCAACTTGCGGCCCACGGGCCACAAGTTGAGTATCACTGGCCTAAAGCCTAATACAGTAGGTCAGACAAGAAAAAACACCTTCATCTTTGTCTTGTTTGATGTGGGCGAGATGAGATCTCATATCAGCTCACATTCACATCATTTTGATTAATATCTCCTTACCTTTAGGCTACATTCAAAGCTAATTCAATTAGCTTTGAATCAATTAAATGGATTCCTTTTCTCTTTGAATCTCTCTGGACCACCGATCCCATCCCCCTTAACCACCCACATGTTTAAATGCACCAATGATCAAGTGGCAATTAAGATTAGCAACACACCCATTTAAACCAGATAGGTCATACAATTTAAAATTCACTCATAACTTCTTGTATAGTTTTAGGCAATATTTTGCAATAATAATAATGTATGCTTGTCACAAAATCCCGAGGCACTTTGGGATTACAGTGACTGACTGTCAGGTAATTTAATAAAGCCTAATGGATTTTAAGGTGACCGACCGTTCATGACATGAGCCTCTAGAGCAGGGGTGGGCAATTATTTTTCATGGGGGGCCACATGAGAAACCCAGATTGTTGCTGGGGGCCGAACAAATATTGTCATGCCGTAACCCAGGAACTTTGATGATAGAGAGGACCACAAAAAAATGTCCTCGCTACCAGAGCGCCAGATTTTGCTGAGCGTTGGGGGCCGAACGGCGCCGGCGCAAATTTTTGGGGGGCATTTGAAGTCAGGTTTAGAGGAATACCTCATTTTAAATTAACAGTTGTGATGTCATTATTCAGTCTTAAACACCAATATTTGATCCTTTTCTCACTCACTCCTATGTCATTAACTTTTTTGACCACCTGCCAATATGGCTGCTATATTTTATAGTTACCAGCCAATTAGAATTTCCACTAGCCAAAATGTTTTTCTTTAAATAAACCAGAATATGAGTGTGTTAATTTAAGCATAAGTATCAGTAAGTGGCCCGGGATTCTCAAAGCCTGTGTTGAGGGTCACACAAACAAAAATGCACTCTTGAAGCTAAATAAATCCAAAACCAACAAGTTAATTATTTCCATTTTTACTTCAAAGTAGAACAGTCATTTCTTACACATGAGATTACTTTTAGCCTTTTAGTCATAAAGATTATTGAAAGATATTCCATACCAGACTGAAATGTTATAACAGAAGTGGAGTATTGGCCAGAATGACATGAACATTTGGACACTTATTCAGCGGGTACCTTGCATGTTGCATTCAGGTGCACTGTAAAAAAAAAAATTTTTTTTTTTTTTTTTTCAATTCCAGCGCGGGCCGCACAGGGGGCGCTCGCGGGCCGCATGTGGCCCGCGGGCCGCCTTTTGCCCAGGTCTGCTCTAGAGGCCAAATTTTGGAACCACTGGTCTATACATCCTATTGGGAAACCGAATAAACCCCATTTAAGTATTTCTTTAAAAACATTTCCGAAAACACACAAATGGACATGATAATGGCCCGTTATTGCTACCAAACACATGAGAAAAACAGGAAACCAAGCCCAACATTCAATATCCATCTTATCTTCTGTGCCAAACCATTCAATGATGAGACAATATCGCAGAGAGATCCTAGTCTGGAATGTAGCAATTGATTTGTGCATGCCTAACAAAACACACACGCACATCAAAGTGTCTACATATGCCACTGTCTGTCTGAGGCTCATATGATATGCAGCCAGATGCTGCCGGTTGGCCAATAGGAAATTATTCCTGCCTGGGGGTGCAGGGTGTGGCAGGGGAGGGGGGGTGGGGGAGTGTGTGTGTGTGTGTGTGTGTGTGTGTGTGTGTGTGTGTGTGTGTGTGTGTGTGTGTGTGTGTGTATGTGTGTGTGTGTGTGTGTGTGTGTGTGTGTGTGTGTGTGTGTGTGTGTGTGTGTGTGTGTGTGTGTGTTTCAAAGAGGGGGTCGTCCCCAGATGTCCGTTTCATTGTCAGCATAGCACACCTCAACATCTCACAGCACAGCGCCCCAGCCTGGCCCCTGGCCTCCTGCACCCCCCCGGGGCAACTGAACAACTCCTGCAGATGAAAAACAATGGGGTCGCTATAAGTCATATATCAGCTGCCCCGCCTCGCTCCCCAACATCAGCCTTTCTAATAGACTCGTGTTGAAAGTCACCATTGTTGTTGTCATGTCTATCTCATATCCCATCTTTCAGCCTGCAGGAATAGGGGAGGATTTGATTCTGAATTAGACCAGAGCCATGTCGTGAAATCTGTTTTATTTTTCCCCAAATTCAGTTTTTTTCATCTGAATTTAGGGGTTACAGTTGATTTTTTTTTTTTACTTGGCCATTGACAAAGTGACAACCAATTTGTGTGCCGATGTTGTAGTAAGGGTCCCACGCAAGACCGACCCCCCTCTCAAAACACCTCAAACCCAATCTCTCTAGGCCTATTTTACAATTACGAAATAGCCAGGTTACTACAATTAGGCATGTTTTTTTAACAATTATGTCCAAAATGGAAAAATCTGCAATAATCCATGTTTTACAGTCAATTCCATTTTCATTACCAAATTCTATGATTCTGTCTGCGTTTGAATCATATTGCCCTATACCAACCAGACACACCAAACTGGCCTCACAGAACTAGTGGCAATGAAAGCAGACTGTTGCGTCGCCTCACGTCGCCTGTGTCGGAGGCCAAAAAGTTGCACTTGAATACACCGCAAAAGACTACAGCCGACGACGGTCAACTAGCACGTACTGTAGTGTACTGTACACCTACGCGAGACCTGGGACTGCGGATATACAAACTTTTATGATATATGCGTGAAACAAAGCAGGGTTTGCCTACTATTTTCACACCGCTCTCACTCACCATGACTTAAGATGGTTTTGTAATAGCTACTAAAGTTGTAAATAGCAGCGACGTGACGAGGTCAGCCCGTGGTCTTTTGCTTGTGGAAGAAGAAAAGAAGAGGCGGAGGAAGAAAACTAAGGAAAACAGGCTCAAGGGGCTTTTCCCCTCGAGGGCCACGTCGTTGTGAAAATATGTGTGTATTGGAACGATCAGATGAGATGACGTTGAAAGATGAGAAGAATGTGTTGTCTTCTTCTGCACTTCTAAGCTGCTGTGCAGCCAATCAGAGTGCTTTGATTTCTCTCAGCAGCCAATCAGAGTGCTTTGATTTCTCTCAGCATCAACGGCGGGCTGGAAACGCCACGGCAAGCCGCCGACATGGCCGACTAGTGCAGACGGAGCGGGACACACCTACAGGCCACAGACGCTAACTGACGGCTCCACACTGCTAATGATGAGTACGGGGAACAATAAGTCTTGTGTGTGTGTGTTTGCTTGTTGTTATTGTGTGTGTGTGTGTGTGTGTGTGTGTGTGTGTGTGTGTGTGTGTGTCAAAGACATAGCACATTCCACTTCCACAGCATGAGGTAAGTGGTGCTACTGATCAGACAGACACCCTCAGGCCATTTGCAGATAATATTCCTGCCTTTCCTATCCAAACAGCTGCCTGTTCTAATGACTAAAGGTCCTTACCCATCAAGAGCGATGCGAATATACGGCACGAAATTGCGATGCGAGTTTTGACCCACCTGTCAATCACAGCCACAGATGTGTACACGTCGGAAGCGAATTTCTGAAAAATCGACCGTGGTTCGAAAAAATAAACACCGCAATAATGCTCAGCGAAACTTTGCCGTTGGTATGCACGGTTGCATTGACTGATATAGGTTCAGAAAATATTATTGACGTGCGAATTAATCGCACGAAAAAAACGTGCTCGGTGTGTAAGGACCTTAACACTGTGCAGAGGCCAGGGGATGAGTTGGGTAGTGCAAGTGAAGAAAAGCCTCTGGAGGAGTATCGTAGGACATTTTAACTATATTTTGGAGGCAGCTTTTACCCCCAGTCGAAACAAATTGGGGCATTTACGAAATTTTGGGTGCACTTTAAAAATAGTAATTAGTGCATAAAGTTGCTAAAGCGCAGTGTGAATACAATTGTCAAAATCTTGGGGGCAACTTTTGCCCCTTGATCATGTTTTTTGGGGGGGCATTCTGAGATTTCTTGGGGCATATTTGCCCTTGCCCCTGGCTAAATGCCTACACTGCTCTGGAGGCTCATGAACAGTCACCCTCAAATGCATTAGCTTTATTAAATTACCTTGACAGTCACTCACTGTCACTGTAAGCCTGTGGAAAGCGTCATGTCTTTAAAAATGGGCATCTCCTTTGAGGTGATGAAATAAATGCCCTTGGACCCAAACAGGAAGACACATTCACAATCTATGTGCTAATGTGTTGTCCCGTATGCTATGCAGCACTGGATAAGCTTCAGTAAGGACTAATTTCAACACTCCAACGTTTACGTTACTCCAGAGAAATGTGACCAACAGCCAGGCCGGTTCGAGACCAAAACAAGGCATCCAACCAAGCAAATCCTCCCTGACATCCAAAACAACAAGTGCCATTTCTGCACAAAGTTCAAATTCAAACAAAGCTCCTTTTCAGTAGAGCAGTTCCTGAGAATTTCCTTTCCCACCCGTTTTGAATTGATTATTGATCAAAACAAAACAAAAACACAGCCCTCTAAAGACTTGTTTGCGTGCTCAAGTATTGTTATCATAAACAAGCAAGACCGCTCTGTGTAATTCAATTTAGCCCATGCAAACCGCTGACAAGTTCCTCCACTAATAACTCAAACAAATCAAATACAGACACACATGTGCAAACAATAAAAATAGACAAAATAGCTTTCATAAAATGGGAAATCCCAGGAAACAAACATGTACAAGCCCCCCCCCCCCCCCCCCTTTCCCCCATAAAAAGCAGGTAAATAAAACGGTACTTGGATTTAGAAATCAGGGAAAGGGGGTACAGAATCCAAAAAAAGGTTGAGAACCACTGACCTAGAATATTAATTAATAGGTATATGAATACTAAAAATGATACGTGATCACGCTGTCATGCTAGTATTACTTACGTCAAGTCAACATGCATTTTTGAGTTGACCTAAACGCTGTTAGAATGCTCTAACCACACTGCTTGTTCAGTGTAGTGTCAAAAGTGGCGTTTTGCTAGGTGTCAAAAGGGTGTAAGTGCAGTAGTTATGCCTTTTCGTGGCAAACAAAACCCTACGTTTACAGTTATGGCTTTCAGTTTTTGTTTAATTAAAACGTATGGGTCATGATTTCAGTTGTGTCCTTTTGGCACTGAAAAGATTGCAGACCTTTAAATTGATATATAATACTCTATATTCGCACACACCCCTTTGGCTCCAAGCCCTCCATTTGTTATTCTTACCATTATGCAGCTGTAGGCCTGTGGGTGAAATCTTGACACAGTAGTGGGAACAACTGAGGAATATAGCCAATTAAAAAGCCCTTGCATAAAGTAAAATTAAGATATTTACAATTAAACCATTGAGGAGTAGGGCTATCACACAAAGGAACAAGGAAATAATTACCAGTATCATATTTTGGGAGGCGTGTCTCATGTGTGGTCTTTGACTAAATTTCAGTCACGAAGACTAACTTCTACATCATAGTAGGGATGCACCGATTGCCATTTTCTTGGCCGATTCCGATTTCCGATTTTTGAATAGTCTGACTTGCCGATACCGATTTTTGCCGATTCCGATTTTTTTTTCTAAAAACAACAATTGACAGCTTACACAAACGTTTTTGTAACTTTGTTTAAAAATTAAGATTCATAGAACAATTCTTACATCTAATGGGGATCCAAATAAACAAATAAACAATTCTTATCATTTGCATGAAGTAGGACCTTCTCACTCAAACACTCAAAATAAAAGTGTTCCAGGTTAGGCTACTGGACAGAGCTTTTTTGTGCAAATACAATGAATACAAAAATTAAATTAAATCCAATAGCCTATATCCCACAGCTATCATGCATTTACTTTTCCAAAAGAAAACAGGTGCAACAGAACATCAAAAGGATCCATGGACAAGGAGTTTATAGACTGGCTCCAGACCAGTCCTCTTGAGTAGAGGGGAAATGAGTTTATGAGTTACAGTAACGATCTTCAGTCTGAATATCAGGCGGAGTTTACACACAGTCCGAAGTTTGGTATGCGTATTTTTATCTGCCATCCGAAAAAATATCGTCACGCACAGAAAACGTTGCACACTTGTGAGTCCGATGCATTTTTATTATTATGTCCGTCGTTCTCATGTCGTTCTATTTGCAATACGAAACAAATAGTCTCTCCTGTATCCACGTCACGTTACAACATGACTTGACAGGCTGAGGCAGCAGCGCTGATGTGGAATGGAAAAGCAGGTCGGGGAATGGTTATCATACTGGACACAATGCTCGCGTTCACCTCGCCAAGCCGGCTGTGCGCGGTGGCGGGTTGCTGGAGCACCGCTTCCCGGGGAGAGAGAGCAGAGAGAGAGGGGCCAGTGAGGTGAAGCGAGCCGCTCTGACTGGACTCCAGCCGAGCGGGACTCGGCCGCATCTCTGTCTCCACGGCTTATTTTCGACTTGCATGTGTGACAAACTGCGAGCTTTGTCTACTTCACTGACGGTGAAAAAAAATCCACAACGAGGAAGGTATGCTGGCGTGTGTGGTGTGGTGGCTGGGTGCCTGTCTCGGTGCTTTGGGGTGCGCGCACGTCATGTGAAAATCGGCTCACAGAATCGGCTATTTAGAGTGACCGGAACAGATCACCGATCGAGGCCGATCACGTGAAAATCGGCCATTTCCGGTCACGTGCCGATCGATCGGTGCATCCCTACATCATAGTGCACCCCATGAGTGTGTACCTCCTTAGTGACATCACTGATGACATCACAATTGCTCGAGTGACATCACTGATGACATCACAATTGCTCGAGTGACATCACTAGTGACATCACAACTGCCCCTTCTCCATTTCCCAATATCCAATCAGCTAAGGACATCTGTCTCTCCTGATCTGCTGAGCCAATCACCTAAGCGGTGGTGGTGGTATAGAGCCCTTGCTATTACGTCATTACTCACATTTTTGTGCCATCATCCTCAGCTGCTGCTCATCATCACTGGAGCAGTTGTCTCGCCCCACCCCCTCCCCTGATCACCACCAACGTCATTATTTGTTCAATAAAGTTGATTAATCCTTCCTACAAGTCTCTCGTGACTGAAATACAATTATGCTCATATTTTCACAACCAACAGGTATCGAAATCAAACTTCCATCACATGGTACCACACCAAAAACACAACATACCAAAACAAGCATTCCAATACACTTAGCCTATACGTTAGCATGAGGACTGACGAGAGAAAAAGCAGCAGAGCAACAAGCAGCTCACTGTACACTACAAACACAAAGTGTGGCCTGAGGGAAAGTCAGTGTGACAGACTGATAGCCTACCTAAAGCGCTGGGCGGCACGCAGCCAGTGGTTTAATGATTTGTCTGCTGCTGGTGAATGATCAAACAGTAATATCCTGTCCTGGCCGGCTCCAAGCGCACCCCCCCCCCTCCCTCCCCCGCCCCCGAGGGTCTGGCTGACACTGCTCTGGTCTGGCATGGCCCGGGTCCGACCCGAGCCCAGCCAGCGCCAGCGTCGTATTGACAAGATCCGGGTGGCTGGCTGGCTGGCACATGCCTTATATGACCCCGCTAAAGACCTGTGGAATCTAATTTGATGAGGCAGAATAATCACTTATTGAGGCCGCAAGGGAAAAAAAGGGCTGGATGTGCTGGAAGCCCGTTAGCCAATGAGCATGGGGGGAAACACTGGGAGGGGAGGGGTTAATGTCACTAATGAAGCTGGAAAATGGATTTAGGCAAAACAGCTATAGTGAAAACCCTGAATAGCTGGCAATAGTCCCGAATTCCAGCCTACTTATGCAAGAGAAACTAAGCCTGTATACTACGGTGAATTTAGCCTTGAGCGGACATCCTTCATTCATCTGTGTGCAGTGTGCATTTCATACGTTTAGACATGTTTTCCGAACACGCAGCACCATGACGCATCCACACGCAAAGTTCTGTCATTTCACTCAATCCGCAGTGTTTGCAAGACAAACCTTAGTTGAGAACAGTCTTCGTCTAGTCTACACTATAACACCAAACCTTGTAAGCAAACTTCACTTCAAAAGTGTGTGTGTGTGTGTGTGTGTGTGTGTGTGTGTGTGTGTGTGTGTGTGTGTGTGTGTGTGTGTGTGTGTAGTTTGAATAGACAGAACATATCTTGACCTGGCAGAGAGCCTATATATGCAGGACTTGCGCCAGGTCAGAGGGCAGGGTGACAGAAAGAATCTCCTCCCATAACTTATTCTTACTGCCGCTGCCAACCCACCCACAGGCCTGTGACCCACTCAGACTTAACTCAGAGACTAGACAAGCAGGCAGGTGAAGGCTTTATGGCCGTGCACTGATGAGCTCCAGCTGCAGCAGCACTCTTCTCTTACTTAGCACGCTTCAGCTAGACTAGCTGCTACAAGTTTACTGAAACTGGGCATTTAAATCTAAATGACAGTCATTTCGCAGTGTACTACTGTGCACAAAGTATTTACCAAAAACAAGCAGAGCCGCATCAGAACGTAGGGCCTTCAAATCTCCTGGGTGAACTCGTAAGGTGGTGGTGATGCTGCAGCAGCATGCAGCGGCCATCCATGCACGCAGTTTGATGGCTGTAAACAAGCCCCATATAAACTGTGGTTTACGTAGATATGCTCTTCGCTCGTTCCAATAAAGCTCTTTTGTTGTTGCCATGAAAGAGCACCGTTGATTTATGCATGCCAAGACTAGAAACCCCTGAATGACCTCCGAGTGTCAGACTGGCATGTAGAGAGCGGAGCGCGCGCGGAGTGGTTTTTAATGCCTAAAAAAAAAAGTTTGCGCGAGCACGACATGCAAACTATTCGCGAGTTTATTTTCGCACGAGCGGCGGCGGCAGCAGCACCGACGGTGACAGGCAGCGACTGTAAACTCAGTTCAAACTGGGCGCAACCATCAGCCAACAACAACGCCCGCTAACGTGTTATTTCCCCCGAAATTCGACTTTGAAATGCTACCTCCCGACTGAGTGTAGTGCACCGTCGAACAGGCGGAATACGTTGTAGCCTAAAAAATGATAACGTGTATTTTCCTATATCTGTCTCGGGCTGGCTTGGCTTGCAGGCTACAGAACAAGTGCAACAACTGAGCTGGAAGTCCGCGAGACTGAGCACGCACGGGCTGAGAGTTAACTTTAACAAATACAGTTTCAGCGTTTCTTTATCCGGGTTACCGGGAGCAAAAGAGACACGATGCGTTTTGGGCATTAAAAACCCGAGGAAAACATGCGGGTACTACTCACGCTGTGGCGATATCCGCTTTGTCCCGGTGTGGAGAGAGAGGAGAGTCGGTGCAGGAGTTTGCTGCCTGTGTCGCTCTCAGCTCAGCATGGCGGCTGCATGGGGCAGCGACTGCATTCAAACCTCTCCGCACTGTGATATCGGCACACGCGCGCGCGCGCACACACACACACACACACACACACACACACACAGGAGGGAGGGAGGGACTGTGGGGGTGTGTGCACACTGTGTGCAGCCTTCAAAGTAGATCCCAGAGGCAACGTTGCAGCTTATACCGTCGGATCCTTTGACTTGGAGACTTTACTTTCGTGTGTTTTTGCACGCCACCCACGTCCTTTGCAACACGCTCTGCCTTTTCCCTCGACCCCCTCCTCCTCATAACGATTTTACGGGCTGACACAAAGGCCCCACGATTCTATATGATCACAATAGTATTGCTATAACATATTGTGATATGCAGAGCGATGACATTGGGATATATATCAGATTTTTTCAGTTGCAAATTATGTCACCAAAGGGAAACTCATAGGTATGGGTGGGAATCACCAGAGGCCCCACGATACTATATTATTGCGATTTTAACAGATCAATACTTCCGTGTATGGATACACCCCCCCCCCCTTCCCCCACCACTGGCTCACCTGATAGAGTGCCTACCACAAAGGCCTTTGCATGGACCACATCATCCCTCTCTCTCCCCAACTTCTGTGTCTGCCTACTGTCCTTTCAATCAAGGTAAAAATGCTCAAATAATAATAATAATAAAACACCCCTAAATGTTTTTTTACGGAACTTGTGCTGCATGTATTCATCAGTTGGAGAATTTCTCGAGCCACACAGATTTGCAAAGCTCGAATTAACCCATCTAACAAAAACAAGTTTGACAGTCATTTATTGTCTGTGAAATAAAATATCAGCCATTGAAAGCACAATAAATACATTGTAAAGAGTGAATGTATAATGCAAAACGACTTTTGTCTGCATTCCACTGACGCGTTACCAAACACCGTCTGAAGTGACTCTCTGTAGGTGGGGCCGGGGCCGGCGGGTTTAAAGGGTCATTGCTGGAGGTCAAAGGTTATGCAACATGTCCCTAATGGAGGAGTGAATCAAAAACACAGCGCAGGGCAGACAGGCCGGGCCTTGTCTCGCTGTGCTGTGCAGGGCCGAGGAGGGGGAGAGAGAGCGGGGGGGCTTTCCATGTCAGCGGAGGCCGGACACAACAATACCATCTTTGAGTAAAAACACATTTTGCTGCTGCTGAAAGATACAACAGCGTAACAGTTTACCTCTGTCTGTGTTACTTTGTGTGTGTTCATTGAATAACAAATGTTATTCCGAAATTGGCATATGCGCAACAGGGCAGACAGGCATTCTTAAACTCCTCTCCTGAGCAATATAGGCTCATTTCTGTTTTTCTGAAAGGAAGAATTAGGCCAAAAGTTCAGATTGTGTAATATGTCAATACTCAGAGGAGCCATCCTCAGATCCGCAAATTGTTTATTTTCCTATCAGGCCCTGCCAGTGCTGCTGGTGATTGGAGAGCTTAGAGGAGATAGCTGGCTGCAGTTAAAAGGGGACTTTAAAGTGCTGCGTGAAATGAATAGGAAAAGCAGCTGGGTTTATCTTCACTCAACTCAGTGACATGTGTTGCTAAGAGAAAACAGGTGACCAGCGAATGTGTGCTGAAACCCTAATGTCATTCTGCAGCTCAGGATGATTTGCTGCACTTAGCCCGATCTGCATTGTTTTATTTATTGGGTTATTTATTTTTGATATAGCCCATGCTACTGTATAAGTAGAATTTTCTCTGCCCCTGTCTGTCTGTCTGTCTGTCTGTCTGTCTGTCTGTCTGTCTGTCTGTCTTGTCGATCTGCCTTTCACATGCTCTTGACCTCTCTCTTTCACACACAGACACATTCACACACATGCACGCGCAGGCACGCGCACACACACACACACACACACACACACACACACACACACAATGAATGAAAAAGTCACAGAGAGTAGCAGCAGAGTGGGGTGTAGATTACCAGCACAAGTACATGATCGCCATGCCTGAGCCCCACTCTTCAGATTCACCAGTTGGATATATTTAGAGCCCTCACCGCCGGTGTCTCCATGCTGCAAGGCAGAGACCACAATAACTCACCACACTGGAAGGACCAGGAACTGCTAGAGATCAGTCAGAGTCTGTGCTGTGTGTGTGTGTGTGTGTGTGTGTGTGTGTGTGTGTGTGTGTGTGTGTGTGTGTGTGTGTGTGTGTGTGTGTGTGTGTGTGTGTGTGCGTGTGCGTGTGCGTGTGCGTGCGTGTGTGTCTTGACCGGTACAGCGCAGGATTAACACCACTAGAACTAGAGGTCAGGGCCCACAGTCCACTTGCGCTAAACTCAGGGGCGCTATGAATGGTCAAATCATCCGCCAATATGGCGATTCATATTCAAAGCAGTCCAGGGCACAGCGCAGAGAAAGAGAAAGAGAAACAGAAAGAGTTGGCACGGATTAAGCTATTCCATCGACTTTTATGGCTGATACTCCAAGGTATTTTTATGACATTTCTGAAGGAATGGCTCCGAGGTTCCTCTCCTCTGACATACATTCATGCTGAAACAGAGCTGAAGGAAGAGAGTGGGGCACATCATATATAATATAACTATATGTCATAATATAACTCAGCACTCAGCAGTGGTGGTGGTGGTGCTGCTGAGATAGATAGCTCTTCTGGGTTTGGCTCTGAGCTCTGTATCAACCTGTCTCAAACAACATAGCTAAGGCCAGAACCAGAACCAGAACCTTCCCTCCTCCTGTCTCCCACTCTTATTCTGAACGTATAAGACTGGAGAAATGAAACTTTACTGAACACGTAGAAACATCGCAGCAACACCGCATCATCCAGGCATTATTTCCTGAGTGATAGATAGAGACGTGATGAGACTGTTCCAAACACATTATGCCCACTGCTGTAGAGCAGCCAGCTTAAAGCCCATTTAATAGAAGTAGATTCCGTGGGACTGAGCCGTTCGCCCACAGACATGCCAGCTATCCCACATATGCTCACAAACCCAGGGGCAACAGGCAGCAGCCTTGTCTACCTCATGTTTGTGCTGTGGACCTGGTAGACTTAGCTTCCCCTCTTTGAAGTCTCTGGTCCGCACTATGCTTGTTTAGATGCCTATAGTAGCCTATCAGTCAATTGCGCGACATCATTTCCAGTTCCAGTTGAGTGACATCGCTTCACACACACACACACACACACACACACACACACACACACACACACACACACACACACACACACACACACACACACACACCCTCTTGTTGCCTCAATCCAGACCACACACACACACACACACACACACACACACACACACACAGACACACACACACACAGACACACACAGACACACACACACACACACACACACACACACAACTGCCCGAGTGACATCACTTCCGTCACAAATTGCGACTAAGATAAGATCACAGTTGCTCAAGTGACATCGCACTTCTTCTTCTTCTTCTTCTTCTTCTTCTAATGGCTTTCAGCCCTCCTCACGGCCATCACCCACGCCTCAAGCCCATTCGATTCCATCACACTTGAGCAATTGCAAATGCATTCGACATTTGCTCGAGTGACATCACTGATAACATCAGAACTGCCCGATGACATCACAGTCGAGCAATTTGCGTGACATCACTTCCAGTTGAGTGACATCACTCGCATGAGATGGATTCGCCCAGGTCATCTGCTGACCTACAGGTGACTACATCAGGCAGTTGTGATGTCATCAGTGATGTCACTCGAGCAATTGTCTTCTTAATTAAAATTGGTGACTACACACACTTTTTTTTTTTTTACATGAGATGGATTTAGGATTTGCCCAGGTCAACTACTGACCTCCAGGTTCATATGGACAAAGTCAAGCACCGCTTTGAAAATAATACATTTCCTCCCATGAACACATTTTAATATGATATATTGTATGACGTTTTATTTTTTTATTATTATTGTTTTTTTTTATTGATTCATTCCAAAGCATACAATTAAACAAGCATAAATTAAACATCAGTACAGAGTATGCCACTTCGATAGAAATAAAATAAATAAAAAAACAGAACGAACAAACAAACGAACAAACAAACAAACAAACAAACAAACAAACAAACAAACAGGGGTATCATGTTAGAATAATAAACTCAGGCATTAATAAAAAATATTTAAATCTTTACAAATATTCACCGTTTTTAAGGCTTTGCTGTTCTTGAGACCACATCAAGTTTTAATGTAATGTCCGAATTCAACTTTGAACTGTTGTACGTGTGTGTGGTTTCTTGGTAGTCCACTTGCACTTATGTATATAGTATTTCCCATATAAAATAAAAAGGTTAAAAATAAATAATCTTTTACAATCAATATCACTCTTTTCATAAAAAAATATAATGTCTCTTTTTTTCTAAGTGAACAGTTGGACCTATTGTATGAAGTTAAAAGGCCCCATTCAAGCCATGTCATGTCGTTTATTGGATCCAGCAAGAATTGTATTCATCATGCAGCAAAGATTGTGTATGATGTGTAAGGCATAGCCTACTACATCAATGACCTCTGATGGCAACTTATGGCTGAGCAGGGCCATCTAGTGGTAAAGACAGAACAAAACACAATTTGATTTACAACAGCCCTGGCGCATGCGCACCCACCCACATATGGGTGCATCATTTATTTATGTATTTATTTATGTATTTATTTATTCAAATCATATACTTCGTATGACAAAGAATTCGAATTTGGAACCTTAGAATTGCTCAGAAGCTTCTTTCTATCTCACAATTCAGGACTCAAGTGATTGCCATAACTGCCCAAGCCTAATTAACCTCTTGAATTGTGAGAGAGAAGGAAGCTTCTGAGCAATTGTTCCAAGTTTGAATTCCTCATCGAAGGAAATGTATGATTTAACAGCAAGATCGCATCCTTATCAGACTACACAACATCTTTCTCTGATTCTGACTATTCTGCAGAGCTCAGAAAGTCAATCAATAAATTTGTTTCAACTTGTCATCAACCTGCCTACATATCAAGGAAATCATAAGGAGGTCAGAAAACGTAGTTAAACACACACACGCATACACACACACACGCACGCACGCACGCACACACACACACACACACACACACACACACACACACACACACACACACACACACACACACACACACACACACACAGTTCATAGAACTATAGAACCAATAATTTAATCGTTCGATAAATAATCTAGGGATGCACGTTTTTTTTTACATTTTGCATTCCTAATTAAAATGTATTGTCTGTAGGCTATGTTTATATGTTCCCTACTAAGAGCAAGTTGCTTTATTACTGATGCCTTTTAATAGCATTTTTTCATGCAACAGCTATACAGCCCATCCTACGGAGGGGCTCTCCAAAAATTACAAATAACCAATTGCTGGTAAATGAGAGTTACTGTAGCACATGGGACGGACGGAGGGTCTCATTCACCCGGCTACTATTCTCATGGACGGTGCAACTAAATTGGTGATTTGTTATGTCTTTATTGGATTATTTCGATAAACACGCATTATTGTTTATAAAATTGTTTGACCTATAGATTATCGTGATTTTCAAATAGGCTACTACAGTAGGCTAAATAAACTATCACGCGCAGTGCACGATGGGTAATGGGTGTAATGTTTGATGTGGTCACAAACATTTATGTTGAAAACCGGAATCGGATATGGCACGAGATATGTGTGCTAACCTGACAGTATACAAGATGGCGGTGATGACAATAAAGCCAGACATGTGAAGCTCCTGAACTTGCGTGTGCCTAACTTATTATTACAGTAGACAGACAGTCACAACAATGGGGACTGGATATACTGCACTACCACTTGTGTTTTCCTGCAGCATCATACAGAACAATTGTTCTGTTGTTCCACAAGGTGGAGCCATGTGGAATAAACACACACACACACACACACACACACACACACACACACACACACACACACACACACACACACACACACACACACACAGTTCATATAGAACCAATAATTTAATAGTTCAAAAAACAATGTAGGGATGCACGTTTATTTTTTTTTACATTTTGCATCCCTAACTTACATTTATTGTCTGTACATATTTTCCCTAAGCAAGTAGCATTATCGCATTTAATAACGTTTATTCATTCAACAGCTGTACAGCCCATCCTACGGAGGGGCTCTCAAAAAATTGTTACCTTTTACCTTTGAGCCTTCCGACAGTTCATTTTTGTTTGTTTTTTTTAGTCGTCTTCAGACTACTTTTTTGGTAAAATTTATGGTATTTTAGGTTTTTGTTTAGCAAATGGAGGGACTCATTCACCCGGCTACTATTCTCATGGACGGTGCAACTAAATTGGTGCTTTCTTTGTTTATGTCTTTATTGTATTATTTCGATAAACACGCATTATTGTTTATACCATTTTTTGACCTATAGATTATCGTGATACAATTGTTTTCAAATAGACTAGGCCTACTACAGTAGGCTAAATAAACTATCGCGCGCAGTGCACGATGGGTAATGGGGACTGGATGGTACACTACAGAGCCGTGCTCTGGACTGGTGGAGGTATTCACCCCTCTACATTCTGCAGAGAGAAATATTAACCTGTGTTTAACGAAATAATACATTGCAGTTACGCCTTCCATATTCTGCCGGTCTGTGGCCGCACTTTTTTGTCATACCACTTTTGATTGAGTGTTTTCCTGCAGCATCATACAGAACAATTGTTCTGTTGTTCCACAAGGTGGAGCCATGTGGAGTAAAGTTATCGGTAAATACCATCTTCCAAAGGTGCAGTGCTTGTTTATGAACTTCTGATAACTTTAAAGGCAGTTTTGTAATTTCAAAATCTATTTCTAATTCGAACCCTCCGATTTAAATATATATATATGTTTGTGGGGATATGGAACCATATTGACTCCTTTTGTGACATAAAGCTGAGCCAAGATCATTTAAGTAAAGGAAGGTTTTTACAACGGCGCTGCCGCCATTTTGGCCTAAAAACGGCTCCCTTGGCCAATGGGACAACAGCACAGAACACGACAGCCAGTCAGCTGTATCGCATTCAGTCCAAAATGGCGGATTTGCTGTGCGCCACGCTGTTTCGCAATGGATAATGAACTCAGTTCTTATCAATGTAAGTTCTTCGCGCGAGCCTGGTTGGGCTCCAACCAGGCTCTCCGTTGCTGTCACGTGTCTCTGTAACACCAATGGACACGAGCCGATGACTCTGCCGCACCCAGGGATGGGTGGAGCAAAGAAGCAGAGACGACAGGCGCAGATAAGCCCACTCTGAAGCACCAGGGCAGGCAGGGGATAAAAACAGTGAAAATCGCCAGGCGAGGCAGCTTCCAGCAGGCAGTCTTTAATTTGATTCTTCCAGCAACGAGAGGGTAAGAAACTAAACTGTCGGTAATATAACTACATTGCATTTCAGCAGCAGCAGCTTCTCGAATGTGCAACACGACCCGTGTCAATAATTGAAATGTTTCTGCCTGCGCTACAGTCTTTCTTCGTAGGGTCTCAATGTGGCGAGGTCGCTAGTGTTGCTCCTCGGTTGCCTTTGATCAATGGAGTCTGCGGAGGGGCGTGTGTGTGTGCACGGCGCCACGTTTCTTTCATTTGGTACACTTTTTGTGTTTGCAGTGTGTTTTGGTGCGTTTTCGTAGGTTCACCGCCCGCGCCAGACGTTTCCCCGTGAAAACACAACTGCCTTGGGCCACAAATTGTTTTCCCCGAAATTCCCCCTAGTGTAGTGACGCTAGCCCGCTGTGTGAGTAGGCCTGTAGGTTCTGTTGTTTTTATTTTGCGTCGCTCCGTGTAGTAAGGTCAAAATGTTTGTGTTATTAGCCTGCTTCCTCCCTCTGGATCTCTGTATTTGGGCCGAGGCGTTTTCGTTTTCGGCCCAGCGAACAGAGTTGATAGAAGAAGAGCCAGGGAGGGATGTTACTGTTGTGTGTTGTGATTGAGCCGCTTCCTGTCCACTGTGTGTCCTGCATAACAAATACAAAGTACTGTATGCAGTGTCTCGTGCCATAGGTCCTCACGTTGTTGTCCTGTTTCATCTCTGTAGAAATAGCTTTGTAGCAATAATAGTTAGTTCATGTGTAATAACAACAACAGAGATGGGGACTTGGACTTGAGTCGCACTTAAGTCACACACACACAGTGACTTGAAGACTTGACTTGAGACTTGTCCTCAAAGACTTGATTTGGGACTTGTAAACAATCTTTATTTTTGTTTGTATTAACATTAAGGAAAGGTCTATTAATAATAAAGTAATCTAATCAATGCTGATATTGCGTACTAATAGATAAGGAGTGAGGATAATACAGTACATGCTTTGAATCCCAGATGATAGAACGCTCATCCATAAGAGACTTGAGACTTGACTTGGAATTGTGACCAAAGACTTGAGACTTGACTTGGACTCTAGCTCTTGGACTTGTAAAAATGACTCGTGAGCATCTCTGAATAACAATGGCACAATGTTAGTGTTACAAGACTCTACTATATCATTTTAACATGTCAGGACTCGGAGACCCATGTTTGTAATTGTATTTGGACAGATACATAAAGTTAGCCTACAAATTCAGTTTTACTTTACAATCTAGTAAATCAGCCGGCAAAGCGATTTTATGAAAAATAACTTCTCACTGTTTGCCTATATTCTTCTATCCTAAGTGCCAATCATGATACGAGTGTTGGCTACAAAATACAGATTAGCTTGGCAGCAGTCAGAGGATGGATGAGAACGTCAGGGAGCAGGATGCTGTGATGACACGCAACACCGGGGGATGCCCAGTGCAAGTGAAGTCTGATCACCGAAATTGCATTGATTCTTATGGGGGAAGAAATCCGTTATTTACCTGTTCTAATAGCCACCTTCAGAATAGTGTGACAGAATAACGTGAGTGACCACACTGTTACTGTAGCCAGCAACAAGCAAGCACCTAACCTTGCTTGCAAGATGGATAACCTCGCGAGATCAAAAGAGATTCTCTCGACGTATCCATCTTGTCATGCACAGGCAGTTAAGATGATTGGTCGAGCCATGCCGGCCCGACGAATCAGCGGCAGCCGTAGGCGGGCTCAGGCTCGTCTGGGCAAGTAGTGGGTACATGGTCTTTGTAGTTCTTTTCACTCGTCAACATGGCTGCCGCCGCGGAAGTGGCAGGCAGTCTGAATGAAATTGAATGTAACGTTCCCAATTCTATGTATTAAATTCTAAAAAACGACCCTCAACATTTGGGAAGGCTAAGCCACACAACTAGTTCGTTATAATCTAACTAAATGCTTCGAAGGTAACTTTACGACCGTGAGGACTCAATCAATGAATACCACGGAGATCATCCACAGGCACCTTCGGCGATCTGATTGGTTGAAGTTAACACCCACCAGCGGTGGGTCATCCAATCACCTGCCAAGTAGCTTGGAAAAAGTGCCCGCCTCCGTCAGCGAGTCTGGTTACTTCATTCCCAGATCGACTGGTTTAGTGAAATGTATGTGGAGCTATACCGTCCATCTGGCAGCGTCAGGTTAGCAAGCACCCTCTGCGCTCACAGATTTCGGTGGTCACAGATTTCGGTTACACCATCAGATTTTGTGACCTGCCCGATATTCTTTCTTACCCGAATCCAGAACCATCTCTCTCCTCATCATAGCTAAACCTAACCTACCTAAAACACTGCAGGTCACACAATCTGATGGGTCACCAAATACGGTACAACACTGGCAGTTAGTTAGCGTAGCTTAGGCCCAAACTGGAGAACATATTGTCCACATAGCTTTTGCTGGCTCTGGCTCTGGCTCATATATATTTCTCTTGTGAAGGCTGCACACTGTAAAGTGTATGAGGATTAGAGAGACAGAAAAGCCAAAACATCAAGATAAACGTCTTGTGTGTGTGTGTGTGTGTGTGTGTGTGTGTGTGTGTGTGTGTGTGTGTGTGTGTGTAAGGGATGGTGGTAACTCCCTGGATTGGGTCATTCTGTTAGTAAAACACCCAAAGGACATAGCTCAGCTCTGTCAGTCTGGCTCCATATCACCGCCCTTCACGCACACACATGCGCACACACACACACACACACACACACATATGCACACACTCACTAGATATGGACCTCTGTGTTTGTTTTACTCCCACTCCCCGACGCCCACACCCTGGACTGCAGTGCACATGAAAATGTGTTCCTCATTTCAACTGCATTTCTCTCTCTCTCTCTCTCTCTCTCTCTCTCTCTCTCTCTCTCTCTCTCTGTCTCTCTGTCTCTCTCTCTGTCTCTCTCTCTCTCTCTCTCTCTCTGTCTCTCTGTCTCTCTCTCTTTATAGTTCACTCTTTCCTTCCTTTCTCCCCATATGTGATCACTTAGCAGGCAGCAGGGCTTCAGGAGACTTTCTCTTAGTGATCACTTAGCAGGCAGCAGCAGGGCTTCAGGAGACTTGCTCTTAGTGATCACTTAGCAGGCAGCAGCAGAGGTCACAGGTCGTGTCACGACAGCCATGTCGGCGTCCGACATTTAGCACGTGGGCCAACGGCGAGGAATGTGAGTGACGTTTTTGAACATCTGTAACTAGACCGTCCACAGGCCTAGCAGAGTGCTACACACACACTCAGCGGTCAGCAGGGAGGGATGTGTTGTTTCAGAGCTGATCTCCCATAGGACATGTGACCGCCAGATAAAGCCGAGCCGAGTCACTGTCCTCACACTAATGCCTCGTTCACACTAGGCGCTCCGAGCCCTCGGAGAGCTGTTTTTTTGGAGCTCTGCGACCCCCCCTCCTCCCAAGATCAGGGACAAATCACATTGACTCTGTCGCAAATCGGTGCTCGCTCGTTAAGCGCGAACCGTTCAAAGATGCGAGCGGGGAGCTCCCGACCCGAGTGTTCGCCGATGAGTCACAGAGGTCAGACTCTGATATCTGGACCGCTAAATATCTGGTCGTGTCGGGAGAGACGAGCGTAGTGAGGCAGACACGGCCAGGCGATGTCTGCTGTCTGCAGGGTACAAGCAGGGAAGTGCTCTGAACTCTGAAGCCTTTCTTCAGGCTTGGTACAAACTAGGGATGCTCTGAATCGGACGATTTTCAGCCTCAATATGAGATCGGAGAAATCCGATTCCATACCATTTTCAATACAATATCTACGAAAAGTGGATGATGATCTGAAACAATGCAACATTGGTTGTATACTGTTTTATGCGGCTTTCAGGGTCTGTAATTATTATAGAGATTAATTCTTCCAGGCCTACATGCTCACATGTTTAACAAAGCATGGCTGTTTGGTCGCAGATGATGATAATGGCATTGGTAAAAGTTGTGCAGGTCCAATTCAGGCTGTTCTTTCTTCTCCTTGTCTCTTGATAAAACCACTGACATACAGAATGTTCAGTGCCCCAGAACTTTCAGTAAAAGTGAAACTTTTTAAATTGCTTTACTGGTTATACCTTTTTCTTGGTACACCAAAAGAAACCATGCTTGCTACTACTGCTTGTAGTTAATATAATAAAACTAGAAATATCACGTGAGTCGCACGCTAATTTCTAGCGTGCAATTGTGCGCCGCGCACGTGGAACCCTTCGCCTTTTTATAGTAGTGAGATTAACTTTTATTGCAAAGTAGGCCTAAGTGTTACTATTATTAAGTCATCAGCTCTGCTTGGTGGACTGAATGCATGCCAAAATGGACCGTTGAATGTATGCCAAAATGGACCGTAATAAATTTAGAAAAAAGTCTCGAGGACAAAATGCCATTTTTGTTTTCAATAATATTGCTATTGGATTCTGCTTTATGAAAAAGAAAAGAAAAAATCTTGCCTCTGCATTTTGCTTAATATGTTAGTGTGACTCTGTTAGCTGTTAGCTGTTAGCTGTTAGCTGTTAGCGAGTCTTGTAAAGAAGAAGAGCAGGGTTTGACTGTGGGCTAATCACTGTGACACATTCAAAGACTTTATGTAGTCCTCGAAACGCTACACTGGGCTGAGCTCAAATAAATGCCACCTAATGCATTCCTATCCGTCACTTGGTCAGTACACACACACACACACACACACACACACACACACACACACACACACACTAAACAGCAGTTGCCAATGGATCTTCCCCCCAGTAATGACAGGCATCCAGCTCAGAGATATAAAGAGCCTTGTCTGGCTCTGCCTCTCTTGAATGACTGAAAACTGCTTGAAAAACCAGACATACTGTATACACACACACACACACACACACACACGCACACACACACACACACACACACACACACACACACACACACACACACACACACACACGGAAAGGCTTAGAGAAAAGGCCAGTGAGAGTTGGAGTCCATCATTTTTCTCACACATAATGATCTTTTGATTGGTGAGTGCTGGACTGACATCTTGTTGGAAGGAACTGAATGGATCTTGTATTCAGAATGTTTCCATCTGATGAGAACTTAGTCGTGCTGAAAAGAGCTCGAGTACGAGCTTCCGTCTCTCTCTCAAAAAACAAACAATTGTGACCCATGTGAACTATGCACACACAGTATACTCTGTAAAGTTGACAAAGACTGACTGAGGGAGATGTAGTATCTTCACCTTTTCCTGTATCCTTTTCCTCCCCCCGCCCACTCCCTTCCTTCTCCTCCTCCTCCGTGCTTTCCTGATTGCCTCATAGCTTAGCAGCCTCTCCACCCCGGCCGCTGGAGAGTGGAACCGGACTGGAGTGTGTTTGTTGACTGGCGTAATAGAGTTCAAGAAGTCAGTTGAAGTCAATCATCTGCTGGGAATTATACCCTTTGTCTAAATAGAACGGTGACCTGGGCAGTTACCTTGACTTGGATGTGCAGATGTATTGTCAGTAGTTGTGGGACTGGGAAGAGATTTGGACTGGGAAGAATTTATAGACTTAAGCCACTTTCAGACATGAACTCTGGACTATGTCTGTTGAATACATAGCCTGGTTTCTTGCGTCACTCTGTACTAGACAACACTGTCTTTTGGATGTAAACGTTGAAATATATTGCACTACCTGCGCTAAGCTTTTTCCATCTTTCAAAAGTGATACAGTGATTAGTGCCTATCTGTTATTTAGCCTAATTAGCACCTTTTGGATATAGCGCTAAAGGCCAACCTCTTCACAGGTTGTGTGATAATAATGGAGTTTGTGTGGTTTCTGCCGTGTCATGCACAGCTTTCTTCAAAATAACATCACATCAATTGACAAAACAAGTCAAAATGTGCAGTTTATGCATATTTTTTGAAGTTATTTTGCCCATAGTCCAATAAGCTTATGTTGAATTTTGGCATTTTGTCTGAGCGACAAAGTAGATCAGTTGTTCAG